>NC_090654.1:248545098-248910098 GCF_040937935.1 Hyperolius riggenbachi
TAAGCATTACCTTGTACTCATACTATGGTGTGTGATCTGGTTTTCTTGTATTCCTGTATTGTCATATTGCTGTATGTCACCCCTAAATATTGTCTGTAACCTAAATTAATGTTCAGCGCTGCGTAATATGTTGGCGCTTTATAAATACAATAAATAATAATAATCCAAAAGTTAAAAATCTCTTTTCTCCATAAAACATCATTCCCAGTTTCCATGGCTTTTATTTGGTACATCTGACGCTCAAAGGAAGTTGCAGGACATGCTATTTTTTTTTTCTTTATTTCCCCCTCAGACATAACTAATGCAGCCTGATTGGCTGAAGCCTTTTTCCCTCCCGGTTTTCCCTCCCACATTTGTTCCTCTCTGATTGGCCAATATTTCTCATGCCGAGACAATTCACTTTCTACTGCAGAGCTGGGTGGGAGTTTTTGAAGACTGGGGGGAAGGGGGGGGGGGGCAATGATACAGAGTAAGGGAGGAAATGTCAGGATTGGCTTCAACATAGACAGTCAAACTGGAAAATCTTAAGGATTTCTTTTTTTTTTTTCTATTAAAAAATCACTAAAATCAAAATTTGGACAGTGCAATAGATATGTTTTGAAAGTAGAGCAAGTATCTACTTATATATGTTGTTTTTTTTTTTCTGAGATAGTATGGCTGACAGCTCCTCTGGAAGATTGTGCTGTTTGCTACCTTTCTGCCGGCCCGGAAGACTGTTGTGTGCTACCTGTCTGCCTGAAGACTGTGTTGTGTGCTACCTGTCTGCCTGAAGACTGTGTTGTGTGCTACCTGGCTGCCTAAAGACTGTGTTGTGTGCCTTGTTCATCCTGTGTGTTTGCGCATGCTGGCTGTCAATGTTGGAATTATTGTGCGGAGTATCTCAACAACTGTTAAAGTGGACCTGAACTCTTGCATAGGACAGAAGGTAAACAGAAAAAAATGCACCCCGTATGTAATTAGTTTAACCAGTTCACCCCCAAGGGTTTTTATCCTAACGGACCAGAGCAATTTTCAGTTGTCAGTGCTCCTCCCTTTTATTCCCTAATAACTTTATTACTACTTATCACAAGAAAATGATCTATACCTCGTTTTTTTTCGCCACCAATTAGGCTTTCTGTGGATAGTACATTTTGCTAAGAATTTTTTTTTATTCTAAATGCGTTTAATGAGAAAACCCGAAAAAAAAGAAAAAAAATCATTATTTCTCAGTTTTCAACCATTATAGTTTTAAAATTAAACCTTCTCCTGTGGATAAAACAAACACGGTTTATTTGCCAAGTTGTCCCGATTATTAAACAGTTTAAATGATGTCCCTATCACAATGTATGGCGACAGTATATTATTTTGAAATATAAGTGTTATTTTTCTGTTGTGTTTTTTTTTTTTTTTTATTCTGGCCATAATTACAAGCCCCTATGTAATAAATTAAAATTAATTTCCCACCATAAAATATAAAGGTACTTATCCGTTAGCCGGGCGCATCCGGCAGGTGGCGCTTATTACTATTCCCCCTCCAGGCCGACATGGATAGTAGGGAAAGATGTAACTCTGGTGGAGTTTTGTCGCCACCTAGAGGATGCGCCCGGCTAACGGATAAGTACCAATATAAATTAACAAAGCTGAGTCCCTAAGGCAACTATTTATTTTTTTTAGCTGATTTTTTTTTTTTTTTTACAAGTGTTTTTTTTTGGGGGGGAGAGGGTTGGAAGTGTTATTTTATTAATAATCTGTATGTACTTGAAAATGAATGTATTTTGTAGGTGTAATGTACTTTTTGGCCACAAGATGGCGCTAGTGAACACTCATAGGAAATGTTCACTTTTTTTTTTTCTTCACTTTATTTAATGGTTACATTTCCTGTTATTGTGAATGGACGTAGCCGCTGTTCGCGGTCACGTCCATTCACTCCAGGCACTGCGATTGGGTAGAGGACCGTTCTGTCCTCTTCCCCAATCACCCAGCACGGAAGCCCGACGGAAAAAGCGGCGGTAGCGGCGGACACACGGCGGTAGCAGCGGCGGGAACGCGGGACGTATTAAAACGTCATGTTGCTGTTAATAGCGGTAAGCATGACGTTTTAATACGTTAGGTTGTCAGTAAATGGTTAACCTCTCTAATTCCCCCTCATCTGTTAATAATCACAAGCTGTAATTTGATCTCAGATGAGTCATCTTGCTGCCACGACAAAGCAGCTAAGTGGTAAACACAGGATGTGTGTGTAGGTGCGCATAGGCTCACCACACCTCCCGTGGTCCCAACGCCTGCCTCTGTTCGCCCGCTATTCCGGCTGTTGTTCAGGTCCTGGTTGGAGTGGTCTGCGCCCTTTGCAGCCAACATGCTGAGCACACTGCGAATGCACCGCACAATATGCCCGGGTCTAAGGGCACCGACCACTCCGACCAGGATCTGGACAACAGCAGGCGACCGTAGGCAGGCACGTCAGGTGCGGTGCGCCTATGCGTATGCGCACCTCCACCCCCCACACACACGGCATAATTTTTAGTCTTTAGAAGTTAGAAGTAAGGTATCCTTTAAAAGTGAATATGCTGTTGCTTATCTTTTAGAGCAGTGAAGAAGTTCTGAGTTCAGGTCCGCTTAAATATAACTTAGACATTTCTGCAATATAGGTGCCTGTAAACATCAGATAAGTCAGACTGGGAAGCCTGTATGTGTGGTGTCCCCAGCGCACTCTTTCTCCGTGAGCCTTGCTTGATGAGAAAACTGGTCTGGTCACATTTTCTTAGCCAGACATTTTCCACTGAGATGGCTGTCGCCAGGCATGTCTTCATCTAGCTTTAACCCTTTCCTTACTAGCAGACTCTGGCCCCTTAAGGACCAGAGACTGCTGGTACCAAAAGGCGGGGCTTTCCGACGCTGCATGCCTGCCGCTGTGACGTCAGAGCTCTGTGAGCTGGTCAGGAGCTGCTTTCATTGGTTTCTGACCCTGTCATCAATGTGAGTGGCTTACAGTGATCATGGGGTCAGGAGCCAATGAAATCGGATCCTGACCGGCTCGTAGAGCTCTGCTGTCATAGCGACGGCAGAGCAAGAGGCATGTGGCAAGAGCGGTGGGTCCGCGTGGCGCGGTAATTGAAATCCTACTCCCAGGCTGGTATAAACAGCGACAAACAGGGCATAGATTTCAATTACCGCTGTCTGGAAGTGGTTAAAAGAGGACCTGTACTGGTTATTATGTCAACAATAAAATTGCTTATTTTTTACAGTACTACTTTATAAATTCTGTAAGCCCCGTTGCTTGTAGCTAAAAAGAACTGAACATTTCAGAAAAATTTGACATGTTCAAACATCGGTTGTTATTCATAGGATCATGCATGTTTTTAGTCTTCAACAAATCTGATTCAGAAAGGTTGTTATTCCCGTAGAGCCAGGGCTGTGGAGTTGGTACCAGATTCATCCACCTCCAACTCCTCAGTGACTCCCGGTACCTAAAAATTGCTTAGACTCCTTGACTCCACAGCCCTGCATAGAGTAGATACAAAAATACTCAGTCTCCTTAGTTTATGAAACCACCGACTCCAGGTACCCAAAATTGCTCTGACTGCACAGCCCTGTATAGAGCTGTCCCAGTCCTCTCTCCGCCCCATAGTTCCAATGCCAGGCCCTGGTGAAGTTCTTTGACCAGCTTGGCCAAACACATCTTTGGTCCTCCTCAGTACAGTCTTGTAAAGAACGTTCGTCCACAAGTACTTCTGGAGACAAGCGGATCTGTACTGTGCACAGGCTCATGCATGCGTTTCCGAGGCATAACTTCACCGGGGGGCAGCGGTGAACCAAGGGAACGAAGAGAGGACTGGCAAAGCTCTATAAGATCCAGAGCCTTCCATCTCCATAGGGGAGTATCAAACTACTTTTTTTTTTTTTTTTATTGGTCCACTTTACACGAACTTTAGGCCCCCTGCACACTGCAAATTTGCGACTCAGATTTTCCCTGGATGCTATTAAAACAAAAATAAAAAATCGCAGCATGCAGTACCGAATCGGAATTGCATGTGTAAGGCCTCCTGCACACTACATGTGATTTTCGTTTTTTGTTTTTTTTTTTCTGATCCGATTTTGGATTCAGATTAAAAATCTTAGCAGCATGCAGTACATTTTTTTTAATCGGAATCCAAAATCGGACGTATAAAAAAATCGGAATCGCATGTAGTGTGCAAAAGGCCTAAAATCGATTAAAAAACGCAAATCAGAATCACATGTAGGGTTTGATTCTCTAAATCGTGATAACTCAAATATCGCATCTTATCGAAGTTAACACGCCTTATCAGAGTAGCATAGCGAGCGCTACGAATCCGCAGGGGCTCAGGGCAGGACGAGTGCCATTGCCAATTACAGTAGGCATAAGTTTGTAGCGCTCGCTATGCTACTCTGATAAGGTGTGATATTTGCGTCATCACGGCTTAGTGAATCAAACCCTTAGTGTGCAAGAGGCCTTAGGTATAATGCGTCGGCAGAAAGGAGAATGGGGGGAGCAACAGGCATCACGACAGGTAATAATGTATCCCTGCTACCAACCCCCCCCCCCCCCCCCCCCCCTTCTTACTATTTTCACATCTGGTATCCTTTAAGTCAAAAGGTAAGTATTACCGGTATAACCTGCATAACCTTTTTTTTTTTTTTTACCAAAACAATTGGCCATCAATATGGGGAAATTTGTGTATGGCTGTGGGTTGGCGAAAGTGCCTTGGTCACAAATCTGCTGACGAGGTGTAATTGAGGCTTGGAAAGCTGCATTAGATTGATCCATTTCCAAGTAGCATACATTTGCGTACTGTGCATTAAATTGTTTGCGTGTTGATGGCTGCTTGCATATTTGGCTTATATAGGCTGTAATATAGATGCAGCTCTGGTCAGCACTGCAGAGCATCTCGGCAGGCAGTGTGGTGGTGCCTTTATGTCTGCTAGGAGCAGCGCTGACTCATCCTCCGTGCATCCCAGTCTGCATTAATCATGTAGGTGAAAGCAGCTCGTTATGCATTTATTAATGAGCAGCTGTGCCTTTCATTGTTTAATATTTGTGTTGACCATAAAAGTTTTATAAACTCTAGGACACCCCTACATGTGGCTGAGCTGCTGTGATTGGCCAGTATCTCTAGCCAATGAGTGGTGACTTACCCCAGGTATGGTCAGGGGTATAAAAACCAGGGTGCAGGGACCTAACTAGAGGGGAGCAGTCTCTGCAATCCCAGGGGGGTCCAGAGCTGCGGGGTGCCCAACTACTAACCTTACCTTCCTCTGATACAGGGGGATCTACTTAGTTAAAAGGGATCTTCAGTCTAAACCAGGTATGGGCAAACGTGGCCCTCCAGCTGTTGAGGAACTACAAGTCCCACAAAGCATTGCAGGAGTTTTGACAGCCACAGTCATGAGTCATAAAGGCAAATGCATTGTGGGATTTGTAGTTCCTTAACAGCTGGAGGGCCAAGTTTGCCCATGCCTGGTCTAAACAAACATTCTGTCATTGTTACATTAGTTATGTGAATTAAAATAGATAGGTAATATCCTCTCTTACCCACCCTGATTTAAAAGAACAGGCAAATGTTTGTGATTTCATGGGGGCCACCATCTTGTTCATGGGGGCAGCCAACATTTTGGTTGAAAGGAGGTGACAGGGAGAATGAGACACATTCCAACTGTCCTGTGTCCTGATCACCCCTCCCAGATGCGCGCACTAGGCTTCAAATCTCAAATTCAAAATTTTAAATAACAGAACAAAACCGCAAAAGGAGAACATCAGAAGTCCCATCATGCTTTGCACAGAATCAAGGGAAAATGCCCAGGCAGTTTTCTTCTGTGCAGCTAAAAATGAAGCTTGGGTAAGAAACAAAGTTCTGATGCTGTGAAACTGTTAAAGAAACACTGAGCCTTTTCAGTACTGCAGAGTACATTTTTAGTCTGGAGGTTCACTTTAAGGTGTTTTTGTGGCTACACTTGTTATGTGTGTGAAGATCTTGATGACCCTTGTAAGAGGCCATAAAGGGCACCAAGGGGGAGGCAAGGAAAGGGGTGTGAACATTGGAGGGGGCCGCTTGAATTGTAGTTACACCACTGCTGGGGTGCAATCAGCTAATGCTGTGGTCAGTGTGACCCTGAAAAGGGAAAGGCCATGCTGTTTTTCCACATGCTTTCCTACGACCGATATGTTTCAGAAGCCAACAAGTAATTTTTTTTTCTCGTTTTGTAACTTCCCCAAACCACAAACTTTTGCTTTAAATCATCATTTGGGGCAACAAAAAGACACCCTGAAGTGGGGGAAAAAAGTGTTCCAAACGGATGCGCTTACCTCAGAGGAAAGCTTCTGTATAATCCAGAAGCTTCGTCCGCCCCCTCCCCCTCACCGCCACAATCCAGTTCTGAGACCCTTGGAACCTCGTCGACATGAAATTAGTTCAGCAGAACCTGCTCCTGTCCATTAACAGGTGAGGCCACGCCGCTCAGGATGCCTCCCACCTGCGCAGTGGCACAGAGCCACTCTGCTTTCTCCATAGATCCCAAGTGGCTGCAAGGTGCTGCGCATATGCGAGAGTTCCAACGTCCAGCAGTGGTCTTGAGGAGGACATGGGAAGCCTCAGGAGGAGTATGTGTGACCTTTTTTCCCTGAAGGACCTCACAGGTTTGCTATAAATCAGCTGAAATTTTAAAAATATAAAGTTAGATTCCTCGGTAGTTGGAAGCCTCTTGAGCGTCCAGAGGCTTCCCGGATACTTGTCGAACCCCTTGTTTCAGCGTAGGGTCCCTATTCATCCTCTGACCGCGCCATTTTACTGGTGACACTGTTGTAAAGACTCGTTTCCACAAATGACCAACTCATTTAAATACATTGCGCACAAGTGGAAACTATAGTATGCACAACATGTCCGCATTCAGTAGAGCAAAGTTGTTCAAACTATATTGTACACTAGTGGCCAACTGCATGATGTCTGCCCAACAGTTGAATGAGTTGATCCGGCAGACGAATCAGGCAAAATATCGGTTACTCGTCATGTCGCTTTGCTACATTTTCACACACAATTGTTCGGCATGGTTAAATACGGAATGGGTATGTTCTTCTACCCTCCCCCTTATTACCCACTTTTTCCTTCCCTCCCCATTCCCATCCCCTTTGATTGGCCGCCTCGTGCCTAGTTGATATGCCTTGAGGGTTTTTTGTATTAATTCCCTGCTGTTTTTATTTCATTTTTTTTTTTTTTTTTAGAAATCAGCTTATCCTAAAATAAAGATTGAGTTGCGTAATACTGCTGAAGTGAACTCTACTTGGCATACGTTCATGAAACGCGTCGAGAAACAATATCGACTCTGATTTACAATCAAACTTGATATGTGTAGCAACTTGCTTGGGTACTTAGTTCATTTGGGGTCAGATACTGGATTCTGTTGTAGGTCTGTTCCCAATTTAAGAGTATTCCCTGTATTTGTGACGTTTCTGATACTTATGACCACTGATAACCAGATAACTCATTGATGCAATATTTGTCATATAAACCTATGGGGTGTCTATTTATCTTTTTGTATGTATACTTATTTTAGTATGTTAATGTTGAATTTGCTAAATAAATAAAAAAAGTGTTTTTAATAAATAGATGACCCGACTGACAAATCCTTATTCTTCCGTATTTACACTCTTCCCTGTTAAGAATCTCATTAGCCCTGATATAAAGAATAGCATCTTTGCGAGATTTGAGGAACATGCATGTTTGTATATATTTATTAACGACCTTTGGTCGTATCCCTCTGAAAAAAATTGGGCTTTGTCTTTAAGAAATCTGTTGGTCGGGCTCTATAGGACCCTCTCCTTAGGTGTTCTTTTTATTTTAGTTGCCTTCAGACTCCTTTAACCACCTGAGGACCGTATGCTTACACCCCCCTAGTGACCAGGTTATTTTTTAGAATTCAGGCCACAGCCGCTTTAAGGGCTCACTGCAGGGTCATACAACTCAGCAAGTGATTTACCCCCCCCCCCTTCCCCCCCCTTTCTGCCCACAAATATAGCTTTCTGTTGGTGGGCTCTGATCCCTGCTGGCATGTTTGTTTATCTTTTTTTGTATATGTGTTTTTGTTTTTTTTTAAATTCCCCTCTCTTCCTCCCCCCGCCAACCAATCACCACGGTTGGCTGTCATAGGCATCAGCCTATGACAGCCGATTGCTCCTGTGCCTCCCCAGGGGACAGCTGAGTGACACGGCTGTCCCCAGTACAGCAATGCCTTAGATCGCAGTGCTGTACATTGTAAGGAGACTGGGTGTCGCCGTCTGTCTCCTAACGGCGAACTCATTGGCGCGCGTGATCCCTGCAAAACCCCACCCTAGGGCTTCACGCTAATTGGCGTTGAGCGGTCATGGGGCTGCCGCCCCTTATACGCCAATCAGCGTGGAGAAGTTGGCAAGTAGTTACAATTGAATATAGTATATGACAAAACTTTGTTGTTGAACTATAGATGGTGTCCGCACCCTGGCCCATCAACAGTGTGCTAGGGCTAGAAATCTATATTCCCTCAAAGAACAAAAAGCAACAGAAAATAGCACCACTCGGTTAAAGTCTGAAAAAATTACGATTTATTGTCATCATCATGTGTGATGGAATCCAGGTTCAATCACAGTGATATAAAGATGCTGATGCAATGCATAAGTGCTTGAGAAAGCAGGGTGACTCCTGCGGGACTAGTGGGGGTCTGTTGGGGTGAGACAGGGGGAAAGGGCGCTGGACATTTGGGCGCCTCAATAGACTGTAATGTGAATTACGGCTATAGCAGTGCTCACAAGGTAATTTAGCAATGGCAAAAGTGGAGCCCAAGTTATAAAAAAAAAAAGTGCAATTCAGCCACCAGCAATAGTTAGCAGCCGAATTACATGTAAATGTGACCACACACAATACAATAAAATGATGATTTAATTTTATGGAAATTCGATAAAAACTATTGATTTCCTAAAACATGGAAAGTGTTTTTTTTTCCCCAAGATTTCCCATTTTTATTTGATAAAAGCCTTATCGGGAGTGGTGGATTTTACTGATCAATTTTTATGAAAATTGGTGTGTGGTAGATTGTCAATTTCCTTATATACCGTATAGGCCGAGTTTTTGGGACCAAAAAAGTGGTCCCAAAGTGGGGGTCTTTGCTTATACTCTAGAGCAGGGGTCTCAAACTCAATTTACCTGGGGGGCCGCAGGAGGCAGTCAGGATGAGGCTGGGCCGCATAAGGAATTTCACAATCGCGGCGCATCGCTGCCTCTGCCCGCCCCTCTCACTCTTCCTTTAGAGAGGGGCGGGGAGAGGTGGCGATTGACGACAGGAGGGGCAGAGCTGAAGCTGAAAGCTCTGCCCCTTCCAGTAAATGCCGGTGGATTGCCCCCCGGGCGATTTGGGGGCTCTGCAGCCCTCGTTTAGCGGCGGGGATGCGGCGGATTAGTTAGGAGCGCTGAAGCGAACTATAAAGAAGCTTTTGCCGGCGAGGGCCACAAAATATTGTATCGAGGGCCGCAAAGGGCCCGCGGGCCGCGAGTTTGAGACCCCTGCGAGTCTAGAGAGTATAGGTGGCCATGCATACCTTCCCCGCAGGCAGTTCGCCCACGCTTCCCCTGCAGGCAATGCGCACTCCTCCTCCTCTCTTCTCTCCCCCTTTTCCCCGCAGGCTGGAAGATCAGATAGGAGAGGGGATCAGTGGAACAGCAGGACTCAGCCGCGGGCCAACTCTTTCCTCGTCTCAAGTACCCTCTCCATGCCTGAAATGACAGCAGCAGCGGCGACACCGGAGTGTCTCACCTTCCGGGCGGCTCCAGGCAAAGATCAAAAGTCTCCGGGCTCCTCCGTGTACATCATGGCTAACAGGAAGTAGTAACCGGGCTCCTCTGTGTACATCATGGCTAACAGGAAGTAGTGATTACTACTTCCTGTTAGCCATGATGTACACGGAGGAGCCCGGAGACTTTTGATCTTTGCCTGGAGCCGCCCAGAAGTTGAGACACCCCACTGCCACCGCTGCTGCTATTTCAGGCATGGATAGGGTACCCGAGAAGAGGAACGAGTCGGCCCGTAGCTGAGTCTCGCTGTTCCCCTCTCCTTCTATCTAATCTTTCAGCCTGCAAGGGGAGGCAGGGGTGCGCACCCACCCTGACTCCACAGCCCTGATCCTGGTGTAGGTAGTGGGGAAAAGGAGTGTCAAAAAACCGAACTATTGAACTCCTCCATGTTATTGCTGCCTGTCTTTTGTACAAGCTGTAGTATAAGCTGTTCTCTGGTGCAGCAAGGCATGTGCAATAGATTAAAGGGGCAATGTGGGGAAACATTTTAAAACTTAAAATATGTGCAAACATATACAAATATGAAGTATGTTTGTTTTTTTTACAGAGTAAAATGAGCCATAAATGACTTTTCTCCAATGCTGCTGTCACTTGCAGTAGGTAGTAGAAATCTGACAGGGTTTTGGACTAATCCATCTCTTCATGGGGGATTCTCAGGGATTTATTTATTTTCAAAAGCACTTAGTGAATGGCAGTTGCTCTGTCCAACTGCCAAAAAACTGTGTAGGGAGCAGAGAAGCTGGCCAGCATCATAATTTCATAATTTGTTTAAAGAGAATCTGTACTGTGAAAACCTTACATAAACGTACCAGCCTGTTTCTTTTTCTAGCACCCTCTGACATTTTCGCCGCTCCCTGCTGCTTTCTTGGTGATAAAATCAATGAAGATGGCAGCCAAACAGGAAATACATCATCAGAGCAGATGCCCATTTGCAGAGGCTCCTCTCAAACGTGACGACTGCTGTTTCTCCCACTTGTTGCCTTAGCTGCTTGCCTGGGCTTTGAACTGATCTTTCTGCACTCACAGCTGTTTACAAGGTCACAGCTCCATGAGCTGCAGACACGCTTGCTGTGAGCAGAGACCTTGCCTGTGACTCATACACACAGCACACACACAGAGCCTGCAGGGGACGTGGAGGGTGTGTGCATAACTTCTCCCTATCACAGCAGAAGCAGTGCATTCCTCCCTGGCCCGACAAAGCTTTGACAACGAAAAGATTAGATATAGTACAGAGACAGTAAAACTAGAAAAGGCTGCAGTAAGCCAGAGCACATTAGAACAGGTATATGAACTGATAGGATAGAAGAAAAAAGGCTGAACATTTTTAGAATCTTTTTAAATCCTTTTTAGGGAATATCTTTATAAAGAATAAAAGCCTTGCTGAGAATCCCCTATTAAGAGATGGACTAGTCCAAAACCTGTCGCTTCTGTCTACTTCTGCCTATTGTAAGTGACAGCAACATAGGAAAAAAGTAATTTTTGGCTCGTTTTACTCTGGAAAAAAAAGTACTACTTTTTTTTGTCTGTTTGCACATATTTTAAATTTTAATTTTTTTTTTGCCATAGTGCCCCTTTAAGCATAGGCTAGAAAAGTCCTGGGTCAGAAGGGGATGTGGTCAACCTTCCATTCAGCTACATCTGGGGTCTCACTCAGGCTCAGTAGAGTCCCTTTAACACTGTTTCTGCAATGCATGTCTAGTTCCAGAATGTGTTGCTGCGGTCGCAGTGTTTACATTAAAAACAACATACGTTGCTAGTGAAAATTCTTCTGAGCTCTGGTGCTGCTTCTGTAGCCAATGTTAATCTAGAATAAGTGTCGCTATCTCGGTTTTTCTCTCTGCTATGCACACTTCCCCCGTTGCAGTCACTCCCCCACACTTGGAATAGTGCAGGGGGTGGGGCACAAGTGCTGTAACAGCCTAGCACGGTGGCATAGTGGTTTCCGCTCTGGCGTTGCAGCCATGGGTCTCCAGTTCAGCCAGGGCAATATCCGCACAGTTTGTATGTTCTCCCCGTGTCTGCGTGCGTTTCCTCCCACATCCCAAAAACATACAGATAAGTTCATTCGGAGCATTGCTTTTCAGCGCTGCTAGATTTGCGCGCAGCCGGCGCCTCCATAGACTTGAATAGGAAGTACTTGTATCTGTCTCTCAGTGAGTATTGTTGGCGCTGCCAGAAGACTGAGCCGAAGTTGCTTTTAAAACCCTATAATTCAGCCTCCAGCAATCACTGGAAGCTGAATTATTTCATTCCCTCACTATCCATGGCAGCCTGGAGGGGGAATAGTAATTAATACGACCCGGACTTGTGCAGAAGCAGGATCAGCCATATACCAGCTGTGTCCTGCGCCCAAGTCTACCGGCGCCGATTTCATATGTATGCAAGTTAATTGGCTCCCCCTTAAATTGGCCCTAAACTACA
Organism: Hyperolius riggenbachi; assembly: GCF_040937935.1. Lineage (NCBI taxonomy): Eukaryota > Metazoa > Chordata > Amphibia > Anura > Hyperoliidae > Hyperolius > Hyperolius riggenbachi. The sequence goes on from NC_090654.1 coordinate 248,557,332, forward strand.
ATACATACACTACACATTGTGCATAGACACATGACTATGGTAGGGATTACATTGTGAGAGCCTCTGAGGGACAATTATTTGAGAATACAATATACTCTGTACAGCACTACGGAAGATGTTGGCGCTATATAAATACTAAATAATAATAGCACAATAAGCTGTGGTCACTTGCTTATGGGACACAGGACAAGTGTGGCCAGGGCAGAGGGGTCAGAAGCAGTTGGCAAGAGGAGGGCAAGGCAATTAGAGGTGCTCAGTAAACTCTGGCCCTTTCCAGCTTTAATGAACAAATCAGGGACTGGGGTACTTCACTGTGATCTAGTCCTCAAAAAGATCGCTTTCACATCCTATGAGCGTAAAAAGACCGCTGTAGAGCCTCCCTGGTGCGTTCCTTAGAGATCAGGAGTGCCGGATCGTCATAACTGAGCTCATTGTCACCTTCCTTACCCCTCCTGTTGGAAGCTGCTCCATCGTGTTTGTTGTGCTATCATCTGTCCTCCCCCTCCTTAGCAACAGGCTGTAGCCTAGCAACACCCCCTGAACTGTTGCCCGAGTGATCAAGTCCCGGTCCCTGTGGGAGACAATCTTTATGCATGTACGCTCCTAAACACTTAAAATCGTCAACAGAATGAATACTTCTTATAGGCACTTTATACAAACCATCAAAAAACTTGCTGCCATTGTTGATGCAGTAAGTTTATGAAGTATTAGCTGATGGCCTGGCGTTGCCCAGGTATGTATTTGGCTGGTGTTGGCTCCGCCCACTTTTTCTAACCCGAACATGCAATTACTCAATTACCTAGTTTATGAGCTTTGTGGTAGTCGTCGGCATCAATAATTTGCATTGAAATTAAACCAATCTGATTGGCTGTTTGAGGCTCCACCCTCTTTTCTGAATTTGAACCCCTTAGTCTCCCAATGACCAACTGTACCAGGTTTGAGACTTGTGCCATTAATAGTGCAAGACTGGCAGCACTTTAATATTCCCCTTGAAAATCCATAGGTGAATTTTGATTGGCTGCTGAAGGCTCCACCCACTTTTCTGAATATTAATCCCAGCCACCCAGGGACCAACTGCGCAAAGTTTGACAACCCTGCCATAAACCGTGTAAGGATGGCTGCAGTTTACATTTTCTTAGTGAAATTTGTATTTGTCTCCGCCCACTTTTTGGTTATGGGGATAAAAAGTATCCTATATGTTATTCCAAGTAATGTACTATGTGTGTGCCAAATTTAATTCTAATCCGTTCAGCTATTGTTGCGTGATTAACAAACATCCAAACTTTCGCATTTATAATATTAGTCAGATTAGCTTGCCGGTTGGGTATTCCTTGCTGACCGGATTGCGCAGTATCCTGCAGATGCTTGACACACAGTGAAACAGTAGAGCATTTCTTGTACAGCTCTTCTAGGAAAGACTGTAGACTCCGGCGCACGTCATGTGTAACCTGACTCCTTGGCTGGTTTGTTGAAAGGGTGGAAAAAGCGAGAACAGTACTCTCCTGTTCCGAGCTCCTGCTTCAGGCCCGCAGTGCTACGTAACCACCGTGGCGGGAACTGGCAAGTAAACATGCTTTAATCACTATTCCCCCTAAAACATCTGGGGCCAAGCATTTCCTGTCAGTAGTAACTTCAAAATATTCATTTGAGTTTTTGTGCTCCCTGGATTTGTAGAGGGATCGGCTTCTGAAATCTGTTTTGGTAAATTCTTGTTCTGATCGTGGCATACTCCAGATAAAATGATACAGTACTCTATTCTTGGGTATGTAGAGGATACTTATGTATATCGGCAGTATGCCTCTAAAGCTCCATAAATGCTTTAAACTTAGCTTAAAGTGACAGTAAGGTCCCTAGTCTAATATGGATTCTCTCAGCCCCCTACAGTCGTTATGTAGTCGTTCTGGTCCTTCCCTGTTTTTCCGGGGGTTTTTTTTTTTCTCCCTGAAGCCACTATGTCCTTCCAAAATCTGACACAACTAGCCAGTCACAGGTTACTGTTCATGTATGGCCACAGGCCGCATGCACAATTTTTTGTTGCTCAAGTGTGTGGCTTTGTGCCACACATGCAGATTTTAGAGAGGAAAGCAATTAAAGTGGGCAATGTGAAAAGACAGCAAGGTACCAGAATGGCTTTAGGAGGCTGGAAGAATCCCTAGGTAAGTTAAACTGGAGACCTCACTGTCTTGTAAGGTTCCCTTTAAAGGACCACTATCTCGAAAACAGTAGGCAGTAAAATCTGACAGAACCGACAGGTTTTGGGCCAGTCCATCTCATGGGGATTCTCAGGGTTTTCTTGATTTTTAACAGCATTTCCTGAACAGCAGTTTAACTGCCAAAATAGTAAGATACCAGCCAGCCTCCCTACTCACTTGCACACTATTTTGTCAGTTAGACTTTGCAACTGCTTTTCAGGACTGGCCCAAAACCTGTTGGTTCTGTCAGATTTTAACTGCCTACTTTTTTTCATAATGGTGGTCCTTTAAAGAGGAACTCCAGTGAAAATAATTGAGTGCTTTATTTTTACAATAATTTATAAATGATTTTCCGTAGTCTGTTCGCCCATTGTAAAATCTTTCCTCTCCCTGATTTACATTCTGACATTTATCGCATGGTGACATTTTTACTGCGGGCAGGTGAGGTCAGTGGAAGGAGATGCTGTTTGCTTTTTTTGGCAGTTGGAAGCCGCTGTTATTTTCAACAATGCAACAAGGCTCCCACACTGGGAGGGGTTTCACCACAATATCAGCCATACAGAGCCCGCTGATGATCCGTTTATGAAAAGGAAAAGATTTCTCATGGGAAAGGGGGTATCAGCTACCGATTAGGATGAAGTTCAATTCTTGGTTACAGTTTCTCTTTAACTTTACTTTGATTGAAACGATCAACTGTTTTATTGTTTTGGCCACAAATCTAAAGTGTGTACAGAGGACTACCACCTCTTTCCTCCATGCCTTTTTGTTCTTTTATTTCAGCCTAATTACCAATGAACAAAGCATTGTGCATTGCACATCTGTTCTCGCACAATAAATCTATTAAAAATACCTGGCTGACTGGAGCCTGTAGCACCATTTTTGATTGAGATGGCAATACAATTTCACTAGATAAAAACCTCTTTCCTGGCTGCATTATTGCCAACATGAGCAGGGAGATTTTGGGAGGGGCAGCAGGCATGCTTTCCATGCGAGAACAGGGCTCTATCTGTCTGTGCCTCCTCATCCAGCGTTCGTAACCCCGGGCGTCAGTATTTGCAGGAAAAAATAAACCCTACAGTGGCCAGAAACACTTACGCAATGGCCACTCCTCCACTGCACAGGAGCAGCTGCTGGCATATTGCATGTGAGCAGCTGACAGGCGGTGAATTTACCACCCTCAGACTCCTGTGTAAAAGTGGCCTCAGGATCACAAAGTCTTCCCAAGTGGTGGATGAAAAAATTAATTTAGATCTCTTATCACTTACCAGAAGTGGGTTCTAAGTGTCCTGTGCTGACTGCTATAGTTCCCTTTTTGTACACTGAAAGTTTCTCATGCATAATTGAGCTGTGGATTGAGAATTTCAAGAGCTGGGCATTCTCTGTTGCAGGGTATAACATTGTAGTGTGCCTAGTAGTATACCACATGTCTTTACTATACTGCAATTCAATATACAACGAAAATGCAAGTGCATGTGGCTTCTAATGGGGGATTTTAGAAATGTAGTGCTTGTATTGTAAAGGCTGTGTATCTTGTTTTTATTGCAGAGTTTTGTTGCAACGGTGATCATATGTGGGCTAGATTTTGTCAGATTCATACCCAATCAATAAGGCTGAAATGATGCAACCATTCTGACATGGCTCAGTCAGGTCCAGCATAATCCAGACTCAAAGGCAGTGGCAATTATAGGATTCTGAGCATGTGCAAATCTGTGGTCCATGGATCGGCTAGCATTGACTTATTGACTTTCCTAACCAGTTTAGGAGTGTGTTTAAAAATGGCTAATCTAGAAATTTGTTCATAAATCCAAAAAGTTCTGCCAATGAAGGTCTACTAAGGAGAACATTTGTGTATGGAGTTGTCCTTTAATATTTTGTGCTTTAAACTGTTGAATTATCACTCTTTGTTCATATTTATTTTTATTTTTTTACCGTTGCAGGAACCATGTTTACACGAGGGATTAAGAGAAAATGTATGGACTCTGAAAGCCTTGATGGGTCTTTGGTAGACTTGAAAACTCTTCCGTCTTACACTCTTGAACGCCAGTCACTCTTAGACATGTCTCTGGTGAAGCTGCAACTTTGCCACATGTTGGTAGAGCCGAACCTCTGTCGCTCTGTACTGATCGCCAACACGGTGCGACAAATACAAGAGGAAATGACTCGCGATGGCAGCTGGCCAGTCTTTCACAACCTCCGAGCTGAACCTCAGGCTCCGTTGGAGCGTCTAGTTTCTACAGACATTCTCTGCCGGTCTTCCAAGGAGCAAGATGAAGGAAAGCCTATTGATGAGGGCTACATCACCTACAGTGACGAGCTGGAGGTTCAGGAGACCCAGGAGATTTCTGAGCTGACCCCTGTGCCTTCTGTGAAAGTTCTGCAGACCTCCAACTCCTTGGACCAGGTGTTTGAATCTTTGGAGAACAGAAATGCCACCGCTGTAGAAGATTTGTTTTCAGAAGTAGATACATCATACTATGAACTCGATACTGTACTAACGGGAATGATGGGAAATTCAAAATTAGGTCATTGTGATATGCTAGAGAACTTGCCTGCTCAGGCAGTATCACCTACTCATTGCAAGGCTGAGCTAAATGAGATAGACCATATTGTAGAGATTCTGGTGGAATCTTGAGATTAGCCGTAGTGTATGTTTCTATTATTTTTAAGGTCCCGGCATAACATAGCTCCAATTTAGCATGTTACATGACGTATCAGCATTTTTATATTATGGTTTTAATCTTGCTGGGGCTTTTTAAGTACCATTATAGGGCTATAGCATCATCTGTTTGAAATCAAGCACACGTTTATTGGAACTACGTGAAAAATGCCTACCAGGTTATGAAATCTTGACATTGCCATTACATCACCGACTGTATTGCACAATTTAGTAGATGCCACAATCGCAGCTGACATCTGACATGTTTACCCGTGGCATGACCTCATATGCGGTGAAATATTTAGTGCACTCAGGATAAGTGATGATCAAAAAGCGCAAATGGCATGCAAATTCTGGTTTGAGTGGAGTAAAGCTTTGCCGGACCTGGAGCGTAACTTTGCAAGGGTTACTTAAAACAAGGGTGGAGGCGGCCAGTGCATAAAAGATAGGCTAATAAGCTGTTAATCGTGAAAAAAAAAAAAAAAAGGTAATATTACCTGTCTTGAAGAATTTGGACCAGTTTACTGATAAAAAAGGTCTTATTAGAGCACATAAAATTGACTGCGTTTCGGGGGTGCTTGCCTGCTTCCTCAGGCCAGTGAAAAAAAACAGGTGCCTTAACTGCTACGGCTGTGTAGCAAACATGAGCGCCTCTCTGATTCAGGACCTGGCAGTTAATTTACTAGTTAATTAACAACTGCAAGCCTATCTGATTAGACAAAGTATCAGTTCAGATCTTCAAATTCCAATTCCTGGCAAACTAGAATTTGCATTCTATTTGAATCGTCCGATCCTCACTGCTCAGGATTCATTTTCCTATAAGGTGCATGTAGTAAATTCCTTACTATGCTGCATTAAAGGATGTACAATTAATCGAAAAGCAATAACGTAAACCTTGAACGGTTACTTCTTCGAACACTCTAAGCAAGCCATACTTGGTGAGGACGAGTATTAATTCCATTCTCAGAAAGGGAAAATGTGTCATGCAATTCTGTCAATGTATATAAATTAGTTCTAAACTAATCTGCAGTATTTATTTTTATACAGAAAGCTGTACAATGTTGTATGTTATTTATAGGTTCACTTTCTGATTAGAACACTCTTTCCATCATATTTAAACTACAGTACCCTCAGGCTCATTCAGTAAGACAAAGAGCAGTATACAGTAACCTGTAGCCAAAAGCGGTTGATTTTCTTTGCTGCATTACTCTTCTAATTTTCTTGCACTGCCTAACTCTATATCTTTTGTTCTTTAGTTACCTGATTGTTGTTCTCCATGAACTATGGGCTTGATTCATTAAGCTGCACTGCTAAAGCAGGGCACCTTAATGTGAAGGAGCGGCCGCTAATGCATGCTTACATGGCAGCACTCGCTGCTATGTAAGGCGCGTGCCTTCCGTAGGAGCGCTCCTTACTTAGTAACTATGTATAGGAAGGCACGCTCCTATCTGAGTAAGGCATGCTCCTACCTAAGGAAGGCGCGCTCCTTAAAAAGCAGCGAGACCTGCTATGTAAGGTATGCATTAGCTTAACAGTGCAGCTTAATTAATCAAACCCTATATCCTTTATTATTTCTGCGGGAGTTTTAACTTTAAGGATACCAAACCTGAAAAGAGTAGGAGAAACAGCGGGAGCAGGCATGTATGGGTAGCTGTCCTGATGTTCACCGCTCCCCCGTTCTCCTCCGCCCCCCTCTGGTCAGGCTGCGCACGTCCTGGATCGCATGACCATGCCCAGGATTGCTCCGTGCATGACGTAGTTGTGACGTCACAAGCACAGCGCTGCCGGGCCAGTGCATGCGCACTAATGCCCAACCTGGAAAGGGTTGCCAGGGGGGCATTTAGCTGGAAAAAGAGGGGGTTGGAGGAGACCGGGGGGAGCTGTGGGCATCAGGACAGCTCTCCGTATATTGCCTGCTCCCCCGTTTCTCCTACTCTTTTCAGCTTTGGTATCCTTTAGGCTGGGTACATATACGGAAAATGCCGTCTGGCAGGGAGCAAGACTTGATCTCTCAGGCAACCTTACGGTGCACAGACAATAAGCTAGGGATGAGATCTGTTATTGGGGGGGGGGGGGGGGGAGCAGCGAAGCAATGCATGAAGGATAGAACAATGCTTCCCTCGGCTAGCATTCAGTCATGACGATCCGCTGACGCATTGAGGGGTGTTGGGCACCTGTACACATGCTACATTCTTGGCAGCAGTAGCCGCCTCGGACGTGAACTATCTAGCATTGTCATCGGGATGAAAATGAGCGTGGTGATCCTCAAATAAACCCAAGAACATATAAAGTATATAATAATCAGATGTCACCTTTAGTAACACATTTTTGTTGTTGCAGAGCTATAGAAAGGAGAAATATAGGCTAATTGGTACTGTTTCTTTACCTTCAATCCCAGGAGGGAAGATTTTTTTTTTTTTTTTTGTCATGGGTAGTTTCACAGACCAATAGGGAAGTTAAGCTAACTTTAATCTTCTCCACTTTGCACATCTACAGAATCACAATCATTGATCTGGTGCGCTTAATGACAGGTTCTGAGTTGAGACCATCACTGTTATTTGGCCTGAAGAAGTCAGTTTTCATATGCTCACGAAACGCATTGCCTAGTGCAGATCTCTTGGTTTTTATTTTTATTTCTTTACCAGTGTCGTCCTTGAGGTAATCCACCTCCCAGTTTTCTTTTTCACCATTTTAAAAGTTTTATTTCGTCTGCTCCCCCCCCCCCCCCCCCCCCCCCCCCACACACACACACACACACACACACACACACACACACACACACTCTCACACACAATTGATCCGAGTATCTGCTTTAGTTTAGTGCAAATTTTCTTTGCAGTTTTTTTGATCATTCCCCTCTGTTCTTTAAATGACCTGGTAGCAGCTTATGGTAGCAGCCTCTATGCACTCACCATCCGTGATGTGCACTGTGCGAGCGGCTGGAGCAGCTTTGGTGGTACTGCCTAAGTGGTGCACATTCAGCAGGTGCCACTTCCTAAAATAGAGTGCAGGTCACTTTTGTAAACCTCCATAGCGGTATTGACGGTTATACACGTCCATACAAAACATGCTTTGAACAGTATTGACGTGCCTACACATTAATACACTCCTGCACAGTACGCTAGACCCTTGCTTGACACATTTTGACAAGTTACAGGAAAAGGTTATGAAAAATAATTGGATCACTTTTTGCACAGAAATCTTGGGGAAATTAAACGCCAGGGAGGTTTTTAAAAAGCCAATAAAAAGGTGCGGTATATTAGGTAGTGAAATACACATTTGGCTCAAGCTTTGTGTCTTTTGACATGTCTTGGGATTCTACATTACTTTTCAGACTTCTGCCCTGAAATACTCTGATGCAATAACCTTTATCTCTATAATCTCTGGTTATAGTAGCTTACGGCACACTTTTGCTCTTTGCACTAACTCCATTTTTGGTTGTTTATCACTTTTCCAATTGATAATATACTGTATACCTTTTATATTTCCATTAAGAGTAAAATCAAGTCAAATTCTTGTATCTGTATAATGAACGATTTCTGAAAGAGGTGAGCTTCTCTTAGCAGTGTCACTATAATTTCCTGTTTTGTTCAAGAGTTTAAAGCAAACCTAAAGCGAGAAAAAACTTGATGATATAATGAATTGTATATGTAGTACGGATAATGAATAGAACACTAGAATAGAAAGAAATAGAGAGAAAAGTCTCATATTTTTATTTTCTGTTATGGCTTTTTTTTTTTTAACATTACATCATGCTGTCACGGTTGCAGTTTTTCAATACCACATGCTGTCTTTTTAAGCTGTAAAACAAAGCCAAAATAATAATCCTTTTGAACTTACCTGCAGTAAAACCTTATCTGAAGCTGTCTCTCACTGTTTCTTGTCTGTTCAGTGCTTCAGAAAACAGAACTGTATTCGTCCCAGTGAGTCGAATAGCTCAGAGAAGCTCTTGTGCAGAGATAACTGAAGGTTTTTTTTTAACTCTTCCTGTACTGGAAAACCATATGAGACACTTTTCTTTGCTACTAATGCTCTATTTCTTAGCTGTACTACATATACAATTCATTATCTCATACGTTTATTTTCGCTTCAGGTTTGTTTTCATTGGATGCCTTCACAGTGGCATTTGTTCATGCAGTAGATGCATCATTTGCAAGAGCCCCGGACTGTCTCGGTTAGAGGCACCAATCAGATATTCAGGCTTTTTTTACTTCAGCTTCTGACATCTTTTTCCTCATCCTTGTGCCCAGTGATGGCACTTCTCCCTCCAGCTATAGCAGATTAATCATACCTTTCATGTTTACAGGTTTTGTTAATACTTTTACATATAGAAGTTTATGGAACAATTGTACATTCGTTCTAGAGTGTATTTTACTCTCCTAGTTTATAAGGATTTTTTTTTTTATATAATCTTAGAATCTGTGCCATTGGACTCCTTGAAAGGCCAAGTTCAGGCCCAGGCTTGTCGTGTACATGCTTTTTATTAAAAAAAGAAACATACAAATTGTGCATACAGTTTTGTAAAATCTTTATAGTTTTTGGGCTCAATTCACAAAGCATTACCACATGCAGTAAAATAGAAAACTGATTTTACCAAATGTCAATTCACAGGTACTGTTACCACATGGAACATTTACAGACTTGTGAGGTAAATTATTGACTTGCGAGGTAAATACCTCATAAATGTTAATTCTCCAAGGACAACACATACAGTAAAACAAGTGAGATGTTCAATATTTTATCTCCAGCTGTCGTTAGAGATAACAAACACCCATTTGTGAAGTTACAGAAGGGTGTTAAAGGATACCTTAGTCCTTAATTCTGTAATTGACTGTGTGCGTGTGTGTCTCGTTCCTAAGTAGAGGTCAGCACAGGTGCCATTATGTCCACGGGAGTGCGAACTCCCACGTAGCTGGTGTGCGCGGTCATGTGCATGCGCGCAGTATGTCCGGATCAGAGGGCATGCATGCCGGCTACGTCTTCCCTCTGGAGTGCGTACATACTCCTACGGACATAATGGTGCCGACCACTACTTAGAACCGTGACCTTTTTGAGATGGAGACAGACTCCAGTCCACGGGAGGTGCGGTAAGCCTATATGCATCTCCATCCACACACACCCGGCATAAATTACAGAATTAAGGGCTAAGGTATCCTTTAAAAGGGTTCTGTGGGGGGGCTGAAAATAAAAAACGGACACTTACCTGGGGCTTCTATCGGCCCCCTGCAACTGTAATGTCCCACGCCCCAGGTATGTGTCCGTTTTTTATTTTCAACCCCCCTTCCAACATAAATCATTATCGTGTAGTAATTAAAAATGGTTATTAAGATGCTAACAGTTTGAGCTGATACAAATATTATGTTAATTTTATTCAGCTTGCACTTCACTTGTCAGTGAAATAAAAACGTTATCTGTATCACACCTGGCTTTCATTTTCCATGCACTGCAATAATCCTTCAAATACCCAACTAAATACCACGCGATTCTTTAACCACTTGAGGACCCACCCTTTACCCCCCCTTAAGGACCAGCGCTGGTTTGAGTGATCTGTGCTGGGTGGGCTCTGCAGCCCCCAGCACAGATCAGGGTGCAGGCAGGGAGATCAGATTGCCCCCCTTTTTTCCCCCCTATGGGGATGATGTGCTGGGGGGGGGTCTGATCTCTCCTGCCTGCTGTGGGTGGCGGGGGGGGCACCTCAAAGCCCCCCTCCGCGGCGAAATCCTCCCCCTCCCTCTCCTACCTGGCCCCCTCCTGGAGATCCGGCTGCACAGGACGCTATCCGTCCTGTGCAGCCAGTGACAGGCTGTCTCCTGTCACATGGCGGCGATCCCCGGCCGCTGATTGGCCGGGGATCGCCGATCTGCCTTACGGCGCTGCTGCGTAGCAGCGCCGTACAAATGTAAACAAAGCGGATTATTTCCGCTTGTGTTTACATCTAGCCTGCGAGCCGCCATCGGCGGCCCGCAGGCTATTCACGGAGCCCCCCGCCGTGATGTGACAGGAAGCAGCCGCTCGTACGAGCGGCTGCTTCCTGATTAATTAGGCTGCAGCTGGCGACGCAGTACTGCGTCGCTGGTCCTGCAGCTGCCACTTTGCCGACGCACGTTATGAGTGTGCGGTCGGCAAGTGGTTAAAATACCAAATGAAATACCGCAGGAGGTAAAATTCATTGTGAATTGTCATCAGGTTTTTTGATAAGTTACTAAACTATTACCGTATGTATAAAAATATTAAAAAATGTAAAAAATTTTACCTCATGAGGTAATTTACCTCACATGAAATGTTTACCAAACAAGTCTTAGTGAATTGAGCCCTTTGTGAAAGGAAAATACCTGCTGCTTCAATTCACAGCTAAACCAGTTATGTTCACATCTGAGTGAGCAGGCAATCTAGAAGTTACTGAAGATCTATAAATTGGTGCAGTCAGTATTTTCTTTCTTCTAGCAAAAACCTTGGGCTTGTTACAAAAATCTTTTAATGCATAATTTAAAATAATGTTCTATTAAAAAACTAACAAACCTGCGCTTGAACTAGGGCTTTAACAACCGGTTGTCTGCAGGTGTGTCTTAAAGCCTGACTTGTGGTGTGTTTATGTATTCCCCACCCCCTTTTCCACCCCGCCTCCCAAATGTCCGTGCTCTCCAGGTCCAAAATACCTCAGCAATAACACTGATAATATAAAGAAAGAACTTGCAAATCCTTTAAAGGAACACTATCAAACCAAGTGTTCTAAAATGACAATGTACAAATAATGTCTAAGTAGCTGTGTAAACATTTTCCTACTTTTTCATGTTAAATATCAGTCAAAAGCTTTAATTCATTGTGTGTAAGATTTAGCTTTATTGGGACATCATTCTCAAATGGTTTGAGATTACAGTAATGTACTGGGCTCACCACTTCAGCCTGAACTCCTCCACATCACATTTCAGGCTGTGGTGGCTGAGACCATAGAGATATGCAGCAGAAGGTAGAGCAATAGGCTGGGTCCAGCACCCGCCCACAAAGCTTGTGCTGCACAGACCCTCCAGAGCAGGAAGGGGAGGAGCTTGAGTAAGAGACTGCCAACCATCCACTTCCTGTAGGCATTTGTTTTTGTAAAGCAGCAATAGCTGTTTTATATATTATCAGGAAGATTGCTGGGGTGTTCAGTGGGTGTGTGAATAAGATAACCATAAAACACCTGGAGATCTGTTTAAAGTAAAAATAAAGAAATCAGCTCGTTGTAGAGTCAAAATATGTGAAGTTTTGTTTTCAGATAGAACATTTTCTTGTATAGCAAGCAATAGTTCCTCGTGGTGGCCACTCTCTCCTCTGCATTAGAGAGGGTCATGAAGTAGTAATATTTTCATCTTGCATACAAATTGTATGCAGTTTAGAACTGAGCCAATCAAAATCCTCAGGAAGTCCAAACTGCATATCATTTGCATGCAAAACAAAATTCTCAGCATTTGACTGAATTATCTTTACACCGCATTCCTCTTCCTCATTCTTCATGGCTTTTTACAAAATCTGCAGACAACCATGTTGCTGTAAGCCTTAAATGTATTAAACCAATATAACCATTCTGCCTATTTATTTAGTATTCTGATTTGGAAGAAAAACAGTCTGCCCCACCTTCAGTGGTTACCATTTGTATATGGCTGGGAGCTGTTACCAAGGTGCCTTTTTAATGTCTTCCATATTTTATATGACACAACAAAAACTCAGCAGTGGTACCTCCTATTTTTTTTTTTTTACTTTTTTTTTTTTTTTGCATTACTTTTGAGAAAACTTCTGTGTGTAGAATTCCACTCGTATGCACTTGTCTTTAAAACATATCTCTGTAATATAGTTTCATTTGTATAAATATTTCTTGTGATATTGTCCGTCCATCTTTTTTGAGTGAATGATTTTATTTTTTTTTCCCTCCCAAAAGTAGTTTTGTATATTTAAGCATAATATAGTTTCATAATAAATATAAGAATTTGTATAGTATGGTTGTTGAATAGTTATGTTCAAGGTCACTTTTTTTTTTTCCTTTTAATTACTATGTTTTGTTTTTCCTTCGCTAGTATAAGTTTACACTATGAGCCTGATGCACAAAGTGCCTGTAAATTGGCCGTGCACAGGTAGTGCGAAGCAAATTTACTGGTACTAACAGCAGGGTAGCAGTTGTGCTATTGGCACAATGCACATAAGCTTGTATTAGGAGCATGTAGGGTTACATCCACAACATGTTTCGGCCTTGCAGGGTTACATCCACAACATGTTTCGGCCTTCCTCATGTGTGTCAAAACGTTGTGGATGTTGCCCTGCATTCTCCTAATACAAGCTTGTTGAAGAAGCCCTTGAAGTGCAGTGTTTATTATATACGGTTGTGTGCAGGCTTGGTGTACCTGCTGGACATTCACTGTCACTGTACTGTATTTGGTGTACCTGCTGGACATTACTGCCACTGTCTGGCAGTACAGTGTACTGTTGTCACTTACCTGAGGAGGCAATTTTTGTGTTATGTTAACACATAGTATGCTACCTGGTAAGTGTTTCCATAGCAATGAGCACACTACCCTGGTAACATGCGTTGCACTAACAGGGTTATATGTGCTGCTCTCCTGGCATTAGTAGCATTAAAATTGCCTTGCACTGCCTGCGCCTGTCAAACTTTCCAGCTCTTTGTGCATCATGACCTACATGTTTTGTTATGCACATGTTTATTATTGGTTTGTAAAGCATCAACACATTCTGTGGTGCTGTACAGAGTATAATGCATGCATAACACATTGCACACTCTGCACATTTCAATGTGCATGTTATTATTAAATTGCTATGTAATGTTTACTTCCATATAAATTATCCCGAAACGTACCGTTTATACTTGTGTATAAGATGTCCCATGTATATGCCGACCCACCAACTTTGACACCTCAAAAACCTAATGCGTGACCCGTGGATAAGCAGACTCTCCCTAGTCTAACCCCTGTATGTGGGGCAGAGCTCTTTCCTCCCATCTACCCCCTGTATGTGGAGCAGAGTGCATGTATGTGATGAGTCTGTGTATGTATAACAGTGTATGTATGTGATGGTGCTGTGTATGTAAAGCAAAGTGTATATACTGCACTGTGTTGTGAAGTGTACATATAGCTACCTCTCCTGGTTGACCATGTTCCCTTCTCCCTTGCAGCTCTCTATTTGCTACAGATCCAGGCTTCAGTGTCTTGGCAGCCATCTTCTTGTGTTCCTTGCAGCTTTTGCACTTGCTGCTGACATCTAGTGGCTGAGTATGGAATAGCAAGGGAAACAGGAAGTGGCTCCCCTCAAGAGAAGAAAGCGAAACCTGGGCATCTAGCAAGGAGAGCTGCACAGGAGACGCTGCCAGAAACAATGACACACACTAATCCATGGCACCTGTGGGGATTGCAGACCTCTTCTGCCTTGTGGAATAGTTCAGACCTCAGATCAGCGGTAACCCGGCTGCGGTGAAGAGACAGCCAGGGACTATGCACAGTGATGGCGTGTATACGTCAAATACAGGAAGTGGGCAGTGATGTCTGGTCTCTTCTCCGCTGATCTGAGGTCTGAAGTATGACAGGGCAGCGCAGCGAGGAGTGAGCCGAACTTTGTGGGGCCAGGACAAGCTGCAGGCGGGCAAGTGGCAGGCAAACCTGGTGTGTACCACTTGGCCAACAGCGAAGTACCACAGGTTGAAAAGTCCTGCTCTACACTACTTATTACAAGGGGGTGTGGACCAAACGAGGAGCCACCACACACACACACACAGGGGCACACTGAGGACAGAAGGGGACACAGGAGGACACCAACTGGAGGCGAACCTCTACAAGATGCTCCCGGAATATGGATGCACCAGGTTTAATCTAAATATTTTTTTTCCTGGTTTTCACACACACCTAGTGAGAAAACGGGATGGTTTTGAAAGAAAAAGCACAAAGACTAGGTCAGGCAAATCTGTACTGAGCTATGCAAGATAGTCTTGCCATCCCTACTGCTAACTTGTTATTGCATTGTGCAAGTACACGTATTCACTTTGAACCATGTTAAAGGATACCACAACTGAAATGTGACATAATGAGATAGACGTGTATGTACAGTGCCTAGCACACAGATAACTATGCTGTGTTCCTTTCTTTCTCTGCCTGAAAGAGTTAAATATCAGGTATGTAAGTGGCTGACTCAGACAGGAAGTGACTACAGTGTGACCCTCACTGATAAGAAATTCCCTCTTGTTTACCTCTTTCTTGCTCTCAGAAGCCATTTTCTGCTAGGAAAGTGTTTTATAGTTGGAATTTCTTATCAGTGAGGGTCACACTGTAGTCACTTCCTGTCTGAGTCAGCCACTTACATACCTGATATTTAACTTTCAGGCAGAGAAAGAAAAAAAGGAACACAGCATAGTTATCTGTGTGCTAGGCACTGTACATACACATGTCTATCTCATTATGTCACATTTCAGTTGGGGTATCCTTTTAAAGGCAAAACAATCCTATAGGATTCTACTCCTCAATACATAGAGAAGTGATATTGCCCTCTACTGTTTTACCTCAATAAGGGCTTCATCAGAAGGTATGATATCACACTGTATGAACAACCATATTGCAACAGAGATGTGAAAATGCATATACAGTATGATTGTACAGGCGGTGAGTTAATGTGCGACTTCATAACACGCCGCAATGCTCGTACTGTGAACTCGCCTATAATCTTATCTTCCCTGCAAACCTGCATGTTATTGCAGTTCCTTGGATACAGAGCATTACTCCGCTCATCTATACCTAAGCAGGGATGCAGTTCTCTGCCCACCTTTCTGTTGTTATTAGTTATGTTTGCTTAAAGAGGAGCTGTTAGGTATAGGGTCTCAGAGAAAATAAACACATATAGCAGTAGCTAAAGATTGGCTGTACTTACATTACATATGCATTTCACTGTCCACGTTTGGATTTCACAGAATTTGTATATAGTATATGCAGAGAATGATGCTCCTGACAGCTCATGGCAGGTTCCATGTTTGTGAAGCCAAATGTGTCGTCATGTCCTGCCTGCTTCTGATCACAGAACAGCTCATACTGAATAACACTAGTTTGCAGTGAATATTAATGAGCCATGTGGCTAGGAACAATAGCTGACTCCTGCAGTGTACGCTGCCCCGAGATTTATCTGTGCTGTGGCTGGACTGAGTTTTAGAAGCTGCTGAAACTTGATCCCGTCTTCTCCTTAGCAGCCGAGGGGAGGGCCCCAGAATGCTTTGCAGTATGTTATGCGGCTTGCGGCTTGCTTAGGTCTAAGCATTGCTGATAAGCATACATCAAAGGTAAGAGCGATCTTTATCTTCAGTAATGTCTTTTTGGCTTCCTTCTAAACTGTTTAACACAGGAGACTAGAGGTTTAAATTAGCTTCTGCAGCCTGACAGTTACTCTTTAAAGTGAATGGGAACTGCATTTAAAAAAAAATGAGACAGATACTTACCCAAGGAGAGGGAAGGCTCTGGGTCCTATAGAGCCTTCCAGCTCCTCTCCTGGTCCCCTTGTTCCAGTGCTGGCTCGCCCGGTAGCAGTATTTGACTAATTTAGTCAAATACTGCTTTACCTGGCCGAAGAGTGCTCCTGAAGAAGGGTGTCCCTGTACGGCCCCTGCGCAAGCACGCTCTCTTGCACGATCAGGCCTGTGCAGTATGGAGCAGCACATCTTCGGGAGGACACGGCTCCTGATGACTTCCAAATACCCTTTCGGTGGGGGATTGAAACTGGGGAGCCAGCACAGGATAGAGGGCACCGAGAGAGGAGACGGAAGGCTCTATACGACCCAGAGCCTTCCCTCTCCTTAGGTACCGTATTTTTCGGAATATAAGACGCACTTTTTCTCCCCCTAAAATAGGAAGAAAAAGTGCCTGCATCTTATATTCCAAAGGCAGGGAATCCCCGACTTCAGAACTGCCAACCGCCGCATTGTCGGGGACTTCCTGCCTTGTCCCCCTGTGTGGTCTGCCGGGTCCGCTCCCCCGGTAACAATATACTGCAGAGCAACTCACCTTTCTATGGATTCCAGCGCTGTGTGGTCTGGTGTGGTCCTCTGCGTCCAGCATGTCAGCTACACCTGTAAATGAAAAGTTAGCGCAGAGACACTCACCTACACGGCAGTGGCGGTGGCAGCACAATCTGCAGACATCTCGTCCTGGGAGGCTTCCCCTAGTGACGGCTCCTGCTAATGACTCATTGAGTAATGGGGAATGACTCATTGAATCATTAACAGGAGCCGTCACTAGGGGGAGCCACGCAGCTTCAATGAGTCAATGAGCAGCTTCAATGATTCAATGAGTCATTCCCCATGACTCAATGAGTCATTAGCAGGGGGAAGCCTCCGGGGACGAGATGTCTGCAGATCGTGCTGCCGCCGTGTAGGTGAGTGTTTCTGCGCTAACTTTTCATTTACAGGTGTAGCTGACATGCTGGAGGCGGAGGACCACACAGCAGACCACACAGCGCTGGAATCCATAGAAAGGTGAGTTGCTCTGCAGTTATTGTTACCGGGGGAGAGCGTCGACATGGGGGGGGGGGGGAATAGAGGACAGGATGGGGACTGGGGGGGCACACACATGGACATGCACAGGAGGGGGCACGGACAGGAGGGGGACACAGGGACTGGAGGACCACACAGGGGGGGTGAAAGGGACACAGGGACTGGAGGACCACAAAAGGGGGGTGAAGGGGACACAGAAACACACACAAGGGGGGCAGGAGAAGACACACACACACACACACACACACACACACACACACACACACACACACACACACACACACACACACACACACACACACACACACACACACACACACACACACACACACACACACACACACACACACACACACACACACACACACACACACACACACACACACACACACACACACACACACACACACACACACACACACACACACACACACACACACACGTGGACACAAGGGGCCTGGAGGAGACGCACAGGACATGAGGGGACACATGGGGCAAGAGGATCACACAAGGTGGCAGGAAGGGATGCCACACACAGGGGGACAGAAAGGGACACATAGTGGACACAAGAGGACAATGGGGAGAACATGTACTGTACAATACGCTCCTGGAATATGGACGCACCAGGTTTAGTATATACTGTATTCATTTTTTTCCCCCAGATTTTTTCCCTCTAAACCTAGGTGCGTCTTATATTCCAGAGCGTCTTATATTCCGAAAAATATGGTAAGTGGTTTTTTCATATTTTTTAAAATGCGGTTCCCATTCACTTTAATCCCCCATTTCTGGGAATGCACTAAGGACTATATGGGTAGAGGAGAAATGTAACTGGACTAAGCACCGACGCACTCACTTTTTCAAAGATCAGGCTATGATGTAGCGCAGTGTTTCTCAAACCTGTCCTTGTGACTCCCCAATGGTGCAGGGTTTGCAAGCAGTCTTACCTATGCACAGGTGGGTTAATTAGTCTCTCAGCTACATGGAATCCACCTAGCTGAGACGCTAATTACCCCACCTGTGCCTATGTGAGGCTGCCTGCAAAACCTGCACCGTTGGGGAGTCCCGAGGACAGGTTTGAGAAACACTGATGTAGCGCAAAACAAGAGTTGGGCAATGAAGCAAGATGAGTACAACTTTGAAGTACACCTGAAGTAAGAGGGATATAGAGACTGTATAGTATACTTGTTAAAGGGATACTGTAGGGGGGTCAGGGGAAAATGAGTTGAACTTACCCGGGGCTTCTAACGGTCCCCCGCAGACATCCTGTGTTGGTGCAGCCACTCACACATGCTCCAGCCCCGCCTCCGGTTCACTTCTGGAATTTCAGACTTTAAAGTCTGAAAACCACTGCGCCTGTGTTGCCGTGCCCTCGATCCCGCTGATGTCACCAAGAGCGCACAGCGCAGGCCCAGTATGGTCTGTGTCTGCGCAGTACACTCCTGGTGTCATCAGCGGGAGTGAGGACATGGCAACGCAGGCGCAGTGGTTTTCTGACTTTAAAGTCAGATATTCCAGAAGTGAACTGGAGGCGGGGCCGGAGCATCGGTGAGTGGCTGCACCAACACAGGATGTCTGCGGGGGACCATTAGAAGCCCCGGGTAAGTTCAACTCATTTTCCCAGGACCCCCCTACAGTATCCCTTTAAGGGCCCTGCCTCTGTCACAGTAGACCGGTGTTCAAATCTCAGCTCTTGTTCAGTAAGCCAGCAGCAATTCAGTGAGGGAGGCCTTGGGCAAGACTCCTTAACACTACCACATGCTGAGTGCGACCTAGTGGCTGCAGCTCTGGTGCATTGAGTCCGCCAGGAGAAACGCATGATCTAAATGTTCTGTGTCTTGTCGTATTTATTTCCTTTCAAACAATATCAATTGGCTAATGTCTTTCTGAACTTTCATGCAGCAGTAGTGTCTAAATCACACCTGAAACAAGCAATGCAGCAAATCCAGTCAAACTTTAGTTTTGTAGGTCAATGAAATGACCTGTTGGGTTTGGCACTAAAATAAGCTATCCCATATTGGCATTAGGACAGTCTGGAGCACAAGTGTGAAACTAGCATACAAGAAGGAAAGATGGGAACAATAAAGAACCCCTTTGTTCACATTCAAGTCAACCATTTTACCTGCCTTCTGATATGAAAATGGAAGTTTGGATAATACTTGAATCTGGTTATATTTGAGTATGTACAGTACAGTAATAAGTTTTACTTCCCACTTTGTACAGACTTCTAAACCAACGAGTAGAAAAGAGTGAGGAGAATTCTAAATGTATTTAAAGGATCGCTATCGCAAAAAAGTAGTAAAATTTAAAGTGGCATTATCATCAAATTTCATCTTTAGTCTACAGCATAAAATGAACAGCTGAAACAATCTGACTTTTTAAAACTCATGCTTTATACTTCAATTACTGTATTTTTCAGTATATAAGATGCTTCGGACTATAAGACACATATTGCTTTAGAGGGAAAAAAATATATACTAAACCTGGTGCGTCCATGGTCCAGGAGAGTCTTATATATATTCTACCCAATTATTGTGTGCCCTCCACTCCTTCCTGTGTCTGCTCTGCTCCTCCTTATGTCTCCTCTGCAGTGTCTCACTGGTAGGTGGTAAAGCTGAGGAAATCCACTTTCTGGCCAAGCAGCAGTAAACGTGTTGCTGCTCACAGTATAGACTTGCTGTAGGTTTCTATTGGGAGTGATAACACAGGGTGTCTGCTACTTGGCCAGCAGGTGGGTTTCCTCAGCTTTCCCAGCTCCCGACACTGCTCCTCTGCTTCCCATGTATTAGTTAAAGGTAGCGGCAACATGGCTCACCTGATCCAGGGGGCGATCACAGATCTCTCTTCTGCACTGCTCCCCTAGAGCGGGCTTCTGCTGATGTTATGATCAGCAGAAGCTGGTGATAAGGGAGCAGTGCAGGATAGGAGAGGTCTGTGATTGCTGTTGGAGCCATAGATTAGGTGAATCATGCTGCCGCTGCTTGTAACTACTACACAGAGAGCGGAGTGGACACAAGGGGGAGCGGAGGAGGAAGCATGGGGACAAGGGATTCCCAGACATTGCAGCAGTTCGGCGGGCATTCATAAGTCGGGACTCCCTGTATTTATCATATAAGACTAACTACAATCAGAGAAAGAACATGTGTGCATCAACCAAGTGAACCTGACAAATCTGGCTTTGCAAATTTGGCCTATTGGCTAATCACGAGACATTGCTCATGCAAATAAGCATTTGCTTTCGCATGCCTAAATATGCAGGGTCAAAACCAAAAACCGCAAAACAATCGCCCTGCGGGAATTAGTTCATGCTATACAGCACTATCCAGGGGCGCCACGAGGAGGCTTCCCATTGCCCCCTTTTTTAACCGGGGGGCCGCGGGGGTCCCAGGCACTCTCACCGCCTGGAACCCACACAGCGGCACCCCGGAGGCGGAGGCTGGGGGGTGCAGGCGATCTCCCCAGCGTGGCCAGCGCCGGGAAGAGCCGCCCGCACACACCTCCCAAGATTAAAAACAGGCACTTACCTCAACGTCCATTGCGTTCTGCTGTATGCGCATAACCTGGGCGCGACACATAAGGGGCGGACAGGCGCAAATAGCCTGCTCCAGGGCTCTCACCTCCTAAAACAAGCCACTCACTACCTGCCCTCAGAAAAAAGAAATGCAATGCTAACTACAATCAGAGAAAGAACATGTGTGCATCAACCAAGTGAACCTGACAAATCTGGCTTTGCAAATTTGGCCTATTGGCTAATCACGAGACATTGCTCATGCAAATAAGCATTTGCTTTCGCATGCCTAAATATGCAGGGTCAAAACCAAAAACCGCAAAACAATCGCCCTGCGATTGATTTAATCCCAGGATTAAAAACAATGGGAAGCCTCCTCGTGGCGCCCCTGGATAGTGCTGTATAGCATGAACTAATTCCCGCAGGGCGATTGTTTTGCGGTTTTTGGTTTTGACCCTGCATATTTAGGCATGCGAAAGCAAATGCTTATTTGCATGAGCAATGTCTCGTGATTAGCCAATAGGCCAAATTTGCAAAGCCAGATTTGCCAGGTTCACTTGGTTGATGCACACATGCTTTTTCTCTGATTATAGTTAGCATTGCATTTCTTTCTTCTGAGGGCAGGTAGTGAGTGGCTTGTTTTAGGAGGTGAGAGCCCTGGAGCAGGCTATTTGCGCCTGTCCGCCCCTTATGTGTCGCGCCCAGGTTATGCGCATATAGCAGAACGCAATGGACGTTGAGGTAAGTGCCTGTTTTTAATCCTGGGAGGTGTGTGCGGGCGGCTCTTCCCGGCGCTGGCCACGCTGGGGAGATCGCCTGCACCCCCTGGCCTCCACCTCCGGGGTGCCGCTGTGTGGGTTCCAGGCGGTGAGAGTGCCTGGGACCCCCGCGGCCCCCCGGTTGTATGGGGGCAATGGGAAGCCTCCTCGTGGCGCCCCTGGATAGTGCTATATAGCATGAACTAATTCCCGCAGGGCGATTGTTTTGCGGTTTTTGGTTTTGACCCTGCATATTTAGGCATGCGAAAGCAAATGCTTATTTGCATGAGCAATGTCTCGTGATTAGCCAATAGGCCAAATTTGCAAAGCCAGATTTGCCAGGTTCACTTGGTTGATGCACACATGCTTTTTCTCTGATTATAGTTAGCATTGCATTTCTTTCTTCTGAGGGCAGGTAGTGAGTGGCTTGTTTTAGGAGGTGAGAGCCCTGGAGCAGGCTATTTGCGCCTGTCCGCCCCTTATGTGTCGCGCCCAGGTTATGCGCATATAGCAGAACGCAATGGACGTTGAGGTAAGTGCCTGTTTTTAATCCTGGGAGGTGTGTGCGGGCGGCTCTTCCCGGCGCTGGCCACGCTGGGGAGATCGCCTGCACCCCCTGGCCTCCACCTCCGGGGTGCCGCTGTGTGGGTTCCAGGCGGTGAGAGTGCCTGGGACCCCCGCGGCCCCCCGGTTGTATGGGGGCAATGGGAAGCCTCCTCGTGGCGCCCCTGGATAGTGCTATATAGCATGAACTAATTCCCGCAGGGCGATTGTTTTGCGGTTTTTGGTTTTGACCCTGCATATTTAGGCATGCGAAAGCAAATGCTTATTTGCATGAGCAATGTCTCGTGATTAGCCAATAGGCCAAATTTGCAAAGCCAGATTTGCCAGGTTCACTTGGTTGATGCACACATGCTTTTTCTCTGATTATAGTTAGCATTGCATTTCTTTCTTCTGAGGGCAGGTAGTGAGTGGCTTGTTTTAGGAGGTGAGAGCCCTGGAGCAGGCTATTTGCGCCTGTCCGCCCCTTATGTGTCGCGCCCAGGTTATGCGCATATAGCAGAACGCAATGGACGTTGAGGTAAGTGCCTGTTTTTAATCCTGGGAGGTGTGTGCGGGCGGCTCTTCCCGGCGCTGGCCACGCTGGGGAGAAAGTGGTCCTTCAATGGCACAGTTTACAAAATGGCTTATGTAGTCAGGGCCGGGCCGAGGCATAGGCTGGAGAGTCTCCAGCCTCAGGGCGCAGTGTAGGAGGGGGCGCACAATTCATTCAGCTGTCATTCCTAATTGTGTTTGAAGCAGAAAGAAATAAGAAAAGGGGATACATAGCAGTGACTGCAAGCCAGATAACTAGAGATTAAGGTGTTGGGGAGGTTGTGGACTCTGTGGCCCTCTTAGTCTAATAGCAATCAGTGTGTGACGGCTCGGGTGGGAGGGATGGAGGGGCGCACTTTGGTGTCTCAGCCTTGTGTGCTGGAGGACCTTGTCCTGGCTCTGTATGTAGTGATGATATAAATGATATAGATGCTTGTACTCAAGTTGGGTAACCCCTTGAACTTTAATTGTTTGGAGAATAGTCTATGACGTACAGCTGCAATGTGTAACTGCTGAACAGACAAAACATCAACTGCTAAGGTTTATAATGTTAAAAGATTTATTCGTTCTCCACCAGAGTGAGAGGATTGCTAAGGTACTTTGTGCTGAGAGTTTCTGCGCAGAGTATATTGCAGTGTCTCCCAGCCCTGTCCTCAGATAACCTCTGCTGCACAGACTTGGCTTCCACTGATAAATGATAGAGAGCTGTGACTGCCAGCGCGGATCTATTCATTTTATTGGTTCATTTACATCACATTTCACACTATATTGATTAAAGTAATTAGGATGGATAACTACACATCTGTAAAACGCACGTGCAAAAGAACACCTGTCACTGCAACAAAATTGATCATTGCAGGTCAGATTTGGAGGTGAGGTTTTTAAAGCATAATAAAGATCTTTATTTCTATTATTATTGATTTATATAGCGTCACTATCTTCCGTGGCGCTGTACAACAGCGTACAGAGTATAACAATACAAAATAAACAATACAACAGTTAATACAAGACAAGGGTGGATTACCGCTGATGCAGTGAACAAATCAACTACTTTTTACACAGGGGCGGATGATATGCACACACATTACACAGCATTATGACACAAAAGGGGAAGAGAGCCCTGGCCAAAAGGCCTTAAGCTGGCCATACACTGGCCCGATTTTGCCGCCGTTTCGACAGCAGATTCGATCACTAGAAACTAATCTGCTGCCAATCGTTCGCGCTACACGCCGAATTTCAATCTATCCCGTCCGATCCCGTCGATCACTCCGTGCGGAAAATTACCGTCGATCGCCTGCGGGTAGGGAGCGTGTCGCAAGCGGCGTTCGAGTACCCGACGACAGACGCAACAGAGCCGCATACATTACCTGCTCCGTCGGCGCGACTACCCCTGGTCACCGCTGCTCCGTGTCCGCGCTGGTCTCCGGCATGCTTCAGTTCCTCCTGCCCGGCAGGAAGTTTAAACAGTAGAGGGCGCTCTACTGTTTAAACTTCCTGCCGGGCAGGAAGAAGTAAAGTATGCCGGGGCCGGAGACCAGAGCGGAGACGGAGCAGCGGTGACCTGGGGACTGGAGTCGCGCCAGCGGAGCAGGTAATGTATGCGGGCATGCGGGCGGGGGGAGCGGCGGCAGCACCACCACAACAGATTGTGAACGGTTTCAGGCTGAAATCGGTTCACAATCTGTTTGCAGTAAAGGTAGCCATACGATCCCTCTCTGATCAGATTCGATCAGAGAGGGATCTATCTGTTGGTCGAATCTGATGGCAAATCGACCAGTGTATGGCTACCTTTACAGTCTAAAGGTTTAAGGGATAGGAAGGTAAGAAGCTGTGTATAAGATGGTAGAAATGGTGGTTAGTGAGCAGTGTCCTACGTAGGAGAGTATGCTTGCCTGAAGAGGTGAGTTTTCAGATTGCATCTAAAAATAGTAAGTGTGGGTGAGTGGCGATGTGTTACGAGAGTGTGTTCCAGAGGAGGGGAGGCAGGAGAGCCGACCTGGGCTGTAGGGTCGGGAGTCGGCCCGGGGGGACGGCACAGAGGGTGAGGATGGCGTCCTCCGTGCATTCAAATTTCATGCAGGCATTTAACTTTTTTTTCCTATTTCTCCTCGTGAGTTCTTTAAGTGCCAAAGCCTTCCTCTGAGATATATGAGTTTTCAGATCCTATATACTGCTTCGAAAAACCCAACATCATCAATTTTTCCAGGATCTGTGCAGACTTATGGAAATAGGAAGATTATCTCTTCGTTTGGCCATATGGTCGCATTTAAAATTAACTCTTCACCAAAACTTCTTTATGTTATTCCCACGATACCTATGTGGATACGTTCTTCCTTACTGGCTCCTCTTCAGCGTAAACCTATGAAGCTTATTTGGCATAACAAGCCTCCCTGCATCACTAGATAAATGTCTTAAAGCGTACCCAAACTAAACATTTTTTTAATTCAAAATATTTACGGTAGTTGCACCACTCTGACACATACAAAGATAAATAAAAACTCCTTCAAGCCTATGAGCATTTCAGTGCATGCTTTTCACCCTTCTCTTTTCGTAACTAGGGTTATACAGGTGGCAGCCATTAGCAATTCCTCCTTTGCCGGACACCTCCTACTCCACCAGTCTGCCGGATTCTGTCCCAGGAATATGAAAAGGAAGGGAGGGGTTTCTCCAATAAATGTAAAATATTTTATATTTGTCATCATGCAGCTGAAAAAAGGCTGCTATTTATTATTATAATTTAGATTTTATTTCTGAAATCTTGTATTTTTAATTTGGGTCCACTTTAACCTTGCAAAGACTATGCAGAGGACTCTGTGACTTGTCAAATTGTGGTGTGGTTTGAAAAAAAAACATCTTGGCCACGGGTTTCAACCAACTGGCTCCTTACCACCCAGACTCTTTCCTGTGGCTACAGGCTCAATGCTCTGCGGAACCTTTCAAAATATTCTCATCCACATCCTCCAATGTCCATCTGTGGCATATGACTGAAAGGAGATTTCTCTTATTTCTAAGAAGGGTCGGGCCTGGTTAGTACTTGGATGGGAGACTGCCTTGGAATACCAGGTTCTGTAGGCTTTAAAAAAACAAAAAACAAACAAGCAGCCTTGCAAAATCCCTATATTTGGAAACCTCGCCTTCACACCAATATTATTTCTCCTGTACGAAACCCCGGTTAGGCTTCATGTGGGAGGAATAATAATAATATAAAAATCAATTTAACATTGATTCAAATGTATATAAATCATTCCCCGCCAATAAATAATAACTGAATTTTCAGGACCATGTACCTGTTTGAGCCTGCAGTCCCTTAGTGGCGAACATATATGTACGCTGCCAGTGAGTTGGGTGCAGGGTGAGCCGAAGCTGCCACTCAGATTCAATGTTAAAAGAAATTCGGGGTCTGACCATCGAAGCAGATAGTTTCAGCGCTCAGCACCGAAGCTGTGTGCCGCTATTGCAGTAATGCCCACAATGTAATTAGTGGCTATGGCGGCTCTAACAAGGTAATTTGGGCGCTATTATATAGCCGAAGTTCGGCTAGCGGCAAGGAATGCACCGGTGACTGAAACCGGAGTTAGGCATTTGAATAGCTGAACTCTGGATACGGTTGTAGTAATGGCCACTCAACTGTAGTATAGGAGTCATACTGGATAAACTAAAGTTAACCAGAGATCTCAGCTCACAAAGGTTTTTTTACTTACCTGGGGCTTCCTCCAGCCCCATAAGCATGGATGTGTCTCTCGCCGTCCTCCCAGTTATTGCTGCCAAAGGAGCCTCAACCA
The DNA here is from genome assembly GCF_040937935.1 of Hyperolius riggenbachi. Lineage (NCBI taxonomy): Eukaryota > Metazoa > Chordata > Amphibia > Anura > Hyperoliidae > Hyperolius > Hyperolius riggenbachi. The sequence goes on from NC_090654.1 coordinate 248,583,828, forward strand.
GTTATTAAATCCAAGGATTTGCATACTTTTTCCACCTGCACTGTGAATGTTTCCATGGTGTGTCCAATAACAATATGGAAACATTAAATTATTTGTGTGGTATTAGTTTAAGCAGACTGTGATTGTCAATTGTTGTGACTTAGATGCAGACTTTTTACTGCTACTGTATACAGCATCAGGCGTTCCCTAAGGCCTGGAACCCACTGAAAACCGCAAACGCAAAACGCAACCGCTAGCGTTTTGTCTGAGCGGTTTGCAAGCGGATTCATGCGCGTTTTTGGTCGTGTTTTGCAACATTGTATTTTTTTCCCCAGCGGGTGCCTAGCGTTTTGCGTTTTGCGTTTTTATCCTGATTGGTCCTGTGAATTATTTTTCATTTTGTTACAGTGTGCTTAACCGCAAAACGCTAGCAAAACCGCTCAGTTTAGGTTTTGCTGAGCGTTTCTGCTAGCGTTTCAATACTTTACATTGAAGCGCTAACGCTCCCAAAATGCTGCAGGTCCTGCGTTTGCGTTTCTGGGAAACGCAAACGCTCCTGTGGAAGTTGCCCCATCCATTAACATTAGCCCAGCGTTTTGGCAAACTGCTAGCGTATCGCAGTGCTGCCAAAACGCTGCCAAAAGCGCTCCTGTGGGTTCCAGCCCTAATAGTCGATCCCTAATATCTGGTAATTCTAAAGGGTTCACATACTTCTTACTGCTACTGTATATGTGCTTGCCAGTTGCTTGAGCAACTGGCCTAAAATGCACAAATCTGCCCCCTCCCCACATACTTACCGAGTCTCCAGCTCCCCATGGGGTCACATGACCAGGGCTGAGCTCTCGAAATCTGAATTTTGAGTTTGCCATCGGAATTTGGCAGTTCCGAGTAAGCACTCGAAACTCGAAAATTCAGCAATTCCGAGTACAGAATTCGCGTTTACATTGAAGTCAATAGTGCTAAATTCCTTGGTTAATTGTGAAGCCCCCTTACATGCTATAATCACCAAATTTGGCATGTATATTAAGCAGATGAGTAGGAACATGGTAAAAAAATTTTTTTTGAAAAGACCTTATAGTTTTTAATGAAACGATTTTAAAGTTTCATAGGAAAAATGGTTTTTAAACTGTGTAAAATGACACTGCTGCAGTACAGGTTACAGCATTCCGAGTTCTGTATACATATTGTATACATTTCATGAAAACAGACAGCGTGGGGTCCCCCCTCCGAAGCCTCCTTAAACCCTTGTCCCCCATGCAGGCTGGGATAGCCAGAATGTGGAGTCCCGGCCACGTGGGGCTTCGCACCCTGAGCTATACCAGCCCGCATGGTCCATGGTATGAGAGGGGCTCTGGAGGAGAGGGGCGGTCAACCTCCCCCTCTCCCTGAGAGCCCTTGTCCAATCCATGGGCAAGGGGCTTTTCCCCACCTCCGGGGCCCCAGGAGGAGTTGGGGGCCGCCGACGTCCTGGGGGGTTCATGGTGCCATCCGGGGGTCCACTTTAACAAGCAGACTCCGGAAGCCGCCCCCTCCTCAGGAGAAATGAGTATAGGGGTACACGGTACCCCTTACCCATTTCAGCAGAGAGTTAAAAAAAGAAATAAAAACACGACAATGAAAAAAGTCCTTTATTGCTCTGGATTAACCAGGGATACTTACCTTGCAATAATCCCACGCCAGTATCCTCAGGAGTGGTCCCACGCACCTGCCCAACTCCATGGGCTGAATGGCTATAGACAGCCTCTGCAATCTGTATTGCATAAGCTAGAAACACGAAAATTGTTTGCTAAAACAAGAATATAAACAAAATGGCTGCTGGGGAATTCCCGTTCCCCGGAGGCCATCTCAGAGTGTCAGACTGAGCGTTATTTCACATAAATAGGTGGGTCCAGGGGACCAGGGCACCTCCTGCTCTGGTCACCTGGATCCACCATCTATGTGAAAAATGGCTGGTTTCGCCACTCTAGTGTGGCCTCCAGCGTTCCGGGATTTCCCAGTGGCCATTTTGATCGCATCACTGTTTGCCGAAATTTCTTGTTTCAAAGGCAACATTTTCGTGTTCATAGCCTCAGCTACACAGATGCAGAGGCTGACTGTGACCATTCATTGGCGGGAGTTCGTCGGTGTGGGAAGGTGGTGAGATGTCCTAAGAGGATACTGGCGTGGGACCACTTCTAAGGATACTGGCGTGGGATTTTCGCAAGGTAAGTATCCCTGGTTAATTTAGAACAGTAAAGGACTTTTTTCGTTGTCGTGTTTCTATTTCTTTTTTTTAACTCTGCTGAAATGGGTAAGAGGTACCGTGTACCCCTATACTCATTTCTCCTGGGGAGGGGGCGGCTTCTGGGGTCCGCTTGTTAAAGGGGAACCCCGAATGGCACCATGAACCCCCCAGGACGTCGGCGGCCCCCACCTCCTCCTGGGGCACCGGAGGTGGGGAAGAGCCCCTTGTCCTTGGATTGGACAAGGGCTCTGGGGGAGAGGGGGAGAGGGGGAGGTTGACCGCCCCTCTCTTCCAGAGCCCCCCCCATACCATGGACCATGTGAGCTGGTATAGCTCAGGGTGCGAAGCCCCATGTGGCCGGGACTCCGCATTCTGGCTATCCCAGCCTGCATGGGAGACAAGAAGTTAAGGAGGCTTGGAAGGGGGACCCCATGCTGTCTGTTTTCATGAATTGTATACAATATGTATACAGTACTCAGAATGCAGTAACCTGTACAGCAGCAGTGTCATTTTACACAGTTTAAAAACCATTTTTCCTATGAAACTTTGAAATCTATTTGCTCAAAAACTATAAGGTCTTTTCACAAAAATGTTTTTTTTTACCATGTTCCTACTCATTAGCTTATTATACATGCCAAAATTGGCGATGATAGCATGTACAGGGGCTTTACAATGAACCGCAGAATTTGGCACTATTGACTTCAATAGAAATGCACTCGGAACACGAAAATTCGGAACACAAAATTCGGTTTTCGCATGCGGTACACGAAATTTCGGCGAAATCGGAATTCAGCTGTTCCGATCAGCCCTAGAAGCGATCACCTGCGCAGAAGCGTATTGCAAAAATACGCTTCCGCGCAATGCATAAAACTTGCATGGCTAACGTGACTTACAGGGCTTCCAGTCCTCCGCAGGAACCGCGTGGTGACAAACGTATGCAGTCGCGTGAGGGATGCAGCAAAAACGTCACTTCCGTCACATAAAGCCGCACTGCGTCAGTATAAAAAAAGACTATGCAGATGTAGTCTCGTTTTTTTTTTTTTTTTATGGGACCCATTGGATGGGGAGACATTCCTGTTACCAGTGACTCACCTCTCCCCTCACACCCACATATCTACTTTTTATGACGAGTCAATTGCTATTTATTATACCCCCATATTTCTGCAGTTTTCACCTTATGGCAAGATATTTAGTTTTACAACTCACACGTAGTTTTACAACCCCCAGGCTACACAGATTCATTAAAGAAGTCTTGATCCTGAATATGTAGCCTAAATCTAATGAAAATTAGAAACGATGGCCCTTAACAGGCAAAACTGGCCAGAGCAATGCACCTGTGACTAATTTGCATAACCCCACCTCCTCCTGATGCTACGCTTCTGTGGATCTATATCAATACATCATGTTTGTTTTCACATGTTGCATTGCTTGTCAGGATCTGGACAAATACCGGGGGCTTGATTCACAAAAGAGTGCTAACTGTTAGCATGGCCATTTTCGCACGAATTTTCACGTGTACGCACGATCGCGAATTTTCACGCGCAATTAAACATTTACGTGCGCAGCGAAATCGTTATCATTTTTGCACGCAAACTCGAATTTGCGCTCAAAAACTATCGATTTCACGTGAAAATTCACGTTTGCGCGTGAAACCGTTTAATTGCGCGTGAAAATTTGCGATCGCGCGCAAAGGCAAAAATTTGCGTGAAACCACGAAAATTCGTTTGAAAACGGCCGTGCTAACAGCACTCTTTTGTGAATCAAGCCAAGTGTATATAATCTATATATGAATAAAATAATAATGGAGAAGGTACTTTTGTATTCCGCGTCCAGCAGAGCAGCTGATATAACTGAGCCTGTTACCGGGGCTCACTGCAGCTGAACGGCAGACTGCGGAAGGACGGCGTGGGACTTAGACGTGTTTATGGGGCGGGAGAACGCCCCGGGTAAATATCAGAGTTTTAGTATTGTTCGTCTCTGAGTCTCTTTAAAGTCCTTCGACAGGAAGTTGCAAGGTCTCCTGGGATTTGACCTCGAAAAAATGCAATCTCCTTGCCTTTTTTGTATGCGATTTTCTAATGCAGTCACTGCGATTGCAAGTTTCTAAAATCGCATCATACTACTGTGTACAATTCAACACAATTTTCATTATTTTTAAAAAGGCTTTGCAATTGAAAAAAAATGCATGATGTTATAAGAACACAGCCAACGCAGTCTATTTGTACAGGTCCTAATGCATTAATCCTTAATCTGCACTGACAGCACATGTAAGGCTGGGTTCACATAGGACATAGCGTGAAACGCTGCGTTTTATGTCATGTTGTAAGTTAATGTTGTGTGCAGTGTTTGTGCGTTTGTGGTGCGTTTGTGGTGCGTTTGCAATGTGTTTTCCATGTGTTTCAATGCCTTTGCGTTTTGTATGCATATGCGTTTTGTATGCGTTTTCCATGCAGTTTTAGATTTCCATTCATGCAAATCACTTGGAAGACAGCAGGAGACCAAAATACAGCAAAAAAAATATTTTGGGGAAAAAAACGCATACCATTGCGTTCCCATTGAGTTTCATTTTGTGCGTTTTGTGGGTACGCATTACACACAGGGAGTCTAGAAGCCGCTACTGCCACACATCTAACCAAGCCTTTTCGAGCACGCCAGATTGATGCCAGTCTGAACGTAAATCGATCGGGTTTCCAAAGTGCAGTATTAGTCTCTGGCAAATTCAGGCCGGTTTCACTCTGAGTGTTGGCGGAAGCCTGGCGGCCGCACTGCCGACAGCATTCTTCGGGGATTACTGCGTTAGTATGCGGTAACTCCTATCTGGCAGCCGGCAAAGCAGGAAATGACACTCACTTCCTATGGCCGAAGCGATTAGGGCTGAGCTCTCGGATTCCGAATTTCGGTGTTTGCCATCGGAATTTGGCAGTTCCGAGTAAGCACTCGAAACTCGAACATTCGGCAATTCCGAGTACCGAATTCACGTTTACATTGAAGTCAATAGTGCTAAATTCCATGGTTAATTGTGAAGCCCCCTTACATGCTATCATCACCAAATTTGGCATGTATATTAAGCAGATGAGTAGGAACATGGTAAAAAAAAATTGTGAAAAGACCTTATAGTTTTTGAATTAAACGATTTTAAAGTTTCATAATAAAAATGGTTTTTAAACTGTGTAAAATGACACTGCTGCAGTACAGGTTACTGCATTCCAATAGTTCTTCTGAGGATACTGGCGTGGGATTATTGCAAGGTAAGTATCCCTGGTTAATTTAGAACAATAAAGGACTTTTTTCGTTGTCGTGTTTTTATTTCTTTTTTTAACTCTGCTGAAATGGGTAAGGGGTACCGTGTACCCCTATACTCATTTCTCCTGGGGTGGGGGCGGCTTCCGGGGTCCACTTGTTAAAGGGGACCCCCGGATGGCACCATGAACCTCCCAGGACGTCGGCGGCCCCCACCTCCTCCTGGGGCACCGGAGGTGGGGAAGAGCCCCTTGTCCATGGATTGGACAAGGGCTCTGGGGGAGAGGGGGAGGTTGACCGCCCCTCTCCTCCAGAGCCCCCCCATACCATGGACCATGCGGGCTGGTATAGCTCAGGGTGCGAAGCCCCACGTGGCCGGGACTCCGCATTCTGGCTATCCCAGCCTGCATGGGAGACAAGGAGTTAAGAAGGCTTGGGAGGGGGACCCCATGCTGTCTGTTTTCATGAAATGTATACAATATGTATACAGAACTCAAATGCAGTAACCTGTTCTGCAGCAGTGTCATTTTACACAGTTTAAAAAACACTTTTCCTATGAAACTTTGAAATCTATTTGCTCAAAAACTATAAGGTCTTTTCACAAAAATGTTTTTTTTACCATGTTCCTACTCATCTGCTTATTATACATGCCAAATTTGGTGATGATAGCATGTAAGGGGGCTTCACAATTAACCGCAGAAGTTGGCACTATTGACTTCAATAGAAATGCACTTGGAACACGAAAATTCGGAACACAAAATTCGGTTTTCGCATGCGTTACACGAAATTTTTTTTTTTTTTTTTTTTTACACGAAATTTCAACGAAATTGGAATTCAGCTGTTCCGATCAGCCCTACACATGACACGCCGACTTGCATGCACGGACAACGGAAGCCTCTAGGTGATGTTGAAAAGCTACTAAACATCGCTGGAGGCTCAATATTTTAATTATTAAACTACCGTTTAGGAAGATGGTGTCTTAAAGGACAACTGAAGTGAGAGGAATGTGGAGGCTGCCATATTTATTCCCTTTTAAATAATACCAGTTGCCTGGTAGCCCTGCTGATCTATTTGGCTGCAGTAGTGTTTGAATAACACCAGAAACAAACATGTGGCTAGTTTTGTCAGATTTGACAATAATGTCAAAAACACCTTATCTGCTGCATGCTTGTTCAGGGTCTATGGCTAAAAGGATGAGAGCAAGAGGATCAGCAGGATAGCCAGGCAACTGGCATTGTTTAAAGGAAATAAATATGGCAGCCTCCATTTACTTCTCACGTCAGTTGCCCTTTAATTGGCAGCCACGGCCACAGGATTCTGGCCGTTTCTTGTTTTTTCTTCCCTTTTCCCTACCAATTCACTTCTGTGACAGCCAGATGTTCTTGACCAGTCCTGCCGGATGCTGCCCAAGAGTCGGGACTTATCACAGAAATGAACACTACTGCACCTTTTTAATAGCTTGGCCAGCACTGCCAGATATTGGGATCCTCAGCAGCATCAGTAATCACTGCCAGTTTATGTCATGAAGAACTGGATCATCACTGCTGAACCTTCGCCCCCCCCCCATGTTAGGGATAACACAGATGGTTGCCAAGTGCGACTGGTGGTGTCGTAGTAGGGTTGCCAGGTGTCCGGTTTTACACCGGACAGTCCGGTTTTTGTGCGCTGTGTCCAGTGTAAAAAAACATGCTAAACCGGACAATTAAGTTGTCCGGTTTTAGAGCCCCCCCCCCCCGCAGCGCAGGAGGAGAACAGCGCAGCAGAGAGAGAGCTGGGAGCAGCGGTGGAGAAGGGGGGCAATCTCCCCCCCCCCTTCCCTCACCTTAGGGTGCTCTCTCTCCCCCGCTGTCTCCTCCAATATGATGTGCAGGGCTGGCGAGTGGCTGCAGGCGGAACTTACCGCTGTGTCGCTCCAGCGCCGGAAGTTCGGGTCCCGCAGCCGCTGAGAATCTCATTCATGAGCCGGACAACACTATCAGTCTGAATAGTGTTGTCCGGCTCATGAATGATTCGGAACTTTGATCCGGATCTTTTTTGAGTCGAAACTCAGCGGCTGCGGGACCCGAACTTCCGGCGCCTGCGACACAGAGGTAAGTTCCGCCCGCAGCCACCCGCCAGCCTGCACATCAATATTGGAGGAGACAGCGGGGGAGAGAGACAGCACCCTAAGGTGAGGGAAGAAGGGGGGGGGGGAGATTGCCCCCCTTCCCCCGCCCCTGGCTACCTATTCTGGGCACATATAGCCCCTGGCTACCTATTCCGCGCACATATACCCCCTGGCTACCTATTCTGGGCACATATAGCCCCTGGCTACCTATTCTGGGCACATATAGCCCCTGGCTACCTATTCTGGGCACATATAGCCCCTGGCTACCTATTCCGGGCACATATACCCCCTGGCTACCTATTCCGGGCACATATACCCCCTGGCTACCTATTCCGGGCACATATACCCCCTGGCTACCTATTCCGGGCACATATAGCCCCTGGCTACCTATTCTGGGCACATATAGCCCCTGGCTACCTATTCTGGGCACATATAGCCCCTGGCTACCTATTCTGGGCACATATAGCCCCTGGCTACCTATTCTGGGCACATATACCCCCTGGCTACCTATTCTGGGCACATATACCCCCTGGCTACATATACTGGGACATATATACCCCTGCCTACGTATACTGGGACATTTACACCCCTGCCTACATATACTGGGATATATATACCCCCTGGCTACATATACTGGGCACATATATCCCTGGCTACATATACTGGGAACACTGGCTGTTTGTCATTATGTGCATTTAGTGGTGAAAAGCTGTCTCTTGTGTGCATTTACTGGTGAAAAGCTGTCTCTTATTATGTGCATTTACTGGTGAAAAGCTGTGTCTTATTATGTGCATTTACTGGTGAAAAGCTGTCTCTTGTGCATTTACTGGGGAAAAGCTGTCTCTTATTATGTGCATTTACTGGCGAAAAGGTGTCTCTTATAATGTGCATTTACTGGTGAAAAGCTGTCTCTTATGTGCAGTTACTGGTGAAAAACTGTCTCTTATGTGCACTGGACCAGTACTACTGGTGAGGACAGTTAGTGACATGGCTATGTACTCTGTAATGTGCTGCAGAAGATGTCAGTGCGATATAAATACTATAAAAAAATTTTTTTAAAAAGCCCATTGCTTAGCCCCACTCTACATAAAAGTGCGCTTCTGACTCTGCCCCTAACTCCACCCCCTGTCCGGTTTTCTCCATCAGTCGACCTGGCAACCCTATGTCGTAGTATGATTGGTTTTGGTGTTCCCTACCAATTGCTATGTATAAAGTGCTTCGGGGCTCCATGTAAAACTTGCACTGGGGCCCAGAGCTTCTTAGCTACGCCACTGGTTAGTATTTACACACAAGTGTGAACTAGAGCTTTAATGAGGGGGGGGCTTTTTCTTTTAGATACAAAAATAAAATGTTGCTAATTTATTGGTGATTTATTTGCGCACTGGGTCCTCATCAGCGAGATTTTCCTGCTTCCTGACCCGCTGAATGATGGATACTCAGCGGGGAGAAATCTCCTCAGGTGCAGCCCAGAAATACTCTGATGGTAAATGTAACATTTCACTTATTTCATACTAAAAGAACGTGGAGTTCCATCACAAGAGATGCTTTTTGCTGCCCTTGGCTCGTACTACAGCCGGAGGCAGCGGCAGCTACAACAGCAGCCAACCCTTAACGCGCGCTCACTCCACACTTGCCCGTTACAGCGCGCCCCCGTGTCCCATCTTACGTCATCCAACCCACCCTGCGCTTCCATTGGCCGCTAGGCGTGCGCAAAGTGCCTATTGCCCCGCCTCCGCCCCGCACACCAATCAGAAAATGGTTGCTATGCAGCTCACTCCGCCCTCAGCCAATCAGCGCCGGCGCACCTGACAAGGACCGTCAATCAGCTGGGGATCCTTCACGCATTTTCTATGCCTGGTGCTGCTGGCTGCGGCCGCCTCGGATGCGCAGTCTGGAGGGAGGGGAGCGCTGGGGGTCAGCCTGCCGTGAGCCCGGCGGCCCTGGGAAGGCGGACGTTATGTGAGGAGGAACGGGGGAGAAGCGGTGACTGCTGTGGGAAAGTTGTTTTGCAGGAGGCGGGGAAAAGAGCAGCGCCCGATCCGCCCCGGAGAGCAGGAGAAGGGGAGGAGTTACCAGATACTGCCTGACAGGTGAGTGACAGCAGCGTCACGTGACTCAGCACCCCGACTAGTGGCCAGTCAGAGCCACTCTGAGGCGAACTCCCAGCATTCTCCTCAAGTCCTGTCCAGCCTGTGGGAATGGGGCAGATTGCTTTACAATATTCTCCCCAAAAAAGCCTAGTGTGGTGAAAATAATGGAACTTTCTGGTCAGCAGTTAATAATGCAGTTCTGGAGTGTAACTATCAAAATTTGCGCACCTTTAGGCTTTGCTCCCATTGCGTTCCGTCCATGTGTCTGTCCGCGTTGGCCGGTTTTTGAAGCTTTTTTTTAAATTATTCTCTGTGTTGGAGTTGGATGGTTTTCTTAAGCGCTTCTCTAAGCATTTTTGCAGAGTGGTTGCATTTTTTCACTTCCTGACGTCCGAACTCTTTGATCCAGAAAATAATAAATACAATGTATTTATTCTTAAAAACCCTGACGCACTCGCTGCACAAAGCGATTTTGTGAATGTTTTGCGTTTTCCTATCCCTTCCATTGAGACGGAATCGCCTCAAAAATGGCCCAAGCACCGCCTATCTGAGGAGATCGGAAACGAAACGCTCAGATGTGAACTGTCTCATAGGGAATCATGGCACCAGCGCTTTCAGGTCAATTTTTGAAAATTGCCGGCACTTAAAAATTGTCAAAAATGCCCCTAGTGTGAACAAGCCCTTACTTCGCCTCGCATTAACCAGAAGCAGGAAATTTGAGCACCTACTATTGGCAGAAACTTGGGTGCCGCTATAAGCAACATTAAAAATTGCATCTCTAATGTGAAATTTAGCTGGTGCCCACTGCGGTGTATGTGTCATGGCATTCGCGTGAGCTGAGCACAGGGGAAGGCAAATCCCCGGCTGCGTTAAATACTATTCCTTTTGCAGCAATTCTGAGGGAGGTGTAATTCGTGGTCTGACGAACGCCGGATCCTCAAATTACTCTTGCGCAGTGTAGCACTAGTGCAGGCCTGGGCAGACTTCCGCATGCCTGAAATTCCAACCCTGTGACCCCCCCCCCCCCCCCCCCGCGCGTAAAATTGCGAGCGAGCAACTGGGAATTTGAAACTCGCCTCGCTCACTGGTGTCCTGCGTCACATCTCCATGGCAACAGAGCGTCACATAATCATTTTTTTTTGGGGGGGGGGGGAGGCGCAGTTAAAGTTCAGCATCAGTAAGGGAGGGTGCTGTGTGTGAATGGTGTTAGGTCATGTTGTCGTAAATTATCGGTATTATTTTACCACAGTAATTTACAGTGTAGAATATCGCTCAATTTTACCCACATTCTACTATCAGAAATTGGGTGCCCAAATTTCCTCATAGTCCTTTTTTATGCACGCCACCTTCCTAACACTCTCCTACCTAACTGGCACTGGTCTAGTTGAGGGGACCCGCGTCTGGTTCCGGCTCACAGCAGTTTGGCCACTAATTTGTAAGAAATGGGGATCCCAGCATGAAACGCTATCTATGCTACCAACCGAATAGGTTTAGTAACGTTGTGGAAGGTGGTAGCCAAAGCACTGTGCCTGAAGGGCGAGGGCCCCGGTGTTCAATTTTGGCTGTAGTGTTTCCCGCTGGGTTGCCTATTTCTAACAAATTAGCAGACGCAAGAAAATTGCCACAAGCAGGGAGTGGCCGTTGGTCTATGAGATTTCCAGCTGGGTTCCCACAACTAGATTAACGCCCTAATCTTCTCTCTGGGTTGTGTGGTGAAAATAATTGTAACTTTGACAGAATTTGCATCCTCCACCTTTCCTCTGCCTAACATTAACCTTCCAACAGGTCCGATGTCTAAAACTAACCCCGACCTGTCCTCTAATACTATTTGGGCGCAGGGTGAAGCCGAGAGCCAGCGCACCCTGATCTAGATATTCTCTTAGTTATGTTCAAATCTATTCCCTTACTGATAACCTGACCAGGGCCAGCTTCTTCCCTGAGTGGTTGCTTAGCCTCCAGAGTATTCCTCTCTGAAGAAGCGCAGGAATCGCAGAGAAGCTCTGTCCCCAACTGCTGTGGTGCTCCGCCTCCAGATCACTGCAAAGCTTCGCTCCCTTCAAGCATATGCCTGTGTTCAGCTCTCTGTAGATCCTGGTGAGGTGAGCTACTATACACTTTGCATGGGGGTGGGCTTTTGCCACATATACTGGGGTGACTTTCTGGCTACCTATATGGGTGGCTTTCTGGCTATCTGTGCTGGGGGAGTTTCTCTGACTACCTATGCTACCAACTATTGGTTAGCTCACACTCGGAGGCACCTCTGGCTGCCACATCAAACCTTTTCCCTTCGAGCTATTAAGCCTAGGAACTTCCCTGACCCTCTCTTCCCATCTATCCATTAGCTCCTTTCTCTTTCCCCAGCCACCCCTGTCATCCTCAATAAGACCCTCTCTCTGCCCACCCATCTTCAATAGCCTCACTGCATCGCCCTTGCACCTCAGCAACCCCTTTTGCTCTCACGCACAAGTGCTATACAGACCCGCTCCTCGGCTATATGTCTGGGTAAGCAAAAACACAATGGGGCATATTCACTGAATAGCAGTAAAATTGCCATGCACAGGCAGCATTACTTATGCCAACTGTGTATTAGTGCATTAGCACAGCCCATATTATCTAAATAATGTGTTTGTGGCTAGTGTAACACCCGCTATGCAACTGGTGTAAGTAACAGAGAAATTGCTGTGCTCTTTATATGCACGGCAATTTTACCTATGTTTGTGCTCATATGTCAGTAACGTGTATTGTGGGGGTGGAAATCCTGGGGGAAAGTTTCACTCCGGGCATCGTAAAACCGAAGACCGCCCCTGGACCTAATTATTTATTACCCCGAATAACTGAGCTTCCGGGTGTTGTAGGCGTCTGAATTATACCTCTTTTATCATAATTCAGGCTCTGGCTATTACCCAATCAGCGGATCGTTCAGAAACAGCCTTATCAGTCTGCCTGACAGACTGTACACACACACACACACACACACACATTACTGTCGGCAGAGCGACCGCCCAGTGGGAGGGTCTGATGGACCCGTCCATTACAGTAGTTCGTGTGTACGCACCTTTATAGAGGAACCTCTGCACGGTGTATGCGATTACACAAAAAAATGCATTGTTTTGCAAACCAAAACCTGTAGGGACAGTGGTTTCTTATTATTATGAGTATTTGTGTACGAGTGTACAAAGGGTTAATAGAATTTGGGCTGTATCACGTCTACTTTTTATGGCACCATGCCATTAGCACAGCCAAAAATTAATTGACCTTACATTTATTTAGGTTAAATCTTTTATTTACCTACCTGTAAAACCATATAGTCAAGATCCTTCTGTCGAGGCGCCAGGTGTTACCCGGACAGACTGCTGTTGTGTACTCCTACTGTCTATTGCCTGAGGAAGCGGGTTTATACCTGCGAAACGCGTTGCAATCATCCCCTGGAGTGTACTAATAAATGTAGTTTGTTTTGAATACACAGCTTATTGTGTCTGCTTGTAGGAAGTAAGTCCACCACTGCCTCCTAAGCATTTTTAAACTTTTTAATATTTGTTTTTATAGTTTTGGCGCCTCTTTCCTCTATTACGTGATAATTTCCACCCCTGGTGGAGGGGATACCCCTTTCTTTCTTCTTGCCTACAGAGAGCGACTTCTTAACCCTGAGTGAGGACAGGATAATCTCCTCACCTGCCTTTACAGTGGTTGCCTGGAGGTAACCCTGGTTTGTGAGTATATTGTTGTACTCTAATTTATATAACCCATCAATCAGTACCTACTACACTATATTGGGCTCTCGGTTCTCTCCTCTTTTTTGCAAGATCCTTCTGTAGTTTGCCACTATCCTGGTGATTGTTAATTCTATGTAATTTGTATAAACTGTAAATATGGCAACATTATCTTCTGTTTTGTTGACTTTCTTATCCTGGTTCTTCTCTACCACTTGACATAGAGTCTACCATGTTTTATGGTCCTGTGGCAAGGTTCCAGCTCTGGTACAATCTCCAACCTGATTTTTCAGAATTTCCTGTTATTGTCTGGTCACCTCACTCTAGGCCTCAATCTAGATCTTGCTCCACATTTGCTTTTTTTTTTTTTTAACCCTTTATTTGGGCCTACTGCCAGCATCTTATGATTATCACCAGATGGCCTCAGTGGAGCCTGTTTTATTCTTTATTGTATTGGGATCATCTTCAATATTAACCATATAGTCTTGTTCCAAACCTACTTCTCGTTCATTTTCAAATTTGCTGTCCCAAGATATTGCACTTCCATAGCCTACATCCTGTTCCAGTGCCGTTTTATTAAGTCCAGAGGCTCAGCAATAGGTCAAAAACAGGTGTTTTAGTTCATTCATTTGCAAAATGGACATTTATAAACCTCCCATTTGTGCAGAAATTAGTGCAAATAGGGATGTTTATTAATGTTTATTAAACACCCATTGTACCAAAATACACGTGCGCCATGGTAACTCATGTGCCCATTTTAACCCCTCAGTGGATGAGGTCAAGTGGTTAATCAACAAAATAACCCCACCGTACTACTGCACAGGCTGCTTCTGGCGACAGGACTGCACATGGCCAAACTGCGCCGGTGCTGACTGGCAGAATTACCGGGCCTCCTAGTGGAAGATCCAGGCAGCTCTGCAAACAAATGGTAGTACACTCAGTCAGGCTGATAACATTTGTGGACCTCAAGAGTATAGTAAGAAGCATACAGAACAAAATGTAAAGGAACCTTTGCTCAAAGCCAGTAGATGCACACAAGGCCTCAAAAAAGATTTTTGGTTTTACATATCTACAGATATGTCAAAGCCAATTTCATTGTATCCATTTAGACACGTGTCCAGTCATGGATACACTAATTGTATGTGTTACATTCTTAAATTTATCACAGGTGATGACCTCCTTTACTGCTGGTAGGTACCTCAATGTGGAGTGTTTTACTGTGTGTTCTGAAGTGAATAGAAATAACACCTGGTCTCCCAGAATGGTCTGGGAGGAGAATTCTAAACATCACTGGAAGGGTGGGGGTAGCAATGTACAGCTGTATATAGATATAGGAAGTCTTTATGATGCTGGAATCAGGATAATTAATGTAAAAGTGGGTATCCTGAATGAGTTCCGATTCTCTTTGTTGTACGGGATGTTTCACCTGTGGTGGATGTGAGTATTCCTTGTTGACTCCCTGGTCATATGCTATTTGTGGGTCATAGGACCATGGTCTTTGCTGGAAGGACTGTTTAGAATTGGATGGCCAGTTTGTCGGAGCAGAAAGTAAATTTTGACTTTAGTTCCACTTTTTAGTTAACAGCAGTTTTTAGGGCTCAGCCACACTGTAAGCGCTTTTCTGAGCGCTTTGTGATTGATTAGCGCTTTGAGTGCTTTTTAAAAATCGCTCCCATTCACTTTCATAAAATCGCTGCAATTGCGTTATCGCATATGCGAAAAATCGCGGTGATTTTTACAGCGATTTTAATGGAAGTGAATGGGAGCGATTATTTTTTTTCTTTTTTAAGAGTGCTCAGAAAGCGCTAATCCATCACAAGCGCTCAGAAAAGCGGATATAGTGTGACTGGGCCCTTACATTCCATTCTCATAACTCTGATATAGGAGTATTCATTTGGTTTAACAGCTGTTGCAATTTATTTGTTTATTTTGCAGACCCATGCTTGGTAGAGGACTAAAACGAAGATTTAATGATTGTGAAGAGACCATGACTGACTTTTCTTGTGCCTCTGATTGCAACCGAAATATGCCATACAGTCATCAAAGGCAACTAGTGCTCAACATGTGCCTCAATAAACTGCAAAGCTATAAAATGCTGGCTGAACCTAATCTGCACCGATCCGTTCTCATAGCCAATACAGTCCGTCAAATTCAGGAGGAAACGAGGCAGGAGTCCAGCCAGCTGCCAGGAATTGTCAGCAGTGACCTCACCTCCAACAACTTAATGTACGCAGGAAACTATTTCTTGGAAAGCTCCTTCAATCTGCCTTTCGGAATCGACACAGATTTCACTAGAGATTCGTGGCCTAGCGACAACACGGTGGAGAGTTTGATGGAAGTCACAGATGATGACATGTCTTCTGCCATTTCTTCTATTCTCAAGGATCTCGATTTTGTTGAGGACATCAGCCCATCACCATCCCTGAGTCCTGCAGTGGATGATTCTCCGAAACCTGTGGAAAGTGTCTTTAAAGCTGAGAAACAAGACACGAGAGGGACAGAATGTGTCTTTGGTTCATTTGAACTCACAAGTTCTACCAGTTACTTAAAGGACTTGTCAGTCGATGATATTTTTGATGACATTGATACGTCAATGTACGATTCCGATGTCAGTTTTTCTTTCTTGGTTAACCCAAGGATACAGCCTGCTTCTGAAGAACCCCTGAAACTTTATACACTGTGCAATAACCCCGCAAACAGCAGCAACTTGCAAGCCTGCAGGACAGATCTGAATGATTTGGACCACATTATGGAGATATTAGTTGGGTCCTGATTGTTTCACCTAGAGATCAGTCTTTTATGTCTTGACGGTGAAGTTTATTTTTTAACGACGTAAAAGATCATGAACCGTTTACAATATGGGAGACCTGGCGTTACAGTTGCAGAAAGTAATTGTTTTTTTACTTGGATGTATATAGCAAAATATGTCTGAGTTACAAACTGCCTATGGAGTCTCAGTCCTGCCTACCAACAAATTCCTACAGTATTATGCATATTCTTCATATGGAAACTGAAGAAACGTGATATAATTCACTTATGAAGATGGCTATTTTTGTAATTATTTAAGTCTTTCTAAACTTTCTTAAGAGGAAATTAACCTACCAGAGCCAATATGGGATGTCACTTCTTGTATATAGCGGACACTACCTCTTTGCATTGAAGTGCTAAATACCTAACCTTGTGCAGTATGCATTTTATTTAGCTGTTTCCTTCTTCCTTTTTTTTTTTTTTAATTTTTTTTTTTGGTAGACTTTTAGCAATCGGATATTGTACACTTCAGATCCTCTGTATTCAGTTTAATTTATAAGTGAATTGTTTTAGTTATTTATCCTCCAGAGTTTTGGATTTAGTAGATGTCATAGCTTTGAATAATATTATCTGAATTTAACATGCGCTGTAGACAACACAGAGCATTAGAAAGCCATTTTGGATCTGGAATCCGTATGAGGATGCATCAAAATTGATTGGGTAAAACTGTGTGGGGGGTTTTTTTTTTTTTTTTTCTTCCCTTGCTAAACCTAGTAAGCCTCATGCATGGAGGGAAAAAAGTTCAAAAAATACTTTAAAAGGTGGTCTATTTAAGGCTGCATTTCTACTTGTGCGGTGCGAATCACCGCGGTAAAAATTCGCATGCGGATGCGAATTTCGCACGCGGGTCTATGCGAATTTTCGTGCGAATTCGCATGAAAATCCGCATGGATGACGATGTATGCAAATTTAAGCATGGCAGTGCTGGTGTGCTTTTCCATTGTTTCTATGCGAATTTTCATGCGAATTTGCATGAAAATTCGCATACCCAAACCTCATGCGAACTTCATATTAAATACATTGTATGCGATTCGCATAGCGATATGCGAATTCTGATGGCTCTGCCGTGCGAATTTTTTCTGCACAGAAAAACGCAAAAGAATCCTGACAAGTGGAAACAGTCCCATTCACTTGTATTGCTATGCGAATTTGCATGCGAAAAACGCATGCGAATTCGCGATAGTGGAAATGGGCCCTAAAGAGACTCTGTAACAACAAAAACCTCCCCCGGTGGAGTACTCACCTCGGGTGGGGGAAGCCTCCAGATCCTAATGAGGCTTCCCACGCCGTCCTCTGTCCCACGGGGGTCTCGCCGCAGCCCTCCCAACAGCCGGCGACTGTGCCGACTGTCAGTTCAATATTTACCTTTGCTGGCTCCAGCGGGGGCGCTGTGGCGACTTTCGGCACGGAAATAGACGGATATACCCGATCTCCGTCGGATCCGCTCTACTGCGCAGGCGCCGGAAACTTGCGCCTGCGCAGTAGAGCAGACCCGACGGCAATCGGGTATTTCCGCCTACTTCGGCGCCGAGAGGCATCAGAGCGCCTGCGCAGGAGCCAGGAAGGTAAATATTGCGTCACGGCTGTACGGAGGGCTACAGCGAGACCCCCGAGGGACGCAGGACGGCGTGGGAAGCCTCATTAGGATCCTGAGGCTTCCCCCACCCGAGGTGAGTACCCCCCAGGGGCCGTTTTGTCGTTACAGTTCCTCTTTAAAGGACCACTATTGCGAAAAAGTAGGCAGTTAACCACTTCACCCTATCTGGACGGATATATCCGTCCAGATAGACTGTGCTGCTCCTGCAGCGTGGTGCGCGCGATCGGGTGCGCTCCCACTGCCTGCCGCTAGCCCCCCGGTCAGTGAATGGGAATATAATTCCCATTCACCGATCTAAGCCCCCCGGAGAAATACTGACGCTTTCTAAGCAGAGAGCGCTGTATTTCTGCTCGGAAAATTTTTTGCAACCTCCTAATAGTTCCTGGCAGCGTAATCATACGCTCCAGGAACTTTTCTGACTGTGACCATCTTGTGGCCAAATAGTAAACTGCACCCACATACATTTTTTTAAATAAAGAATAACATTATATTACATCTAAAAATTGCTGTTTACCTCCCAAGCTAAAATCACCCACATACATTTTTTAATTAAAAAATAAATAAAAAATTACAATTAAATAAAAAAAAAAAACCTACATAAATAGTTACCTAAGGGTCTAAACTTTTTAAATATACATGTTAAAGAGAATCTGTATTGTTAAAATCGCACAAAAGTAAACATACCAGTGCGTTAGGGGACATCTCCTATTACCCTCTGTCACAATTTCGCCGCTCCTCGCCGCATTAAAAGTGGTTAAAAACAGTTTTAAAAAGTTTGTTTATAAACAAACAAAATGGCCACCAAAACAGGAAGTAGGTTGATGCACAGTATGTCCACACATAGAAAATACATCCATACACAAGCAGGCTGAATACAGCCTTCCTTTTGAATCTCAAGAGATCATTTGTGTGTTTCTTTCCCTCTGCAGCTATCTTCCACTGAAGTGTCAGGCTGTTTCTTCCTGCAGAGTGCAGACAGCTCTGCCTGTATGTAATTCCTCAGTATGTGAAAGCCCAGCCAGCTCAGAGGAGGATTTATCCAGCTTGTAAAAGATAAGAGAGAAGAGAGAAGCTGCACTAATCTAAATAACACACAGGCAGTGTGCAGAGAGCGGCCTGGAGGGGGGAGATGCATCACAGAACCACAACACTGAAGAACTTGGCAGCCTTCCAGACACAGGCTGACAAGTCTGACAAGAGAGAGATAAGTTGATTAATTACAGAGATGGTGATAGCAGAAAGTGCTGCAGTAAGCCAGAACACATTAGAATAGCTTTTGGAACTTGTAGGATGATAAAAAACAGGATGCAATTTTTGTTACGGAGTCTCTTTAAGAGAGCATCTTATTTATTTTTTTAAAAAATTATAAGGTTGTAAATAGTGATGGAACGCAAATTGAAAAAATGCACCTTTATTTCTTAATAAAATATCGGCGCCATAAATTGTGATAGGGACATAATTTAAAAAGCGTAATAAGCGGGACAAATACGCAAATAAAATACATGGGTTTTAATTACGGTAGCATGTATTAATTTTAAACTACAATGGCCAAAAACTGAGAAATAATAATTTTTTTTTTCCATTTCTTTCTTAATCTTCCTGTTAAAATGGATTTAGAAAAAAATAATACTTAGTAAAAAGACGACTGGGTGTATAAGACGACCCCCCAACTTTTTCAGTTAAAATATAGTTTGTGTGATATACTCACTGTATAAGACTACCCCTCTTCCAAGGTACACCAAATAAAAATCCTATACTGGTGCTGTACTGTATGTGGTACCCAGTATATAACAGTATATAGTCAATTGACTGGTTGGATTGGTCAGCTCTCCTTGTCTACCTGTTTATCAGAGCGGTATGGAAGAATAGATCACGATGTGCCCATAAAATACGCTTCTTTCACCCGTCTGGCCCGCCCTTATATCCTATTTACCTCCTTCTCTGCCTCTTAGATCTCGCACATGTGCGCCTGCAACGCTTCATTACAGTCCTCAGCAGCGAGATCTGAGAGTCGGTAACAGGATAGGGGGTATCACCCAGCATCAATGACACCCGGCGTATAAGACGACCCCCAACTTTTCAGAAGATTTTCAAGTAGTAAAAAGTAGTCTTATACGCAGGAATATACAGTAGATCAATTAATTGTGATTAGTAGCGATAAAGTTATTGGCGAATAAATGGGAGGTGAACGTTGCTCGGATGCATGAGATTTTCCGCGCTGTAGGCTGAAGTGGTTAAAATCTGACAGGTTTTGGGCCAGTCCACCTCCCCGTGGGGGATTCTCTGGGATTTCTTTGTTTACATCAGCATTACGTCAGCATTTCCTGAACAGCAGTTGCAAATTCTAACAAAATAGTGTGCAAGGGTGTAGGGAGGCTGGCTGGTATCTCACTATTTTTGCTGTTCAGAAAATGCTGTTGAAAACAAAGAAAACCCTGAGAATCACCCATGAGCACATGGACTGGCCCAAAACCTGTCAGTTCTGTCAGATTTTAACTTTTTTTTGCGATAGTGGTCCTTAACTCTCAGACGTAATATGCAGAATAAGTAGTTATAAATCAGTCTGAGAGCCCACGTTTTATATGAGGTCTTGTCTGTCATTTTTCTTCATGGAGAGATAATATGTGTGTGGATGGGTTTTTTTTTCCCTCCTTTATAAAGTTAAACTGAAGCTAGAAAAAAAAAAATCAGATACTTGCCTGTGGAGAGGAAAGGCTCTGGATCCCATAGAGCCTTCCCCGTCCCCTCTGTGTCTTGGTTCCAGTGCTGTCACCACCATTGCATGTATTCAACAAACTGGTTGAATATGCCTTTGGGGACCTTCGGCATGCTCAGGTCAGATACAGGCAGTCTTTGGAAGCAGCTCCAAAAGCCTTCCCAGGGGTCCCAGAGGTGGCAAATTCGCATTGGGGACAGCCCTGGAACCAGGACATGAGGGGACAGGGAGGGTTTTATAGGATTTGAGAGTCTTTCTTCTCGATAGGGAAGTATCTGACACTTTATTTTTTTCTAGTTTCAGTTTTGCTTTAAATAGACTCTGAAGCCTCTTTAAAAATCACTTTTTAGCTCTTATTTATGTTAAGGATCTATGCCCGACTTAAAACACCGCTATCCCGCGGCTGAACAAGGGTTTTGTCACCCTCAAATCCTAGGGCAAAAGTTAACAACTTTCTTGGTTGTGGATTGTGCTGCCCAGGGAGGCAGAGCTTACTGCTGTAGTTCTGCCTCCATCCACCGTGGATCTCTGCCTCTCCCCCGCCCCTCTCAGTGAAAGAAGACTGAGAGGGGCAGGTGGAGATGGCGATCAGCAGGGATTGATGCGAGGAGAAGCAGAGCTACTGCAGAAAGCTCTGCCTCCTCCAGGAAATGCTCCCCCGTTTTTGCCCTGTGGACTTGAGGGTGAGCCGCGGGATAGCAGCGTTTTAGGTTGGGCATAGATCCTTAACATAAATAAGACCTAAAACTGATTTTAAAAGAGGCTTCAGAGTCTCTTTAAAACCCAAGCACTTATATTCCAGCATATAAGACTGGGCATATAAGGCAACCCCCCCCCCCCCCCCCCAACTTTTCCAGTTAAAATATAGAGTTTGGGATATACTCGCCGTATAAGGCTACACCCTCTCTGCATCCTCCATCCACCTGTCCCACCCCTGTATACCAACCCCTTTGCACCTCACATTAAAATGTATCCTAAAAGATTTATCATAGGACATCATAAAGAAATAAATATACATCATAAATATAAAAGATTTACTGAATAAAAAATACCGGTAGTAGCAACTGGCATAGTATTGCAGTAAACGGGGCCTTGTGGAATTCATTTCAATGTCAATTATTTTTACTTGTATCCTATATAATAAAAGTCCTGTCTTGGCATCCTACAGAGTCCGTGCATCGTGCCTAGCGGCTAGCATACATATGCGGCACTTTAACGGACTTTGGACAGCAGGGGGCAGGTGTGCACATGTGTGGGTCGTGACCATGTGCATGGGCGTTGCAAACGTTTGCGTTGTGGGGGCGGGATGGTCGCGGTGAAAGCTTTGTGCCCGTTTTTTCAATGGGCGGGCCTGTATATTAGTCTACATGTATGGTACCATTTTCTTTTAATTGCCTGCAACCCTGCTATACTAACTTTGTGGTAGAAGATTGAAACGCATTGAATTCTGTTAAAGATATTGCTTGTGCTGGGTACACACGATTTTTCACCCGATCATTTTTTCCGCTCGATTCTGCGCTCAATTCTATTATCTTCCACTTGTTTTTCTTATCTTTTTCCATTGACTTCTATGAGAAATTGAGCGCAGAATCGATCGGAAGAAATATCGGACATGATGGGAATTATCTATCGGATCCATCTATCGAGCGGAAAAACATATCATGTGTACCCAGCATTAGGCCTCCTTCACACAGGCAGCTGCAGTGCTAATATGATGCGGTAATGTGCCTACTTTATATTAAATCCATAAGCTGCATCCTTAACTTGAAATCCAGCTCACAAAATGGCTTCCTATGCTGTGTAGACGATGTGTACTTTTTATAGGTATGCTGGCACTTTACTTCCGAGGCAGTCCTTGGCTTCTCTGATCTCTTCACTTCTTTTTCTACCTCAAACGTTGTTTTATTGTGTCAATTTTCTAAACTTCTGGTTCGCCGTCAAGCCAGACAATATTTTTTTTTGGACTGTATATTTGTTGTGCTTTTAATAAATCCACTTATGAGCTATGCATTTTGTAGATGTTCCAAATGTGCTGTGAGCATGTATGCAAGTAGTGCAGCATTACTCGGACTCTTCATGAAGCATTTGTGGCAGAGTCTGCTAGTCTTCTCCTTCCTGGAATAAAAGGCTTTTTTGGTTTGTGAGGACTTTCTGTTCCAGAGGCTGTACAAATGGAAGGCAGCAACGAATCCAACCTATATTGTGACATTGTGTGCTCTTCTCATCCTTCTCGCAATGTATGCTTACCAACTCTTTAGAGCATTTTGAAATGTAATCATGTTTTTACTATGCTGTTCACTGGCTTTCATACTTTATCAGTTAAGGTATTTAATAGCAGATTAAATTATTATTATTATTATTAACCCATAGAAGTCTGCACTGGCTTTTAAAGCAAACCTGAAGCAAAAAGAACATGATATAATGAATTGTATGTGTGTAGTACTAATAATTGAATATAACATAAGTAGCAAAAAAAAGTCTTTTTTCTATTATAACATTGCATCATTCTGTCATATTTGCAGTTTAGAAACTACACTCTTAAGCTGTAAAACAAAGCAGTAGTAATGAGCCTTTGAACTTCCCTGCAGTACAACCTGTTCTCAAGCTGTCTTTCACTGTTTCTTGGCTGTTTTAAGTGCTTCAGAAAACAGGACTGTGTTTGACGGCAGTGGGTGGAATAGTTCAGAGAAGCTCTTGTATAGATAACTTGAAGGTTTTTGTTTTTTTAACTCTTCCTGTACTGGAAAACATGACTCGTTTCTTTGCTACTAATGTTCCATTTCTTAGCTGTACTACACATAGGATTCATTATTTTATGTTTATTTTTGCTTCAAGTTTGCTTTAAGGCCACCCTGAAAGTAGCATAAAGGATACAATGTATGCATGTATTACTTATCCATAGACTTTATTTTTATACTATGGCCTCAATTCACTAAGCTTTATCAAACACTTGACCGAAAGTTTGATAAGTTACCTCATGGGCAAAATTTAATTTTGAATTCACTAAGGTGTTATATATTTATTCAATGTTTTATCGATAAAACGTTCAATAAATCTATATCACCCTAGTGAATTCAAAATTAGATTTTACCCATGAGGTAAATTATCAAACGTTCGGTAAAGTGTTTGATAAAGCTTAGTGAATTGAGGCCTATGTGTGCATTGCTTGATATAATCAGACCAATGTGCAGAGTGTACATTTTGTTCTGCCCACATAATAGTGCAATGCCCATGCAGCGTACTTAGCCTTGGAGTGAGAACACACTTGTTAGATTCAAAACATGTAATACTGCACTGGCCATTATAGGCAATGGCCCACTTGGGATTGTACATCATTTGCATTCTACATTCAAGTTTACCACAATTTTAGATCGCACAGCTTTCTGTGCGTTTCACAATTACATTGTTTTCTGTCGCATCTGAAAAATTCTAATGATTATGAAAAGTGTGAACCCATAATGACAGAAACCCATGAAATTCACGGCAAAACGCACTGTCAAGCGTGTTCCCTGCCTAAGAAGTGATCAGTGCACTGCTATTTTTTTCCCCAACTTGATGCAAATGTTGTTGCAGTTTGTATGCAACGTGAACTTCCACTGATTGAATGCAGTTGTTGCCAGTTTACATTGGGCAATTCTAAGCTATATTCAATTGTGTCCTCCCAGAATAATGTTTTCATTAAATTGATCTGCTAGGTTTGGTGGAGGAGCAGGATGGGGAAAAGTCTCATTAGGATCCAGAGACTTCCCCCTCCTGAGGTAAGTAAGTATCCCCACAGAGGTTTTTTTTTTAAATGACAGTTTCTCTTTAAATGTAGTCAGCAGTTCACCCACAATTGTCAAATATTCTTACAGCCCCCACCACCCAAAACCGGTGTGGCGTTTTTTTTTTTTTCTCCAAAGCCTCTTCAAAAAAGTCCAGAGCTCTGTGGTCACCATAACCACCTATGTTTCTGTGGCTCACCCCCAGCTCACTGGTCATGGTCCAGCTGGGGCTGTCATGCTAGAGGCCACTGCAATTCAGGTGGTGTGGCCACAGAGCTGCAGACTTCTTCAAAGAGGATTCGGGCAAAATACAACATGACAGTATTCATGATCATTGTGGGCAGAATTACCATCAGCATATTATCTGAAACAAAGACAATAAAAGCAGTTTATCACTTCTTTCCAGAATTGCCTATTTACAGCTGAAACTTGAAAAATTAGAATAGCCTGTTAAAAGTCCATTTATTTCAGTAATTCAACTTAAAAATGTGAAACTAATCTATGAAATAGGAACACTTTGCAGGTGTTTTGGATGAATTAGCTGATTAGAGTGACACTGAGGCTAGAATATTGAACATTTTCACAATATTCTAATGGTCTGAGGTTTTGATTTTGGGGTTCTCATAAGCTGTAAGCCATAATTATCAAAATTATAATAAAAGGCCTGAAATATCTCACTTTGCATTTAATGAGTCTATTTCACATACCGGTATTAGTTTTACTATTGAATTACTGAAATAAATGGAGTTCTGCACAATTATTCTTTTTTGAATTTCACCTGTACACTAAATATTAACCAGAATAAACAGAAGCTTACAATCTACAAAGGCCCTTGACTAAAGTTAACATGGACTTGGTATTATTTAGAATTATTTTTTTTGGGTGTGTGGCGTACCTATTTTATTATACATTCTGTGCCGTGCATATGCCAGCAGACTTCTGAATGGGTTGTAGTGTTTGTTACATTTTTCAAAGCAATGATTTCATTGCAAAGAAAAGCTGTCTATACCTGTAACTTGTGCCAGTTCTATTACCACAATACATTTGTGAGGTTTGTTTCACGTAAACCAGCTGTGTTCATATATATAGTCTGCATCCAGCATTGTCCAAAGGGAGAAATTGAAATGCATTCAGCCCAGCTCTGATCACTGGGTTGAATTATGTTTTTTGGTGTTTTTTCAATGACTTTACCTACCTATTTCTTATGGCTTTGTATAAACTTTGCTTTCCCTCTTTATATGGAACATTTAGATGTCAATCTCAAATACAAATCCAGGCTATGTTTTGTGCAGAATTCTAGGGAAAAAAATAATTTTTATGTATACGCTGGTAATGACATTTGTAAATCAAATTTCCTATGGAAATAATGCTGCTAAAGTTAAAAATTACAACAGATTGTTGATGACTGTTAATTAAATAAAGCTATATGATAAAAGTCTGCACTATTATTTTGTTTGTGTGTGTGCATGCATAAATCCTTTGAGGCTAGGTTCACAATGGGAAGTTATAGGTCCGCATTATATAACGCTGCTTACCGCACTGCAGTGTTACAGCTATGCAACTTTAGTAGTGCGATATGGTAACATACTGCTGCAGTGTGTTACCTCTAAACGCACACATTAACAGATTGCCACCCTCCCTTTCCTATTTAACCGCCGACTTCACCAACAAAATTGTCTCCATCCGCCAGGAAATATCCAATCTTCGCCTCCTACCCCCTCCCAACCAGCTCCTCCTCCGCCCTATCCTCTACTCACATCCTTCACTCCTACTACCACCGAGGAAGTCAACCACCTACTGCAGACTTCCCATACCACTACCTCCCCCCTTGACCCCATCCCTTCTGATTTACTCCAGCCTCACTTCACGAAAATGGCCCCAGTCCTCACTACCCTGTTCAACCTCTTTCTATCCATAGGCACCTTCCCCTCAAGACTTCAAGCAGGCCACTGTACTACCCCTGCTCAAGAAACCCTCCCTTGACCCCTCGTTACCGTCCTATCTCCCTCCTCCCCTTTGCCTCAAAACTCCTTGAACATCTGGTTCACAAACGCCTGGCCCTGTACCTCAATGCATCCTCCATTGGCAAGGTTATCTCCTCCATGGGTTTTAACTATCATCTGTATGCAGATGACACCCAGATCTACCTCCACACCCCTGACATATCCACCACTACCATGGACAAGGTCTCCTCCTGCCTATCAGCCATCTCCTCCTGGATGTCCGCTAGGTTCCTGAAACTAAATCTAGACACAACGGAATTTATGATCTTCCCACCCCGGACATCCGTGAACCTCCCAGATGTGCATGTCACTGTTAACCACACTACCATTCGCCCTACCTCTCAAGCCTGCTGTCTGGGTGTCACCCTGGACTCTGCACTCTCCTTCACTCCCCACATCCAAAACCTCACAAAGTCCTGCAACTTCCACCTTCATAACATCTGTAAGATTTGCCCTTTCCTGACCTCTGCCACCACCAAACTCCTCATCCATGCTCTCATAATTTCCCAACTTGACTACTGCAATGCCCTGCTGTCTGGTCTCCCTATGACCCGAACAGCCCCACTGCAGTCCATCATGAATGAGGCAGCCAGAATTATCCATTGCTCCACCACAGCAGATCCCCTCCTTGAATCCCTCCACTGGCTTCCTATCCAGTCTAGAATCAGATTCAAGATACTGTGTCTGACCTACAAATCTGTCCACAAAACCTGGCCAACCTACATTTCCGATCTTCCTCAGAGGTACACACCTAGCAGCTCACTCTGCTCTTCCAATGAACTTTGCCTAACCGCCCCCCGCATCGCCCAGTCCCATGCACGTCTCCAGGACTTCTCAAGAGCTGCTCCAACACTATGGAACTCCCTACCTCCACCCATTATGGCAGCCCCCACCTTCAACATCTTCAAGAAAGCCCTCAAAACTCACCTTTTCACTCTGGCATACTACCCCTCACAAGTGCTCTAAACCCACAGCTAAACTCTGGTCCCCTACCTTTCGTGTCCTTACCTCTCCCTCTAGATTGTAAGCCTTTTGGCAGGGTCCTCCTTTTGTATCCTACCAGATCATGCACCTCCATTACTGTGAACCCATGCTATGCATCTGAGTGAACCTAACTTGCCTAATCTCCATGCTCCCCTCCAGTGACTGACTAAGCATTACCTTGTACTCATACTGTGCTGCGTGATCTGGTCTTTCTTGTATTCCTATTTTGCTGTATGTCACCCCTAAATATTGTCTGTAACCTAAACTAATGTCCAGCGCTGCGTAATATGTTGGCGCTTTATAACTACAATAAATAATTGCTATTATTGCTTTATAAAGCACCAACATTCTGTGGCACTGTTTAACCACTTTACCCCAAAGGGGTTTTTACCCTAACGGACAAGATCAATTTTCACCTTTCAGTGCTCATCCCTTTCATTTTCCAATAGCTTAATCACTACTAATCACAATGAAATGATTTACATCTTGTTTTTTTTTTTCACCACCAATTGGGCTTTTTGGGGTTAATATTTGTTTTCAGTAATTTTTTCTCTATGCATTTTAAGGGGAAAACAGGAAAAAAATGAACTCTCTAATTTCATCCCCCTATAGTTTTAATATAAAAAACACTGTTACTAGACATAAAACCCACACATTTTATCTGCCTATTTGTCCTGGCTATCACAAGATTTTAATTATGTCCCTAGTACAAAGTATGTTGACAATATATAATTTGGAAATAAAAGGTGTATTTTTTTTCTTTCGCTATTTTCACGCACACAGCGGCAGCAGTAGCACTATTTGAATTATAAAAACGTCCTGGAGCAGTTAAGAGACTCTAGCAGGAAGCATTTATAAGTCAGCTTGTCATTAAACGTAACCAAAACAGGGATATGGATTGTTCCTTTTAAACAATACCGGTTGCTTGGCAGTCCTGCTGATCTCTGGCTGCAATAGTGGATGAATCGCACACCTGAAACAAGCATGCAGATAATCCAGTCTGAATTCAGTCAGAGCACCTGATCTGCATGCTTGTTCAGGGGCTGTGGCTGAAAGTATTAGAGACACAGGATCAGCAGGAGAGTCAGGCAACCGGTATTATTTTTAAAACGAAAAATAAATACACAACCTTCTCAGTTTAGGTTCCCTTTAACCCCGCCCGTACGAATTTCTCCGTCCCTATTTCCATCCTTTAACCCCCAGGGACGGAGAAATCTGTACTTTCCGCGCTACCGCTCGCTCTAGCGCGCACTCCCGCGGGTAAACACGCCGCCCGCCCGGAGATCACTGAACGGGAAAATCCATTCTCGTTCGTTGATCTAAGCCTCGCAATGATCCGCTGCTTCTCGCTAAGCAGCGCGATCATTGTGAAAAAAAACCCAGTTTCCAGCCTCCTAGTACTTCCTCCAAACGTCCAGAAGGACGCATTAAAGAAAGTTACTGTTGCCATCTTGTGGCCAAATAGTAAAACTACACCCTAAAACATTTTTCACATACAAATAAATTACTTATACACAAAAAATTAACTCATTACCTCCCACACTCTATTTTTTTTTTTTTTGTAATTAAAAAAAAAATTAAAAACATTTACAATTAAAAAAAATACATAAATAGTTACTTTAGGGACTGAACTTTTTAAATATTTATGTCAGGAGTCTATAACACTGTTACTTTATAAACTATGGGCTTGTAATTAGGGATGGACGCAAAACTGAAAAAAATGCACCTTTATTTCCAAATAAAATATTGGCGCCAAACATTGTGATACAACAACAAACAACATTTGTAAAGCGCTTTTCTCCCATGGGACTCAAAGCGCATAAGCATGGCTCAGATCATCGTGGTACAGAGGAAGAATTTTATAAGTCTGGAAATGCCAGGCTAAACAGGTGGCTTTTCAGTCTGGATTTGAATAGCTCCAGGGATGGTGCTGTCTTTACTGGGTGTGGCAGGGAGTTCCAAAGAGTAGGGGCAGCATGACAGAAGGCTCTATCTCCAGATTTTTTGTAGTGCACTCTGGGAGTGATAGGGACATAATTTAAACGGTTTTGTAACTGGGACAAATGGGCAAATACATTTCATGGGTTTTAATTACAGTAGCATGCATTATTTAAAAACTAACGGACGAAAAAAAATGAAAAAAAAATTTCCCCACATTTTTCCTATTTTCCCATTAAAACATATTTAGAACAAAATAATTCTTGGCATAATGTCCCACCTAAAGAAAGCCTAATTGGTGGCGGGAAAAACAAGATATAGTTCATTTAATTGCGATAAGTAATGATAAAGTTATAGACGAATGAATGGAAGGAGCGCTGAAAGGAGAAAATTGCTCTGGTGCTCAAGGGGTAAAACCCCTCAGTGGTGAAGTGGCTAAGTGGCTAAAGTAAGAAACAAACATGGGGTACATAAAAGACAAATGGTATACACCAATATACAAAATACAGAATTGGTAATGACCGTGACAAAAGTAAAATGATGAATAAAATGTATAATGAAAGACACAAAAGGGGAGAGAGGTCCTTGTGAGCCTACAATCTCTAAAGGAACAGATACAGGGAAGAATACTTTTCATTGCCTGTACCTATTGTATGCAATGTTAATGTGTTATGACTTTGTTGCATTTTTTTTTTTTTAACGTCGCATCACAACACAATGTCCCACTGTGAACCTCGCCTGACTCCAAGCCCTACCTTATTTTTAATAAACTATCGCCCTTTCCTTCTTTAAAATAACTCATAATATAAAGCATTTCATCACTGCCAAAGGGTCACAACTTTAAATGTAAGACAGGAAGTTTAAAGTGAACCTCCAGATTAAAAATCTATTCAGCATCACTGAAAAAGCTTGGTATTTAACAGTTTCACAGCATCAGAACTTAGTTTTTCTTACCTAAGCATTTTTAGCTGCAAAAAAGCTAAGTTCCGCCTCATCAAAGAAAACTGCCCAGGCATTTTCCCCCTGATGCTGTGCAAAGCATGATGGGATTGCCCATGTTGTTCACATTGCCTAGCAACTGGGAGGGGTGATCAGCACACAGGACAGTTGGAACTATGTCTCATGCTCCCTGTCACCTCCTTTCAACCAAAAAGATGACTGCCCTCATGAGATCAAACATTTGCCTGTTCTTTTAAACCAGTGGGTAAGAGATGATAATGCCCATCTATTTTAATTAACATAACTAATGTAACTTAATGACAGTATGTTTGTTTAGGCTGAAGTTCCTCTTTAAATGTACAGTTTTTATTTAATGGGCTATAAAGTAGTAGCATATAATCATTTGGGTTGAAAAAAGACATACGTCCATAGAGTTCAACCAGAAAAGGGCAATATAATAGGCCAACTCAGTTTGGGGTGAAGAAAGAAACCGCAGGGGATTACATATCTGATTGCCTAGTACTCATTTGGCATGCAAAAAGTTCTGCTAAATCGCAGCTCCATGCAGGGATGATATGTGGCGAGTGCAGACAGGCCACTGAACACACAGAGATCTAGACAGTAGTAGGTGATCCTCAAGTTCAACCCAAACATGAGTAATTCAAGCCGAACTGCAGTTACCTGAATATTGCCACCATTTGGGGCGTAGCAGTGCTTTTCAGCACTGCTGAATTTGGGCGCAGCCAGCGCCGCCATAGACTGTAATGGGAATCAGTCTATAGCGACGCTCAGTGAGTAACGTCGGCTCCGTCAGAAGACGGAGCCGAAGTTGCTTTAAAAACACAATAATTCGGCCTCCAGCAATCGCTGGAAGCAGAATTATTTCATTCCCCCACTATCCATGGCGGCCTGGAGGGGGAATAGTAATTAAATCGGCCTGGACTTGTGCAGAAGCAGGATCAGCCATATACCGCTGTATCCTGCGCCCAAGTCTACTGGCGCCGATTTAAAATGTACTCCATTTGGGGTACTGTGTTTGAGTGTCTATTTTTCATTCTTTGGTATTTGTATTTTCAATGCATTTTTTTTTGGGGGGGGGGGATTTGTATAATAAAAACTGATGGTAATTGACATCAACTAAAATCCCCCACTTAGGTGGAATGTAAATGGTTTCCAAATCAACCTGCTCATAGGGTCCAAGCCAGCTGAAACGAGGCAAATTTGAGGCCACGTTCAGACAGACGTTTTGTTCGTTATACAGGGAATCCAACGGAATGTATGAAAGTTGTACCGCACGTTACATTCAATGAAAAAGTATGCTTCACTGTACTTCTTAATGTGTGTGTTCAGCAGTAATGCGCTGCAGTAAGTACTGTATTTGCCACTGTATAAAATGTTCAAGAATATAAGACCTAGGTCTAGCGGGAAAAAAACAGGGACACAAAAAAACAAACCTGGTGCATCCATCATCCAGAAGCGTCTTGTAGATTTTCTCCCCCAATTATAAATTAAATGTGTTCCTGTGTCCCCTGCTTAAGTTGTGAGCTCTCTGTATTCAGCATAGGGTTTTTTTTTTCCCTCCCCACTTTTTGGGAAAGAAAAAGTGCGTCTTATACAGCGGCAAATACGGTAACTTCTAATGGTGCATATATTTAACTTTGAGGCCCGAGTAAAGGCGAAAATCGAGCAAAGAAAGGCCAAATCATTTCAAGTTGATGCAAAATTATGCAAGTTAACCACTTCCCGACCGCCCCCAGCCGATGGGCGGCGGCAAAGTCCAGGCCCAAACGACCGCAATACGCCCATCGGCGGGGGCACCGTTCGCTGTAACCCGCCGGCCGTTCAGAAGCGCCGGCGGGTTACTAGCACCCGGATCGCCGCTGAAACAATGTATAATAGGCTTTGTAATGTATACAAAGCCTATTATACTGACTGCCTCCTGCCCTGGTGGTCCCAGTGTCCGAGGGACCACCAGGGCAGGCTGCAGCCACCCTAGTCTGCACCCAAGCACACTGATTTCCCCCCCCCCCTGCCCCCTGATCGCCCACAGCACCCCTCAGACCCCCCCCCCTGCCCACCCCCCAGACCACTGTTTGCACCCAGTCACCCCCCCCTAATCACCCATCAATCACTCCCTGTCACTATCTGTCAACGCTATTTTTTTTTTTAGTCCCTAATCTGCCCCCTACTCCCTCCTGATCACCCCCCCACCCCTCAGATTGTCCCCAGACCCCCCCCCCCCCTCCTGTGTACTGTATGCATCTATCCCCCCTGATCACCTGTCAATCACCCCCTGTCACTGCCACCCATCAATCAGCCCCTAACCTGCCCCTTGCGGGCAAACTTATCACCCACCCACACCAATAGTTCGCCCGCAGATCAAAATTTGCAGATGCTTATACCCCTGAACAGTCATTTTGAGAAATTTGGTTTCCAGACTACTCACAGTTTTGGGCCCGTAAAATGCCAGGGCAGTATAGGAACCCCACAAGTGACCCCATTTTAGAAAGAAGACACCCCAAGGTATTCTGTTAGGTGTATGATGAGTTCATAGAAGATTTTATTTTTTGTCAAAAGTTAGCGGAAATTGGATTTTTATTGTTTTTTTTCACAAAGTGTCATTTTTCACTAACTTGTGACAAAAAATAAAATCTTCTATGAACTCACCATACCCCTAACGGATTACCTTGGGGTGTCTTCTTTCTAAAATGGGGTCACTTGTGGGGTTCCTATACTGCCCTGGCATTTTAGGGGCCCTAAACCGTGAGGAGTAGTCTAGAAAACAAATGCCTCAAAATGACCTGTGAATAGGACGTTGGGCCCCTTAGCGCACCTAGGCTGCAAAAAAGTGTCACACATGTGGTATCGCCATACTCAGGAGAAGTAGTATAATGTGTTTTGGGGTGTATTTTTACACATACCCATGCTGGGTGGGAGAAATCTCTCTGTAAATGGACAATTGTGTGTAAAAAAAAAAAAAAAAAATCAAATAATTGTCATTTACAGAGATATTTCTCCCACCCAGCATCTGTATGTGTAAAAATACACCCCAAAACACATTATACTACTTCTGAGTACGGCAATACCACATGTGTGGCACTTTTTTGCACCCTAACTGCGCTTAGGGGCCTAAAGTCCAATGAGTACCTTTTAGGATTTCACAGGTCATTTTGCGACATTTGGTTTCAAGACTACTCCTCACGGTTTAGGGCCCCTAAAATGCCAGGGCAGTATAGGAACCCCACAAATGACCCCATTTTAGAAAGCAGACACCCCAAGGTATTCCGTTAGGAGTACGGTGAGTTCATAGAAGATTTTATTTTTTGTCACAAGTTAGCGGAAAATGACACTTTGTGAAAAAAAACAATTAAAATCAATTTCCGCTAACTTGTGACGAAAAAAAAAAAAAAAAACTTCTATGAACTCACCATACTCCTAACGGAATACCTTGGGGTGTCTTTCTAAAATGGGGTAATTTGTGGGGTTCCTATACTGGCCTGGCATTTTAGGGGCCCTAAACCGTGAGGAGTAGTCTTGAAACCAAATTTCTCAAAATGACCTGTGAAATCCTAAAGGTACTCATTGGACTTTGGGCCCCTTAGCGCAGTTAGGGTGCAAAAAAGTGCCACACATGTGGTATCGCCGTACTCAGGAGAAGTAGTATAATGTGTTTTGGGGTGTATTTTTACACATACCCATGCTGAGTGGGAGAAAGATCTCTGTAAATGGACAATTGTGTGTAAAAAAATTTTTTAAAAAATTGTCATATACAGAGATATTTCTCCCACCCAGCATGGGTATGTGTAAAAATACACCCCGAAACACATTATACTACTTCTCCTGAGTACGGCAATACCACATGTGTGGCACCCATCTTTGGGCTTTACAGGGGTGCTTACAATTAGGCACCCCCCAAAATGCCAGGACAGTGAACACACCCCACAAATTACCCCATTTTGGAAAGTAGACACTTCAAGGTATTCAGAGAGGAGCATAGTGAGTCTGTGGCAGATTTCATTTTTTTTTGTCACAAGTTAGAAGAAATGGAAACTTTTTTTTTTTTGTCATTTTCCGCTAACTTGTGACAAAAAATGAAATCTTCTATGAACTCACCATGCCACTCACTGAATACTTTGGGATGTCCTTCTTTCCAAAATGGGGTCATTTGGGGGGTATTTGTACTATCCTGGAATTTTAGCCCCTCATGAAACCTGACAGGTGCGCAGAAAAGTCAGAGATGCTTGAATATGGGAAAATTCACTTTTGGCACCATAGTTTGTAAACGCTATAAAACATTTACCAAATCCAATATACATACACTGAATGGTTTTTTTATATCAAAGACATGTAGCAGAATAACTTTCGCGCTCAAATGTATAGGAAATTTGAAAAATGTCAGCACAAAGTTAAAAAAGTCATTTTTTTGACAAAATTCATGTCTTTTTTGATGAATATAATAAAAAGTAAAACTCGCAGCAGCAATCAAATAGCACCAAAAGAAAGCTGTATTAGTGACAAGAAAAGGAGGTAAAATTCATTTAGGTGGTAGGTTGTATGAGCGAGCAATAAACCGTGAAAGCTGCAGTGGTCTGAATGGAGAAAAAGGCTCTGGTCCTTAAGGGGCGAAAAGACTGTGGTCCTCAAGTGGTTAATGCAAATTTATACAGCTTGAAAGGGACCAATCAAATCCCACAACTTTAATTGTATTGCATTTACTAAATGCATACATTTGCATGAAAATTTCAATGATTCTGCATCAAGCCAGAGTTAGTTGCATCTCATTAACTACCTCTGTTCTTTAAATCCCGGAACCGATTGGTGTCAAGTCTTAGAGCTGCAGTTTGGCAAGGAAAGCGTGTGCACATGCGCGATCGTTCCCTGCCAGTTCACGGAGCTCCACTCCGTGATCAGCCTGCTAGCCCCGATCGTTTAGAGCCCAAAGGTGAAAGAATTCCCCTTTGTTTACAATTGTACAGTGCTGCAATCGCCTGCAGTGCTGTTCAAGGGACACTGGGCTGTCCCTCAGAGTGGCTTCGATTGTGTGTCCTCTCATAGGCTGATGCCTATGAGAGGCGGGGAGCAGTGCCGATCGCCATCCTATGGCGATATAGGATGGCACGGGTAGGGAAAAGCCACCCTTCTGTTAATAAAAAAAAATTAAAAAGTAGTAGGGATCAGAGACCTCCTATTAAGGACACTAAAAAGGAGGTAAAAAGAATATGTGTGCCGAGTTGTAGGGCTGTGCAGCACCCTAACAAAGCTTGCACAACCCTATGCAATGAAAAAATGGCCTGGTCCCTAGGGGGTATGAGCCAGAGGTCCGGAAGTGGTTAAAAAAAAAAAAAAGAACCCAAGGCAAACCTCAGCTCAAAAAAAAATAAAAAAACAAAACAAAAAAAAAAAATAAGAGAAGCCTCTGGAACCTGTACAGGCTTTCAGTGTCTTCTCCTCTGCCGCCACTCAAACGAGACCCTTCAGAAGATCCAGGCCACACTCTTCTTAAAGCACAAGCGAGTTGTGCTGAACCCACGCGAGCATGGCCACGCCTGCACAGCATAATGGAGCCGCTCAGACTTACTCGCAGGCACGGCGTACCCATGCATGAAGAGCACAGTCCGAATCTACAGTCAGACAAGCTCTTCTCCGATTTCTTGGGGGGTTCAGGAGGCGCAACAGAGATCTGGAGGATGGCATAGGAAGTCTTTACAGGATCCAGAGGCTTTCTTCTTAGGTTCTAGGGATGAGCTCTGGATGAAATCCAAAGGAGTTTCATTCGGATTTCATCCAGATAATTAGTGCAGCTGAGCGGGTGGGTGAGGGAGGGTTAAACTTACCCAGCAGCTGTCTTTAACCACTTGAGGGCGTACATTTGAAATCGGCGCCGGTAGACTTGGGCGCAGGATACAGCGTTATATAGCTGATCCTGCTTCTGCACAAGTCCGGGCCGATTTAATTACTATTCCCCCTCCAGGCCGACATGGATAGTAGGAGAATGAAATAATTCGGCTTCCAGCAATTGCTGGAGGCCGAATTATTATGTTTTTAAGCAACTTCGGCTCTGTCTTCTGACGGAGCCGACGTTACTCACTGAGCACTTCAATAGGAATGATTCCTATTGAAGTCTATGGAGGCGCCGGCTGCGCCCAAATCTAGCAGCGCTGAAAAGCACTGCTCCGCCACTTGAGGACCGTAGTCTTACACCCCCCTAGTGACCATGCTATTTTTTTTACAATTTAGGCCACCGCAGCTTTAAGGCCTCACTGCAGGGCCGTACAACTCAGCACACAAGTGATTTCCCCCTTCTTTTTCTGCCCACCAACAGCTTTCTGTTAGTGGGCAATCACTCCCAGGAGGTTT
Source organism: Hyperolius riggenbachi (assembly GCF_040937935.1). Taxonomy (NCBI): domain Eukaryota; kingdom Metazoa; phylum Chordata; class Amphibia; order Anura; family Hyperoliidae; genus Hyperolius; species Hyperolius riggenbachi. The sequence goes on from NC_090654.1 coordinate 248,620,284, forward strand.
ATTTTTGGGGGTAAATATTTATTGTATTTTATTTTTAAATTATTAAACCTATTTTATTATTTTACTAACCCTCCCTCCCGCCACTAGCCTATACAGCAATCGGCTGTCATAGGCATCAGCCTATGAGAGACGATCGCTCTTGTCTCCCCCAGTACAGCGCTGCCTTAGATTGCAGCGCTGTACCGTGTAAATAGACGCAGTCTAACAGTCTTCTAGCAGTGATCCCTGCTGGGAGAATGATTCATGCGGAGGCGATCTTCTGCAAAACCCCACCCCAGGACTTAACCTCCCTAGCAGTATAGACGGTTATACAAGTCAATACAAAACATGCTGTGAACAGTATTGACATGCATACACATCAATACTCTCCTGCACTATATACTAGACCCCTTGCTTGACACATTTTTGCAAGTTACTGGGGGGTGAAAAAAAAAAAAAAGTTATGAAAATTAATTAGATCACTTTTTGCACAGAAATCCTGGGGAATTGAACGCCAGGGAGGTGAACGACAATTGGCATTAGGCAGTCCTGGGGCTGTTGCCACGTTCACGCCCATCGGTGTTTGGGGGGGGGGGGGGTGTTAATCCATCCCACGCTGCGTTCCAAGCCGCATCATGAGACTACTACGCTTCCTCCTTCAACCCGGAAGGAGGACACGTGATAGTCACGAGAACACAGATTGGAACGCGGCGTGAGACGCGACATGGGATGGGTTAAAGGATACCCAAAGTGACATGATGAGATAGACATGGGTATGTACGGGGCCTATCTTTATCTTTCCACGGACTCTGCGCTCTCAATGTACTCCAATCCTCTGTGCTTTTATACTCCAATTCGTGAACATAGAAAAAATAAACAAAAATACATAGCGTGACTCTGTATTAACATATGAATCCACCACGTGTTTTGAAAAATCTCATGTGGTCCCACCACAAACAGGTATCACAGCTCCTCACCCTCTATAGTGGCTGTCAACCCACAAACAGCTTAAGCATTTAATTCTCCGTGATTTTACAAGCCTTTCACCTTCCACCACGTTATGCTGCATACACCTCATTAAGACCTCCAGCCTCTCACCTTATATGCTTGCTGCCAGATTATAGGTCAGCTATAGCGCTTAGTGAGTCCCACTCCAGTTGTTTCCACACCAATCTCTATCTCGTTTTCCACCGCTACTCCATCACGTTTGCACCCTATTGACTGAAAGGAGTCTCCACAACAACCCCCCCCCCCTTCCCCCCCCCAAACAACACCCCAATTGTAATCCCAATCTTAATCATTAGCAATATAACAGTTCAAATCTACCTCCACATTTAAACCGGCAGGCTGCATGGTCTTTAATTCAAAAATCCATCTAGTCTCTAATTTCGATATTTCCCTTACACGATTACACCCTCTCCATTTAACATTCAGTCTCTCTGTTAAATGGAGAGGGTGTAATCGTGTAAGGGAAATATCGAAATTAGAGACTAGATGGATTTTGGGGGGGGGGGGGGGGGGGTTGTTGTTTGGATGGGTGGGGGTGGTGGGAGGTAGGGGTTCTGGGATTAGATAGAAGCTTATGTATAGATAGGATGGTGCTAGCAATGTAAGTGTTTGGTATCAGATTGGTCAGTCTGGAGATGTGGACCTGTTAGGGTTAACTGGTACACTGATGGGGGGGCGTGTTGTGTTTGAGCCTGTAGGCAGAGAGAGGAGAATGGTTGGGGGAGGTAGCATGCTGGACAAGGAGGCGGATACGTACGCCCGATTGGCCGCATTGGTGTATAGGAAATGTTGCTGTAACGTGGGGCTGTGTGGAACGCAAGCGGCTAAGAGATGACACGCTTGAATGGCCGCAGTGGCGCATGAGATGTGACGTCCTTTTTTGCGGACAGATGGAACGCAAGCCATTATGGGAAGTGACGCGAGTGGAACGCAGAGGGCGGAAGCCCTCGATCGTAAGTTCTACCACGCTCACTATGAGGCAGGTGCAAGCTGCCGATGATTGGTGCCTGTTTGAAGGTGGAGATGGGAAATAGGAGGAGTTAGAGTATATAAAAAGCATTCATTGGTCCAACGTCTCCAGCCCCTGATGAGTATTTGATACGAAACGCGTTGGGCGGAGCTTAAGGACGTGGACTGGACTGCAGCTCGTCTTGGATTTTATATGCGCATTACTTTATGGGAGCATGTGAGTGCAATTGTTTTTAAATTTTTAATTAAAGCAACAGTTTTACGCTATGGAGACTCCTTTCAGTCAATAGGGTGCAAACGTGATGGAGTAGCGGTGGAAAACGAGATAGAGATTGGTGTGGAAACAACTGGAGTGGGACTCACTAAGCGCTATAGCTGACCTATAATCTGGCAGCAAGCATATAAGGTGAGAGGCTGGAGGTCTTAATGAGGTGTATGCAGCATAACGTGGTGGAAGGTGAAAGGCTTGTAAAATCACGGAGAATTAAATGCTTAAGCTGTTTGTGGGTTGACAGCCACTATAGAGGGTGAGGAGCTGTGATACCTGTTTGTGGTGGGACCACATGAGATTTTTCAAAACACGTGGTGGATTCATATGTTAATACAGAGTCACGCTATGTATTTTTGTTTATTTTTTCTATGTTCACGAATTGGAGTATAAAAGCACAGAGGATTGGAGTACATTGAGAGCGCAGAGTCCGTGGGAAGATAAAGATTGGTACACTTGTATGTTTGGTGAAAGAGGACTGCGATCCAATACAGGACAATTGATGCAATTATTATATATTTTTTCACAGGTGGACTGTTAGAGTTTCGACTATAGGTGGATACTTCTATTAGAGGTGCACAGACACTTTGTAAGGGGTTGTTGTTTGTAGACACGATAGAAGCCCTTGAAATTATTTGCACTATTGAGCGCACTTTCTTGGTAAGAGGATGTACGGGGCCTAGCACAGAAATAACTATGCTGTGTTCCTTTTTTTTTTTTTTGTTTCTCTGCCTGAAAGAGTTAAATATCAGGTATGTAAGTAGCTGACTCAGTCCTGACTCAGACAGGAAGTGACTACAGTGTGACCCTCACTGATAAGAAATTCCAACTATAAAACACTTTCCTAGCAGAAAATGGCTTGAGAGCAAGAAAGAGGTAAAAAGGAATTTCTTATCAGTGAGGGTCACACTGTAGTCCCTTCCTGTCTCAGTCAGGATTGAGTCAGCCACTTACATACCTGATATTTAACTTTTTCAGGCAGAGAAAGAACAAAAAAGGAACCTGGCATAGTTATTTGTGCGTCATGTAACATGTCACCTCGGGTATCCTTTAAAGAAGACAGCTGCTGGGTAAGTTTAACCCTCCCTCACCCTCCCACGCAGCTGCACTAATTATCTAGATGAAATCCAAATGAAACTCATTTGGATTTCATCCGGAGCTCTTCCCTGTTAGGTTCGACCAGAGTTTCACCCAAAGTACACTTTAGCAGATCTGCTATGCTCCTAGCCTCCTAGTAATTTCAAAACTAATGTAGGGAGGGAAATGTGGCAAGAGAGGTTTGATCACATGCTGCATTCAAGGACCTCGATTGGCAGCTCTGAACATTGCTTCACTTTCCACAGGCGGCTGAACTGAGCGCTCAGTGAGCAGTTACCAGGCAGCAGCATGCAGTTGTGTGTTCAACAGTCCTTTCACTGCCTATCAACTGCTTATGGAAAAGGGCCCTTAAATGCCTGTTTTGCTTTAGTTTTCCTTGCACTGGTTTGATAAATCTGCTCAAATTTAAGATAAATAAAAAAATGCACGTGACTGCAGACTAATTCAATCACTGGGGACACACATCGGAGCAGTGCTTTACAGCGCTGCTAGATTTGGGCGCAGCCATAGACTAAAGGGAATCACATCCACAGTGGCCCTCAGTGAGTAACGTCGGCTCTGTCAGAAGACTAGAGCCGAAGTTGCTTAAAAAACACAATAATTCGGCCTCCAGCAATCGCTGGAAGCCGAATTATATCATTCCCCACGATCCATGGCGGCCTGGAGGGGGAATAGTAATTAACGTGGCCCGGACTTGTGCAGAAGCAGGATCAGCCATATATCAGCTGTGTCCTGCGCCCAAGTTTACCGGCGCCGATTTCAAATGTATGCATACACATGCCCTACTTTAGAATAATGCTTCAGTTACTTATTCATTTCAGCAGAATGAGGCAGATGATTGCACTAGTAACCAAGTGTAATAAGATAGCTAAGGAATAAAAGGCTTTAATCAAACAACATAAAATGACTCTACAGCATTTCATTTTTAAAACATTTAAGGCATGTAAAGGAAAATAAAGGTGATATACAACATTTTAAGTCACTGCTGGAAGCTGAGGATCGCAGCACATCATTGGGGTTTTATTCTGGGAACAGTATGAGACAGAAGGCCGTAATCCCTGGACGGTGCAAAGTAAAGAATCATGCTTCTGTTTTCAGGGCTCAGTAAATCAAGTCCACAGCATTTCAGCATTAGAAGCAGAAGGCTACAATCTACAGAGAGATGAAGATATCCGTATGGTTTAAAAATCAAACTAGCCAACCACATGTCCCCTGAAAGGGCTGGTACTTCAGCTTCCTGGTACTACATATAGACAACATCATCATCATCATCATCATCATCATACCAGTGGCATGGCTTAAAAACTCCTAAGCAATTATTTAAATAAAACTATCATTGTTACAAATCGATTTATAAAACAAGACAGACATTCCATCTCTTAAAATGCACATTGCAAATTTTTATCATGTAAACTTTAAAATTCCCTCATGGGCCCAATTTAATTGAAGGATACCTTAGTCTAAATAAAATTCTAAAAATAATGCTGTGTGCATAAGCTTAACACAGCTCCCAAGGCCCGGTGTCAGCCTCCGTTTGCTGCCATTTTCCAGGTCCTGGTCAAAGCCCTTTGACCCCACATACTGCATTGCGCATGCAGTTTGTCCTCTTGGGTGGCTTGTGACATATTTGACGTGGTAAAGAGGACATTCTTCGCAGTGCAGTATGTCCGGGGCAAAGGGCGTCGACCATAGAACTAAGGTATCCTATATATTTTCTCCCAGGAGATTCTTTTCCATCTTATATGGAAAATAATTACATTATTTAGCATCTGAATTGAAATGTAACAAACAGTAGATAAATAAGCATTATCAATTTTTATAGTACTTTCTTGCCACCTGGAGTCTTAAAATGCATTTTCCTGATACGATATGAAAATACCTCCTGTGAGAAAACCTAATTAATTAAAAAGTTTCACAGCCCTTTAAGGTCAGGTACCCTGGCCAGTCCTCCAATAGAAAACATTGCAAATGTAATGTGTGATTGTGTGTTAAAGAGTCACTGTCAGAATGTCAAATACTAATCTTATTCCAGATTGTCAGCCTATTTAAGAACGCAAGTCCTAGTTTCTTATAATCATCTTCTAGTGAACTGGGATTGTGAAAGGTCAGTAACCTACCCTAAAGAGGCCCATGGCCGTTGAAGCCAGCCTGGTGCTGCCGATTTTACAATCTCATAAGTACAACAGCGAGGGATCAATTGGTTTGGGATAGGAGGTCAAAATCAACCCATAAGTGGCCAGCTTAAGGCCTCTTTTCCACAGACAGTTGATAGGCAGTGAAATGCCTCTCAAACTCTCATAACTGTTTGCTGTTGCCTGATAACTGCTCACTGCTGCCTGGCAACTGCTCACTGCTGCTGAACACACAGTTCAACTGGCCGTGGAAAAGAGGCCCTAGGCCTCTATCACAGTAGGACATTGCGTTTTGGTGCAAAAACGCACCGCAAACATACAACGCAATGCGGCCAAAAAGTCGCATCGTAGCGTTACCAACATATACAGTAGAAAAAACAGGCAATTAAATGTATGTCTCAGTCGTTACTGTGCATATGCAACCAAACGCAGCTGATAACGTGTATAACGCACTGCATGCAGTACTTTCACTTAACGTGCAGCCTTAGTCACCAACGCAACGTGTGCACTGTGAATGGGGCATTGATTTTTCATTGCAGTGCGTTCTTCTGCGTTAAATATTGTTTTAACGTGCAACTTTAACTTCGCACTGTGAAAGAGGCCTAAAGGTGCGTACACACATGTGACTATAGTCGTTTGTAACGATCGTTCCCCGATCTTTACCAACGACGATCGTTACAAAAAACGAACCACCGACTATTAAGGCAAACGACGAACGAGCCAAATCGCTACAAAAGAAAGTTCTGTCTCTGCGGATTTTAACCAACGACAATCGTTTGTAAAAGTAGTACATCGTTGGAAACGATCGTTCGTACTAGGCTTGACATGCGCATTTCACTATTTCTCCATGGAACTTCTCATTTTTATGCGCAGGCGCACTAGTTGCTTTCTGTGATGTAACGTTCGTTCTAACGATCAGATCGTTACACACATTTTAAAACTACCTTTACTTAGGTCGTTCTTTCATCAATTAAAAGTTCGTTCGTCGTTCTTAACGAACGATCGTTGTCGCATGTGTGTACGTAGCAGAGTGGAACAGAGGTCTGCTCATTGCAGTGCAGTGACCTACCAGATATACTGGAATCCACAAGGTCAACAAGCAAATGACCACAAATGGGGCAGAGGGGTAGTAATATCAATTTGTGTGGTATTCTCAACATATAAATCGGGAATCTACACCTAGAATGATGGCCCAGTGCAATATGTCCATAATCTAGGGGCAGGGAGGAGTGCAACATGTCTATAGCATGCATGCAAATTTTATGCAGCTTGGAATTTGACCAATCCAAAGTGTGAGGAAATGCATTTGATTGGCCCATTTCCAAGCAAATTTCCAGCAATAAAATTAGAATCATCACTGACCATTTCTAGTCCTATGGTGTCCTAACCAGATATAAAGGATTGTACAAAAGGACCACAAATTGAGTAGTAGACCATTGAGAAGAGTAGATAAGTGCAATGTTCTTACAGATAGGGCATAGGAGGAGTGTGGCATACATGCAATAAAGGCGCCAGGAAATTTGGGCACAGGGCATTGCATAAAAATAGCTCACCCTGCTCCTGCAAAAGGCAGCGTTAACGACTATTCCTCCTCCAGGTTGCCAGAGACACAGGTGGAAAGACATAATTCAGCTACTGCTGGCGGCCAAATTATGCTGTTTTTATAGAACTGTCTGAGCGCTGCAATAGGCGCAATTCACATTGTGGTGCATGGCGTGCTCGGGAGTGTGACATGTTGGTCTAGTGCTTATGGAAACCTCACCAGATATAATGGAATCTACAGAAGGTACTTATATTGACTGGTAGACATTTGAGAAGAGTACACAAGTGCAATGTGCATTAAAGGCAGGGTGTAGCAGGAGTGCGACAGGTCTCTATAGCGCCCAAGGTGACCTCACCAGATACAATGGAATCTACAAAAGGTCCATATCTTGACTAGTAGACCATTGAGAAGAGTAGATAAGTGCAATGTGCTTACAGACAGGGCATGTGAGGAGTGTGACATGTTGGTCTAGAATTTATGGGGACCTCACCAGATATAATGGAATCTACAAAGTCTACATCTAGACTGTTAGACCTTTGAGAATAGTAAACAAGTGCAATGTGCTTTAAGATTAGGGCATAGGAGGGGTGTAACATGTATGTATAGTGCTTATGGTGACCTTTCCAGATACACTGGAATCTGCTATCAAAGATCCACCTCCATCAAGATGTGGATCTTTTGTAACCAGTACAGTGTGTGCGCGTTTGCGTGCGTGTGCTGAAATGCCTGTATAGTTTGTATATGAACATCATCAGATTATACTGGCATCTACAAGGTCCATACCTTGACAAATAAGGGAAAAAAGTGAAAACTTGGAGAGCACCTCTTTGGAATACATCTCCACTGCCCCACAAGTCCTGACCTTCTACAACAGAACGCCAAAGCGCTTTCACTTACGGAGCCGGAAAAACAATTTGAAAGGACCATCACCAGCTAAGCCACTTAAAGTATATTGACTGCAAATGATTTGCAGACTGGGGCAGGAGAAGAGTGCAGTGTGTTTTCAGTGTATGCTCAGCTACTCAGCTCATCTCATAAGACCTAGAGTGACCAGTAGTGGAATATGTGCAAAGTATACTCTGTATTACCTCGGTTTTCAGGCCAGCTGAATAAACATAAAACTCATTCAAACAAGAGAAGAATTAAAGACACAAGTGATATAAAGGTGAGGTTTTAGATTTAGAGCATCAGTGCTCAGCTCAGTTTCTAAAGGGCTACCAGCAATGCATGTTTTCTCTTCACAGGTCAATACATCGATCTGTGACTTATGCAACTCTACTCCTGCCTGGAAGCAGACAAAATATGTGCCTTACACAAAGTCATTTAAAGGGCCTCTTACTTTTAAATTATAACTACAACCAAATTCCTTACATTCTAATAGAAAGGGGAAAGGTTAGAACATTTCCCAAGTTTTTACTGTTGTCTAGGTCCTTTTTTCAGTGACTACCTCTAACATTCTTTTCTCAGATGCCCTGTAACAGGCACAGGAAGGAAAAGAATCTTCTTAATGAGGAAGAAAGACACCAGTAAAACTGAGTGGTGGAGCAGATATGCTTTTAATTGGGCATCAGTTTCTGATCCACACCCTTCTGTTAACGCCCGTGAATGCAATGCGTCCATCAATCCGGAAATCGATCCCTCCCCAAACTAACTGTACGTTTGGTGGAAAGGGCTGAGCAGTTCCATTCCAATGGAGCAAGGAGAGCGGATCCTATTGATAAACATAGGACCAATATCCGTTAGGATCCAGTCCATTACAGTCCGCTAAACGGAACGTTTTGATTGCCAATGTGAACCAGGCCTTGAAGTACACCTAAACAAAGGGAGATGGAGGCTGCCATATTGGTTTCCTTTTAAACAATACCAGTAGCCTTGCAGTCCTGCTGATCTCTTTACCTGCAGTAGTGTCTTAATCACACACCTGAAACAAGCATATCGCTAATCCAGTCAGACTTCAGTCAGACACACCTGATCTGCATGCATGTTCAGAGACTATGGCTAACGGTGTTAGTGGCAGAGGATCAGCAGGACAGCCAAGCAATTTGAATTGTATACAAGAAAAAAAATGTCAACCCTACATCCTTCAGGTCAGGTGTGCTTTAGAGCAAATAAATAGTCTATAAGAGTGCTTGGAGCATGTATTGTCTATTACTTTGCTTCTATACACTGTTTATACTGGTTATATTCTAATAGAATTTGCTTCGTTTCATTTTGGGTACGGTTTGGCTTATTGTTCTGGAATTTATGCATCAAAGGTTCCCAGCTCCGCCTTCAATTTCCACTAGGATGCATTCTCTAGGATATAAAAAAAGGAAAATCCCAAACAGGGGTAGTAAGACCAACTACGAGGTGGACCTTCGCGTCGAGCGTATAGATATTTCCACTACAGTCCCTGGAAAGTGTAACAGATTGCCCAACAAGCTCATGGTGAACCAGAATGCCTAGGAGTGTTCTGATTTTGGAAAAATCTATCCAGAAAAAGAATAAATAAGTGGACAAGCCCTTTAAATTCTTGAGCTTCATCACACATCACTGCCCTAACGTGCATATAATGCGGTCAGAAAAGGTCACTGGTGCAAAAGTCTAAGTACACAAAGTGCAAGAAGTTCCATCATTCTAAGGTTCTGCTAAAAGTTATAAATAATTTTCATACTTAAAAAAATACTTAAATAAAACAAGGGATAAACCTCTCAAACAAAAAGGCATCTAACAATTAAAAGGCGTTTGGTTTGTGCTGAAAAAGCTCTTCCTTCCCGAAAAAGAGAAGAATGGCAAGGCGGTGTCAGCGGATGGCTTCTTCAGGAACAGCTGGTAGGAAAATATATGGCCGTGTTTGGATCCTGGAACCACATCCAGCTGAAACCGAAAAATGTGCAGCATTAAGTTATTAAAATATAGAATCTAATCACTAACTGAAAACTCAAAAATATCACAACAGAATTTCAACCCTGCAAAACCCGACACATCAAGAGGATTTAGTTATTTACTTTGTATATAGTGCTAACATCTTCCCACAGCACTTTACACAGTAGATCTTACTGCTAAGGACTCTTCCCAGAGGTCATCCACAAGGCAAACTTAGGCAGTTGCTTAGGGCATGGAGAGGGTCTAGAGGCCTGGTTGATGCTAGCTCCCACCCAATCTTAATAAAAAATGCCAGATGTCCGTCAGTGGTGGGCAAAAGCTGCCATCTTGCCTAGGACCCCATTTCACTTTAACCTATTTCTGCTCGTTCCCCATTTGCTCGACGCGTGCAACATAGCTGACCATGTCAGGCGTGACGTATGGGGAAGAAGGAGCCAGACACTCGGGCCAAGTGTCGCCGGGAGCTGTCAGGCAGCCATTTCTGACCAGGCCCTGGGAGAAAAGCCGGATGGACGCCGTGGGACCTCCCAACCTACGGTGGGCTGCAGAAAGCCCCAGGTGAGTACCAATTTCATTTTTATTCAGAGCTCGGAGTCCCTTTAAAAGAGGAGTGTTAGGGAGAAGGAGGGAAGGGAAGTAGCATTTGTGGTGCAGAATTCGTTTCACCCAGGCCAGGAAGTAAGGAAGGAGTCATCAGAGCCAATCATTTCTACATATTTGGGTAGGATGGAGGCGCCCACTGTGTATTATATATTGGTGTTTTGCAATTTAAAAAAAAAATAATAATGATAATCACCTTCCTCTTCAGATGAGAGTCAGATTGTTTTTTTTGAACAAACATTTTTTTTCCAGTGGAACTGGTGTCTATGGCCTCAATTCATAGAGCATTACCACATTTGGTAATGCTGAAAACAGTTGACTTCACCGAGCACTTCAAGTCAATTCATAAAGGCTGTTACCGCATGGAAAGCTGAAGTTACTGAGCTGTGAGGTAAATTACTGACTTGTGTGGTAAATACCTCAACTAATATCAGCAAATGTCAATTCATAAAGACTAGATCATGCTGTAAAAGCCTGAAATTTTACCAGCACCTCTGGTGTGGCAAAATGGGAGTGGAGACTGTGCGATACTGTGGGGAGCCAGCATGACTCACACAAGCAGAGAGGGATAAGCTATGACTGACAGGAGCAGAGCCAACAGAAACAGCCCATCTCCTGCAAGTCCGGATGATGGATTTGGATAGGACCCGCAGGCTTCTCCGGCGGGTCTAGCTTTTGTACCCCCTAGAAAGCAAGCACAGAAATCACAGAACAAAAGAGGCTTCCCCTGCCTCCCTTCGCGGTTTAACCTCTTAGGTTCCTGTTTGAAGATGCGGAGGAGCTAGTGGGGAAATCACCTAAGCACGGCATGTGTAATGTCTCCTGGAAGTTGTTTTTAAGCTGTGGCAAATAAAATGTTAAGAGACTAAAATATTCAGAGTGAGCATAGGCAGTATAACATACAGTATAGCAAAACATGTACAGTACATCTAAAGGGATGTCTCTTACTATTGTAATGCCCTCACTGCACAGAGTTTGTCTATTGATGAAGCTGGTAAAATTACCAAACTTCTACCACACCTGTGAACATTTTTATGAATTAGCACACAAAAAAGTCTAAAGTACCGAATGCGGTAATTTACTGAGCACTTTACATTTACCGCACTGTGCTCTATGAATCGAGGCCTATATCTAAGCGATTACCTCTCTGATATTTATAATTCAAAACACCAATATATAATACACAGTGGGGGCCTCCATCCTAACCAAATACCAGTCAGACCTCCTTTGGAGGTAATAGTTTTGCAGTTTTCTGTTTTGCTGTTTTCTGCAACCATTTCTAGAGGCTTTGAGTAAATATCTATCCCTTCCAGGGTATTCATCACCAGCAAGCAGACACTCTAAACACACTGCACTTGCGACAGGCCACTGTAGCACTTCAGGACCACTCCTTTCATGACACTGGTACTCCTGGACCGAGAGAAATGGGCCACAGTGGACAAATTTATTTCAACAGTATTACTAAATACCCTGCTTGGTTGGCAAAAAAAAAGTGCAGTTGAACAAGAGCAGAACAGGTACTTTTTAAAAAATTCTCCTTAACTACTTTGGGAACTTAGGCTCTGGCCCCTTTGAAGTGTACCCAAAGTGGCACGGAGGGCAGATGGGACACGTTCCCTGCCGTTCTCAGCCCCCTTGCGCCGCACTGTCACCCTCCAAAATTGGCAACAAGCTGCTTGTCAGCAATCTTGAGGGGAAGGGGCATCCCTTGAGGGGAAGGGGCATCCCTTGCAGGAGAGGCACTCCTGCAAACCGCCCACTCTGGTGATAGGAACGCCCCTTTCCCTGCTCTGATTAGGCGGCACTGCCTCTCCCCCATCTCCCTGCTCTCTGTTGAGACACAGAGTCAGAGCTGCAGTGTCATGAACCCAGGGGTCCTGCCATGTTTATTTTTCTTCTATCAAAATTCAGCGATTGCAGGAGCGGCAGTAATGGATGCTACCTGATCAGGCTTGCCACCCCTCCCGGAATCAGGTAGCCTGTGTTTTTTTTTTACAAAAATTCCCACTTTTGGTTCTGGTTATGCAAAACAGAAAACAACTTACCTTGGTTTGTATTAAAGATTTATTACCAGTAGAGAATGGGGCTTCATTCACTTGTGACCGTTCCATGCCTGGATCTGTTAAGACACCTGTGATTTCTTTATTGTTGCTACCGGTCTATAGAACAAACACATGTAAAAGATAGATTAATGAGCCATTTGTTTTGAATAAAAGATCTTACTTTTTTAAAACATTAAAAACACTACCTTTTTTTTTTCTTTTTAAATGATCATGTTTGGCACCAAAAACTTGTAGCCCTCACCTGGGTCATATCCCACTGCAGTGAGGTTCGCCAAATTAATATTATGGTTTAGCTGTAGACCAGTCAGAGTGCCTAGGCTGACCTAAACTGAACTCTGGAAGACTACAGTGATCTAATGAGCACCAGGATAGGACAATGGAGAAAAGGAAAAAAGGTGGTCTTGGTCTGAAGAATCACATTTTCTTTGGTTTCCAAATTCCCCAGATTTCAGTCTGATCGAATATCTGAGAGATATGCTGGAAAAACCAAGTCCAAACCATGGAGGCTTCACCTTAGCCAGGACTGAATGGATCTGTTGCTATTGTCTTGGGTTTACAATTCACAAACCTGATTTTAATCAAATACACAAAAGTTGATCCCTACAGAAGTATGTTAAAATATAAAACTTTTATTCTTTTTATCATTAAAAAATGTATATCATATTTATTTTCTCATAGTACATATAACCAGGGTAAGGCCAAAAGTACTGTGGGAAGCACATGTACAAGTTTGACACTTTTTGTATGACCGTGCCTCTTGGACCTAAAGACCCTGGAGCAAATTGCCTTAACTTTCTACATATAAATAGATACCCCCCACCAATCCGACATGTTTCGACCCCTTGCTTGGGGTCGTCGTCAGGGAAAAGAAAAGTGCTTAGTGCAAAGGTTGCTTGTGCATTAGGAAAGATAAAGCATTATATATACACATCTGGTAAAGAAAACAAAAAAAGTGAGAGCGATGTGCTCTCATGCTTTGTCAGCGCTGCTGACGCTGACAAAGCATGAGAGCACATCGCTCTCACTTTTTTTGTTTTCTTTACCAGATGTGTATATATAATGCTTTATCTTTCCTAATGCACAAGCAACCTTTGCACTAAGCACTTTTCTTTTCCCTGACGACGACCCCAAGCAAGGGGTCGAAACATGTCGGATTGGTGGGGGGTATCTATTTATATGTAGAAAGTTAAGGCAATTTGCTCCAGGGTCTTTAGGTCCAAGAGGCACGGTCATACAAAAAGTGTCAAACTTGTACATGTGCTTCCCACAGTACTTTTGGCCTTACCCTGGTTATATGTACTATGAGAAAATAAATATGATATACATTTTTTAATGATAAAAAGAATAAAAGTTATATTTTAACATACTTCTGTAGAGCTATTGTCTTGGGTGTCAGATACCGCAGACCATCTTCAGAAGTCCATGCCTCAATAGGTTACAGCTGTTTCTTACAGCATAATGGGGAACTTACACATTGTTAAGCAGGTGTGTTTAAAGTGAACCCGAGGTGAGAGTGATTTGGAGGCTGCCATATTTAAAGAGACTCTGTAACAATTTTTTCAGCCTTAGTTCTTCTATCCTATGAGTTCCTATGCCTGTTCTAATGTGCTGGGGCTTACTGCAGCTCTTCCTAATTACACTGTCTCTGTAATAAATCAATGTATCTTTCCTCTGTCCTGTTTGTCGGGCTAAGGCTTTGATTGTGTGGAATGTGCAGGGCTGCTTGTGATTGGTAGAAGCGATACACACCCTCTGCAGGCCCCCTGCATACTCACACACTATGCTTAGCTGAGCCTATTAGAAGCTGGTTAGTTTGTTTGTAAACATTGCCTAAAACTGTTAATTACAAGCCAGGATTGCAGCAGAGAGTGGCAGAAACAGCACAGAGGGGCACAGGAGAAAATAAGGAATAGAATGGTATGCTTTTTAGTGTAAGAATATTAGAGTACAGATTCTCTTTAAGCAATACCAGTTGCCTGGCTGAAACCAGCGCAGGAGATTTGGGCGCAGCCGTTGCCACCATAGACTGTAATAGGAATTACGGCTATAGCAGGCACAGGGAGTAACTTCAGCGCCGTCAGAAGACTGAGCTGAGGTTACTTTTAAAAAAAATAAATTGGCTTCCAGCAATTGCTGGAAGCTGAATTATATCATTCCCCACTACCCATGGTGGCCTGGAGGGGGAATAGTATTTAAAGGGACTCCGAGCAGTGCAGAAACTATGGAAAGATGCATAGAGGCGACTTTTTCTCGAAGTCAGCAGCTCCATTCAGCAGAAAAAGTCGCCCTGTGTAATACAATGTAACTATGGAAAGATGGATATCATTTTAAAGCTCCCTTTCTCCTCTTTCTGACGACCCCTAAATCGTCGCCCTACGCCTTTTAGTTTTCTCTATTTTCGCGGCCGCAGCAATTTCAATCGCGAAAATAGCGGAAACTAAAAGGCGTAGGGTGGCGGTTTACATATCATTGGAAACAGGAGAAAGAGCTTTAAAATTATATGCATCTTCCCATAGTTTCTGCACTGCTCGGAGTCCCTTTAATACGGCCGGGACTTGTGCGGCAGCAGGATCAGCCATATACCGGCTGTGTCCTGCACCCAAGTCTCCAGCGCAGTTATCTCTCGTACACGCTTGGCTGTTCTGCTGATCCTCTGCCTCTAACACTTTTAGCCATAGACCCTGAACAAGCATGCAGCAGATCAGGTGTTTGACATTATTGTCAGATCTGCCAAGATTAGCTGCATGCTTGTTTCTGTTATGATTCAGACACTTTTGCGGCCAAAGAGATCAGCTGGGCTGCCAGGCAACTGGTATTTTTTTCTAAAACAAATATGGCAGCCTCCATATCACTCTCACCTCAGGTTCACTTTAATGTTTAGCTGATCAAGGTACAGCACCAACACATTTTCTACAATGCATTAAAAAGTACATTGAAAAGCTTTTGGCTAGGCTTTCAATTTAAAGAGACACTGAAGCAAAAAAAAAAAAAAAATTATGTTATAATGAATTGGTTGTGTAGTATGGATAATTACTAGAACATTAGTAGCAAAGAAAATATTCTCATTTTTATTTTCAGTTAGTGTTTTTTATAACATTGCACCATTCTAATATGTGCAGTTTACACACTACTCAGCATTCTAAATGATTTTACAGAGCAGGCCAGTGAACTTTTGAACTGTCTTCTGGAGAGAAAGAAAATACAGTGACTGACAGTTGAGATAAGCTTCAGAAGACAGAGCTCTCTGCAACTTTTAAAGTCGTGGAGCTCAATGGCTATTTTGCATAGATAACAACTGGAGTTTCTTTACTCTTCTTGTACTGGAAACAATATTAGACTTACTGGTATGTCTCTGCTCATGATGATTTGTATGTGTAGTTAAGAAATAAAAAAAATTTTCTGCTTCAATGTCTCGTTAATGTCCCTGCTGCAGTTTAAAATCTATTTTTTGGGGGGTGGAATCTAACTAGCCTATCAATATTTTGGGGTTGGTAACCGGGTCCAAAGCTTCTAGAGAAAGCCCAATCCAGTGTCCTGGCTAGGAATAGAACCCTAGATTCTAGTCCTGCAAACAAACAGTTTTTAAGAAAACCAGGCCAGGTTCACAGGATCATTTCTGTTTTCAAGTTATCTGTTTTATCTGGTGTTCAGAAATTTCTGCCAATCAGTTTTGCTAAATCTTGGCTACCTCATGAATCTGCTCATTCCTGTCCTGTACATAATTACATAATTATTTTTGATGTTAACCATACATAAAGAGGGAAAAACAGGGCCTGACCTGTGTAAACGTATATAAAGTTATTTACTACAAGTATTGTGGCTTTCTTTGCCCTGTGCAGTTTCCTCTTCCAAATCTAGTGATCTGTAATGAAGTTAGACAATAGAATAGTCAGATCTGCAGTTCTGTTCAGCCTCTCAGCTAACTTCCTCCTTGTTCCCTTCCTTCTGATGAGTCATGCTGTCTGCAGCCATATAAACCAGCTCCCAGACTCAGCATTGAGTACACGGAGCAGCAGTTTTGTCTTTGCACAAACTAGCTCACAGAGATATCACTGAACACACAGAACAGCGGTCTTGTCTCTGAACAAAGAGCAGACAGCATGAATCATCAGAAGGAAGGGGAGCGTTAGAGTCTGGGCGGAGCTACAGATCCCACCATGCTATGATCAAAATTTCAAGTTTTCAGCTGGCTGGACTAGGACAATGAAAAAAACTTTTATAGGGAAAGAAAAACCAGCAATACTTTAGTATACACTTCTCTTTCATTATACAACAGTGAATTCTCATACTAAAGGGTCTCTTTAAAAACAAAATGTAGAATTGTAGCATTTATGTCAAACATCACTTACATGTTCTGCAGACACTCCGAGCAGCGACATGAGATCTCTGCAGCCTTTGCTGTTCGGCCAGTCACAGGCAGGACAGTCCTCTGACTGGTTGCAATCTAGCCTGGAAAATAATCATTTTATCCTGAGTATAGAGCATCACTCCATGGTCACCCACTTAGGCCCACCTGACTTACCATAAACGAGTCTTTATAAGTCTGGACACAGCATTTTCATCAGACATCAAAAGTGCATCCAGATCATTCACATTGTCATCAGTCTCCTCTATAGGTGGGTCTGGAAAGCTTAATTTAAAAATACGTTCACACTCCTGGGCATTCTGCAGAAAGAGGAAGCGGAAGAACCTTGTAAACAATGCTTTGCAGAATGATCTCAAAAAAGGAAATCCTCAAAGTGATTTTTGCTTAATGCTGGGAATACACGTTTCGTTTTTGCCTTCGATTCGTTTGGTGAACGAATCGAGTGTTGAAAACGTATGTGAAAATAGTCATAATCTCATTATAGTTTCGATTAATAGACCCCAAAAATGAACGACTAGTGATTGAACATGTTTGATATTATCTCTCTTTATCCATCTAATCGAGCCATTGGTAGGCTTGATGGCTGTTCAGATCGATTATATATTCGTTTATGCCGTCCGTCCCTGTACTACATTTCGTTTCTTTGCAGCCTTCGATCATTGGAAAAACGAAACCATCAGAATCGAAAAAAAAAAAACGAAACCGTGGGTGGTGATATTAACCGTACGATCGATTATTTCGGGATCGAAAAGGACAAAAGGCACAATCGAAACGAAGGCTAAAACGAAGGCAAAAACGAAACGTGTATTCCCAGCATTAGGTAGTCTGTAATTCAGAAGTCTACACAGCAGCCACCAAGCAGGAAAAAAATCCTGTATATACACGAGCCGCCCTTTTTCAACTTAAAGCGGAACAGAGATGAAAAACTAACCATGGAACTTAACTTGAATATCTATCTTATCTGAAGTTTAGATCGTTTACACAGCAAGAGCTCGTTAGATAATTTAGTGTGGCCATGCGATCAGGCCGCAATGTGTACGAGCGCACAGCCATCTACGCTGCTGATCCCATTCACTACACTATGTCCTATCCCGTGGACATACTGCACCCGCGCCGACCCTACTTTGGAATGAGATCTTTTCCAGATGAACGGAGAAGATGCCAGGTCACAGGATGTGCGGTAAGCCTACTGTATGCTCTCCCCCCCCCCCCCCCGACACACACTGTATTAATTACTGAATTAATTAAAGAGAACCTGTACTGAGAAAAACATCCCCTGGGGGGTACTCACCTTGGGAGGGGGAAGCCTCCGGATCCTATCGAGGCTTCCCCCATCCTCCTGTGTCCCACGGGGGTCTCACTGTGCCCCTCCGAATGTCGGCGATGTAAATATTTACCTTCCTGGCTCCAGCGCAGGCGCAGTAGCAGCGCTGAGCTCCAAAGTAGGCGGAAATGCCCGATCTGTCGGGTCCATTCTACTGCGCAGGCGTAAGTCTCCGGCGCCTGCGCAGTAGAACTGACCCGACTGAGATCGGGTATTTCCGTCTACTTCGAAGCTGAAAGCCGAAACAGCGCCCCCGCTGGAGTCTGGAAAGGTAAATATTGAACAGGCTGACGGATTTTTCGGGCCGGCTTTGAAAGGCCAGCTCCATTAGGATCCTGAGCCTTCCCCCTCCTGAGGTAAGTACCCCCCAGGGGCCTTATTCTAGTTACAGTGTCTCTTTAAGAGCTAAGGTGTCCTTCAATTATTTACAGATTCCCCAACTTAATTTACATACCCCAACTTCATCAGTAAAGGCTTCCCATCCATCCTGAACATCAGGCTGCTCCGTGCAATGCTCTGTATTAGAGGTAGTTGTGGTTGAGGAGTCAAACTGTAATTCTTCATCTTCATAATAAAATTCATCAGACTGTGGAGTCAGTTCACTAAAACCTTCAAAGTCACCCCACGTATGAGGAACGTCAGGTAGTTTTTGGTGGTCGTCAGACTTGTCATGCTGAGAGGCGGAGCTCATGAACGTCTCCTCACCACAGACTAGGACCACATCTGGTGCAGCAGGTAAACCGTTCTCATTGTCCTCATTCCCACTGCACGCAGTAATAGCGTCACTGCCATTCTTCATGGTCCTTCATGGACTTTCCACGAAGTCTGCAGCCAGATTTAGGGAAGTATACAATATTTTCACAGTGGCTTTAGCAGAAATGGGCTTCACCATCGACTTTTCATATTCTAAAAACAGAAAAAAACAAAGCTACTTAATACATATTTTATAGGCGGTTTCCAGACTGAATACATAGTTACAGCTCAGCCACAATAGACAGTAGCTCTTAGCAGAAAAAAAGCCTACCTCCTAGCAGTGTACTGGCTAGTCCAGGCATGGGCAAACTCGGCCTTCCAGCTGTTACAGAACTACAAGTCCCACAATGCACTTGCCTTTATGAGTCATGACTGTGGCTGTCAGACTCCTGCAATGCATTGTGGGACTTGTAGTTCCTTAACAGCTGGAGGGCCAAGTTTGCCCATGCCTGGGCTAGTCCAATGACATGTTTCTCTATTTCACTGCCCTAAGCAAGACATCCACTATGAACACAACTGAACTGAGAAGAATATGGAGACTACCATATGTATTTCCTATTAAACTATACCAGTTGCCTGGCAGCCCTGTTCTATTGGCTGCAGTAGTATCTGAATAAGCAAGAATACAAGCCTTTTCAGATCTGACAAGAATCTCAGAAACACCTGATCTGCTGCATGCTTGTTCAGAGTCTATGCCTAAAAGTATTAGAGGCCGAGGATCAGCAGGATTGTCAGGCAACTGGTATCGATTATAAGGAAATAAATATGGCAGCCTCCATATCCCTCTCAGTTCACTTGTCCTTTAACCACTTGAGGACCTAGGGCTTTCTACCCCTTAAAGGGAACCTTAACTGATCAGGGGGTATAGAGTTTTACTTACCTGGGGCTATTACCAGCCCCCTGCAGCAGTCCTGTGCCCTCGGCGCCGCTGTGCAATCCTATGGTCCCCCACTGTCACTTAGTTTCGTTTTTGACGACTCACCAGTCGCCGGCCGCCATGCGTATTATTGGACGCATTCACCAATGCAATTAGCGCTATTGCGGACCGCAACGCGTACAAAAATACGCGTTGCCGCATATCTACGCATGCGGAATGCGGCAACGCGTATTTTTGTATGCGTTGCGGTCTGCAATAGCGCTAATTGCATTGGTGAATGCGTCCAATAATACGCATGGTGGCCGGCGACTGGTGAGTCGTCAAAAACGAAACTAAGTGACAGTAGGGGACCAGAGGATTGCAGAGCGGCGCCGAGGGCACAGGACTGCTGCAGGGGGCTGGTAATAGCCCCAGGTAAGTAAAACTCTATACCCCCCGATCAGTTAAGGTGCCCCTTAAAGGACCGGCCACTTTTTTTCCATTCAGACCACTGCAGCTTTCACGGTTTATTGCTCGCTCATACAACCTACCACCTAAATGAATTTTGGCTCCTTTTCTTGTCACTAATAAAGCTTTCTTTTGGTGCTATTTGATTGCTGCTGCGATTTTTACTTTTTATTATATTCATCAAAAAAGACATGAATTTTGGCAAAAAAATGATTTTTTTTTTAACTTTCTGTGCTGACATTTTTCAAATAAAGTAAAATTTCTGTATACATGCAGCGGGAAAAATGTGGACAAACATGTTTTTGATAAAAAAAAAAACCCATTCAGTGTATATTTATTGGTTTGGGTAAAAGTTATAGCGTTTACAAACTATGGTGCAAAAAGTGAATTTTCCCATTTTCAAGCATCTATGACTTTTCTGACCCCCTGTCATGTTTCATGAAGGGCTAGAATTCCAGGATAGTATAAATACCCCCCAAATGACCCCATTTTGGAAAGAAGACATCCCAAAATATTCACTGAGAGGCATAGTGAGTTCATAGAAGATATTTTTTGTCACAAGTAAGCGGAAAATGACACTTTGAAAAAAAAAAAAAAATCCATTTCTTCTAACTTGCGACCAAAAAAAAAAAAAAAATGAAATCTGCCACGGACTCACCATGCCCCTCTCTGAATACCTTGAAGGGTCTACTTTCCAAAATGGGGTCATTTGTGGGGTGTGTTTACTGTCCTGACATTTTGGGGGGTGCTAAATTGTAAGCACCCCTGTAAAGCCTAAAGGTGCTCATTGGACTTTGGACCCCTTAGCGCAGTTAGGGTGCAAAAAAGTGCCACACATGTGGTATCGCCGTACTCAGGAGAAGTAGTATAATGTGTTTTGGGGTGTATTTTTACACATACCCATGCTGGGTGGGAGAAATACCTCTGTAAATGACAATCTTTTGATTTTTTTTTTTACACACAATTGTCCATTTACAGTAGTATTTCTCCCACCCAGCATGGGTATGTGTAAAAATACACCCCAATACACATTGTACTACTTCTCCCGAGTACGGCGATACCACATGTGTGGCACTTTTTTGCACCCTAACTGCGCTAAGGGGCCCAAAGTCCAATGAGTACCTTTAGGATTTCACACAGGGCTGTGGAGTCTGAGTCGGAGTCGTGGAGTCGGGCAATTTTGAGTGCCTGGAGTCGGAGTCGGGAAAAAATGCACCGACGCCGACTCCTAATGAATTTGTAACTTTAATTAAAATAGAAAATATGATAAAATGTTCTATTTCTCAGATAATCGTTATTAAAAATAATGTATATATACAGTATATATACAGTAATAGCTGTGCTTAGTCCACAAAAATGAAATATACCAATCAAAATTAGTTACTTGTGCTGCTTCAATAAAGCAGTCCCCGTATTTTTAAGG
This sequence comes from Hyperolius riggenbachi, assembly GCF_040937935.1. Taxonomy (NCBI): domain Eukaryota; kingdom Metazoa; phylum Chordata; class Amphibia; order Anura; family Hyperoliidae; genus Hyperolius; species Hyperolius riggenbachi. The sequence continues at coordinate 248,641,999 of NC_090654.1, forward strand.
TCAGATATACATATCTGATTGTGACTGTATATATGATGTGTACACAGGAATCTCTTATATATACACACTAAATAACATCTATGCTGTAAGTATAAAGCCTGATGTGTAGCCGTGTCACTAATAGAGATGGTCAACGAGATGGAAATAATTCTGCACGGATGCTGATTTATGCAAATGTATGCACTCCCTTTGCTGATGAAATCAAATAATTTGATATGTTAAAATTTGGTTTGGTGACTACAAATTAAAGGGTAACTGAGATGGATGAAAAGTAAAGTTTTATACATACCTGGGGCTTCCTCCAGCCCCCTTCAGGCTAATCAGTCCCTCGCTGTCCTCCTCCACCACCCGGATCTTCTGATATGAGTCCTGGTAATTCAGCCAGTCAGCGCTGTCCGGCCGCATGCCGCTCCCACAGCAAGGAACATTCTGCACCTGTGCAATAGTGCTGCACAGGTGTAGTATGCTCCTGGCGGCGGAGTGTGTGCATGCGCACTACGCCCGACTGGCTCAAGTACCTGGACTCATAGCAGAAGATCCAGGTGGTGGAGGAGGACAAAGGGGGACTGATTATCCTGAAGGCGGCTGGAGGAAGCCCCAGGTATGTATAAAACTTTAATTTAATCTGTCTCAGGTTTACTTTGTTAAACAGTAGTACTATACTCTACATATGCTCTCCCCACAGAGCTGCAGGGAATCCACTGAGAATGCTGTGCACATTGAACACAGAGGTGTTGTCTGTTTATAATCTCCTCATTCCCCTGCAGAGTACATGCACATCATTCTTACATGTACCCACACTTACATTGCCTAGGGCCTGATAGATGTTCTTTGTTCCGGTTTGTACCTTTTACAAGTACTCTTACCAAGGACTAGTTTTAGTCTAAAGGGAATAAATATAGTAGTCTACATATCCTTCTCACTTCAGTTGTCGTGTAAAATTCCTAAGCGTTGGCAGTTAAGAGACCAATGTCATGTTACATACTTTTAATCAGCAAAATTGTAATATGCAAATTAGAGGAGTCGAGGAGTCGGAGTAATCCTAAACTGAGGAGTCGGAGTCGGTGGATTTTTGGACCGACTCCACAGCCCTGATTTCACAGGTCATTTTTGTTTCAAGACTACTCCTCACGGTTTAGGGCCCCTAAAATGCCAGGGCAGTATAGGAACCCCACTAATGACCCCATTTTAGAAAGAAGACACCCCAAGGTATTCCGTTAGGAGTATGGTGAGTTCATAGAAGTTTTTATTTTTTTGTCACAAGTTAGCGGAAATTGATTTTAATAGTTTTTTTTTCACAAAGTGTCATTTTCCGCTAACTTGTGACAAAAAATAAAATCTTCTATGAACTCACCATACTCCTAACGGAATACGTTTGGGTGTCTTCTTTCTAGAATGGGGTCATTTGTGGGGTTCCTATACTGTCCTGGCATTTTAGGGGCCCTAAACCGTGAGGAGTAGTCTTGAAACAAAAATGACCTGTGAAATCCTAAAGGTACTCATTGGACTTTGGGCCCCTTAGCGCAGTTAGGCTGCAAAAAAGTGCCAATCATGTGGTATCGCCGTACTCGGGAGATGTAGTATAATGTGTTTTGGGGTGTATTTTTACACATACCCATGATGGGTGGGAGAAATACCTCTGTAAATGACAATTGTTTGATTTTTTTACACACAATTGTCCATTTACAGAGAGATTTCTCCCACCCAGCATGGGTATGTGTAAAAATACACCCCAAAACACATTATACTACTTCTCCTGAGTACGCCGATACCACATGTGTGACACTTTTTTGCAGACTAGGTGCGCTAAGGGGCCCAACGTCCTAATCACAGGTCATTTTGAGGCATTTGTTTTCTAGACTACTCCTCACGGTTTAGGGCCCCTAAAATGCCAGGGCAGTATAGGAACCCCACAAGTGACCCCATTTTAGAAAGAAGACACCCCAAGGTATTCCGTTAGGTGTATGGCGAGTTCATAGAAGATTTTATTTTTTGTCACAAGTTAGTGAAAAATGACACTTTGTGAAAAAAAAACAAAAATCAATTTCCGCTAACTTTTGACAAAAAATAAAATCTTCTATGAACTCGTCATACACCTAACAGAATACATTGGGGTGTCTTTTTTCTAAAATGGGATCCATTTCTGTGGTTCCTATACCGCCCTGGCATTTTACGAGCTTAAAACCGTGAGTAGTCTGGAAACCAAATGTCTCAAAATGACTGTTCAGGGGTATAAGCATCTGCAAATTTTGATGACAGGTGGTCTATGAGGGGGCGAATTTTGTGGAACCGGTCATATGCAGGGTGGCCTTTTAGATGACAGGTTGTATTGGGCCTGATCTGATGGATAGGAGTGCTAGGGGGTGACAGGAGGTGATTGATGGGTGTCTCAGGGGGTGGTTAGAGGGGAAAATAGATGCAATCAATGCACTGGGGAGGTGATCGGAAGGGGGTCTGAGGGGGATCTGAGGGTTTGGCCGAGTGATCAGGAGCCCACACGGGGCAAATTAGGGCCTGATCTGATGGGTAGGTGTGCTAGGGGGTGACAGGAGGTGATTGATGGGTGTCTCAAGGTGTGATTAGTGGGGGGAATAGATGTAAGCAATGCACTGGCGAGGTGATCAGGGCTGGGGCCTGAGGGCATTCTGAGGGTGTGGGCGGGTGATTGAGTGCCCTAGGGGCAGATAGGGGTCTAATCTGATAGGTAGCAGTGACAGGGGGTGATTGATGGGTAATTAGTGGGTGTTTAGGGTAGAGAACAGATATAAACACTGCCCTTGGGAGGTGATCTGACGTTGGATCTGCGGGCGAACTATTGGTGTGGGTGGGTGATCAGATTGCCCGCAAGGGGCAGGTTAGGGGCTGATTGATGAGTGGCAGTGACAGGGGGTGATTGATGGGTGGCAGCAGGGCTGTGGAGTCGGTCCAAAAATCCACCGACTCCAACTCAGACTCCTCAGTTTAGGATTCCACCGACTCCGACTCCTCTAATTTGCATATTACAATTTTGTTGATTAAAAGTATGTAACATGAAATTCGTCTCTTAACTGCCAACGCTTAGGAATTTTACAAGACAACTGAAGTGAGAAGGATATGTAGACTACTATATTTATTCCCTTTAGACTAAAACTAGTCCTTGGTAAGAGTACTTGTAAAAGGTACAGACCGGAACAAAGAACATCTATCAGGCCCTAGGCAATGTGACTGTGGGTACATGTAAGAGTGATGTGCAGGTGCTCTGCAGGGGAATGAGGAGATTCTTCCTCTATTACACATTCTTCATGCACAATCTGAACAAGGTTTATGGGTGACAGACAACACCTCTGTGTTCAATGTGCACAGCATTCTCAGTGGATTCCCTGCAGCTCTGTGGGGAGTGCATATGTAGAGTATAGTACTACTGTGTAACAAAGTAAACCTGAGACAGATTAAATTAAAGTTTTATACATACCTGGGGCTTCCTCCAGCCGCCTTCAGGATAATCAGTCCCCCTTTGTCCTCCTCCACCACCTGGATCTTCTGCTATGAGTCCAGGTACTTGAGCCAGTCGGGCGTAGTGCGCATGCACACACTCCGCCGCCAGGAGCATACTACACCTGTGCAGTACTATTGCGCAGGTGCAGAATGTTCCTGGCTGTGGGAGCGGCATGCGGCTGGACAGCGCTGACTGGCTGAATTACCAGGACTCATAGCAGAAGATTCGGGTGGTGGAGGACAGCGAGGGACTGATTAGCCTGAAGGGGGCTGGAGGAAGCCCCAGGTATGTATAAAACTTTACTTTTCATCCGTCTCAGGTACCCTTTAATTTGTAGTCCCCAAACCAAATTTTAACAACATATCAAATTATTTGATTTCATCAGCAAAGGGAGTGCATACATTTGCATAAATCAGCATCAATGCAGAATTATTTCCATCTCGTTGACCATCTCTATTAGTGACACGGCTACACATCAGGCTTTATTCCTACAGCATAGATGTTATTTAGTATATATATAAGAGATTCCTGTGTACGCATCATATATACAGTCACAATCAGATATGTATATCTGACCTTAAAAATACGGGGACTGCTTTATTGAAGCAGCACAAGTAACTAATTTTGATTGGTTTATTTCATTTTTGTGGACTAAGCATGGCTATTACTGTATATATAGTGTATATATACATTATTTGTAATGACTATTATCTGAGAAATAGAACATTTTATCATATTTTCTATTTTAATTACAGTTACAAATTCATTAGGAGTCGGAGTCGGTGCATTTTTTCCCGACTCCGACTCCAGGCACCCAAAATTGCCTGACTCCACAGCCCTGGGTGGCAGTGCCAGGGGGTGATTGATGGGTGGCAGTGACAGGGGATGATTGATGGGTGATTGACAGGTGATCAGTGGGTTATTACAGGGAAGAACAAATGTAACTAATGCACTGGCGAATTGATAAGGGGGGGTCTGAGGGCAATCTGAGCGTGTGGGCGGGTGATTGGGTGCCCGCAAGGGGCAGATTAGGGTCTGATCTGATGGGTAACAGTGACAGGTGGTGATAGGGGGTGATTGATGGGTAATTAGTGGGTGTTTAGAGGAGAGAATAGATGTAAACACTGCGTTTGGGTGGTGATCTGATGTCAGATCTGGGTGGTGATCTGATGTCGGATCTGCGGGCGATCTATTGGTGTAGGTGGGCGATCAGATTGCCCGCAAGGGGCAGGTTAGGGGCTGATTGATGGGTGGCAGTGACAGGGGGTGATTGACGGGTGATTGACAGGTGATCAGGGGGGATAGATGCATACAGTACACAGGGGGGCGGGTCTGGGGGGGTCTGGGGAGAATCTGAGGGGTGGGGGGGTGATCAGGAGGGGGCAGTGGGCAGGGGGGGGGGGGGGGGGGGGAAAGATAAAAAAAAAATAGCGTTGACAGATAGTGACAGGGAGTGATTGATGGGTGATTAGGGGGGTGATTGGGTGCAAACAGGGGTCTGGGGGGTGGGCAGGGGGGGGGGGGTCTGAGGGGTGCTGTGGGCGATCTGGGGCAGGGGGGGGGGGGGGGGAGAAATCAGTGTGCTTGGGTGCAGACTAGGGTGGCTGCAGCCTGCCCTGGTGGTCCCTCGGACACTGGGACCACCAGGGCAGGAGGCAGCCTGTATAATACACTTTGTAAACATTACAAAGTGTATTATACACTTTGTATGCGGCGATCGCGGGGTTAACATCCCGCCGGCGCTTCCGTATAGCCGGCGGGATGTTGCGGCGGGCGAGCGGTGACAGGCGCCGGCGGAGGATCGCGTCACAGATGACGCGATCGCTCCGCCCATGCCCTTAAATGGACCGCTGCCTCTGTGGGTGAGCCGGTCCTTAAAGGGAACCTAAACTGAGAGGCATATGGATGTTTCCTTTTAAACAATACCAGTTGCTTTTCAGTCCTGCTGATCTCATTTGCTGCAGTAGTGGCTGAATCACACACACCTGAAACAAGCATGCAGCTAATCCAGTCTGACTTCAGTCAGAGCAACTAATCTGCATGCTTGTTGAGGGGCTGTGGCTGAAAGCATTAGAGACACAGGATCAGCAGGAGAGTCAGGGAACTGGCATTATTTTAAAAGGAAAAATCCACATCCTTCTCAGTTTAGGTTCCCTTTAAGGGCTCCACTTCCCGGCCGCCCCTGTGCGTTAGGCAGTCGGGAAGTGGTTAACAGGTCACTGAGGTTGTTTAGCAGGACCAAAACAAAGTGAAAAAAGGGCTCAGACACACTATAATGCATGTATACTGTATAATACGCATGCATGGAGGGGAAAAAAAAAAAACATGTACAACACAAGCGGCTTCAAGCTACTGGGCAGGCATAGACCATACTCGCACATGCACCACTTTGTTTGTAAACCGCCTTAAGTGGATCCAAGATACACTTTTACTCATTGCATAATTGTGTAACTTACATATAGTTTATAGGGCATTCCTCAAGCCAAATACTTTTTTTTTAATGGTTTTAATACCCCAATTCCCTATAGATTAAACAAGCATCCCCCACAGCTTCTCCAGTGCCTTGACTCTGAGACTCATGTAGCAAGGGCTTATGGGAGCTCAGTCTGGACAGCAGCAGGAGGAGGAGGAGGAGGAGGAGGAGGAGGAGGAGGAGGAGGAGGAGGAGGATACTAGCCAGAGATTTCAGAGGCTGAGGGGAGGAGAGAGGAGTGAAGTTTTCACAGGCTGAGGGGTGGAGATGCAGAGCAGCTTGCCTATGTGTAATGTGACAAACAGAACATGGCTGCCCTCATTGCATCACAGGAAGAAATAACCATATACTGTTGAAGCTGTTTGCAGCTAGATCTGCTGTGTATACTATCTAAACATTAGATAAGATATATAGACAAGTTACTTGTTATAGTTAGTTTTTCACCTCAGATCCACTTTAAAGGCTATCCAAGGTGACAGCAAGATATTCTTGCTTTACTTGCCTTGGCTTCTTCCAGGCCTTACAAATCTGAGTGGTCCCTGCAATTCTGGGTCCGGGAGCGTTCTGCACATGCGCAGCAGCAACGCACAGAAAGCTCCCAGCAACAGGAGCATGATCGCGAGCGACATACACAGAAGCTGCTGACCCGGCGGGTCGGTGATCATTACGGAGGGGCTAGCCAAGGACCAGAGAAGAGTGGAACTGTATTGAGAGACCACACAGACTTCTAGAGGCTGGAAGCAGGCAGCAAGTAAAGCATCCTTTTTGTGCTGGCCAAAAACATCCCTTGACAGATTGGCTATACACATTTTAGGTATTTTAAAGTGTATCAGAGACGAAGCAACCTACTTTAATTAATACTACATACTAATAGGGACATGAGAACAGACACTTACCCTGCTGTCTGTTTCATTCTGATTTGCCCTGTGAGCTTGTAACCCCCTCTGTAAAAACCACTGACTGAGCTCTAAGCACGCTTCTTTATCAGGAAGCTCTATAGCAGTGAGAGCAGTCTGCTCAAACCCACCCCCCTCTCTGCCTGTGTTCTCCCTATCTGTGAGAGCAATCTGCTCAAGCCCGTCCCCTCTCTGCCTGTGTTCTCCCTATCTGTGCACAGATCAGCATCATAGAAAGCAGTGCCTGTGATAGGAGAAGCTGCTGAGGTAACAGATTTGTTTATCTACCCAGTGAATTAGTCTCTGGGCTTGAGTTACACACTTATCTCTCCCCATCTAAACAAGGAACATACAGGGACACTACTCTATAATAATGGTGATGACTGCACACAGATCAAATGCAGCAGCTGTGCTTGTCTTTAGTTTTACAGGAATGAGTGAGGGCCCATTTCCACTTGTGCGTTGCGATTTTGTTGCGGAAAATGCGTCAATGAATACGCATGTGGGTGCGGATTTGTTCGCGTTTCCATGCAGATTTTCTGCGGAATCGCTCGCGGTTTGCACTATGCGATTTTAACGATGTCAATGCCGGTAAGCATTGACATGGGTTTTTAAGCGATAATGCACGCGAAAACGCATGGAAAACGCTTGCGGTTCTCCTATTAAATTACATTAGCGGCTATTCGCGTGCGGGTGTGCGGCATGCGAATTCTGACGGCTCTGCCGTGCAGATTTTTTCTGCACAGCAGACTGGCACAGAATTCCTGACAGCCCCATCCACTTGTATTAGTTATGCGAATCTGCATTCAGACTCCCTCTAGTGGAAACGGGCCCTGAAAGTCATTGTGCCAGTGTGTATATGTCTGCAGGGTTTTTTTTTTCCATATACATCCCTGCATACACTTGATGGAGAACTTTACCCACAGTGACACTGAAGCGAAAGCAGATGGCGGCCATCTTGGATTTTAGACCGCATAAAAATGAAAAATTAAGAATGAAATTAGCACAAGAGCGCAACAAAAATTGCAGGAATAGCCTGTATTTGGCACACACTTTCGGGGGTAAGTTTATTTTAAAGGTACCTGTTTATCTCAAGTTTCCTTTAACAAGTTATCTGACAGACCTAAGTGTTTCTGTTCCGGAGCTGGCCATCAAATGCCCTGGAATGACTTGTTGTTACGGAGTGGCAAAAGAGAATTAGGATGTGCCGTATATTAAAAAAAAAAAAAAAGTGCGGCCTCTTCAATACACGGAATATTACACATGTGCAGACGTGTGTATATTCCATCTATTGAAGTACTCACTCTATGGGACACTTGATTGTTCTTACCAGTTTGTGCATACTGTAAAGTAAGCCTTGAGCTGATAGCACAGAGATGTGAATTCTAGCTAGTCCATTATACCACTAGCTGTTCAATTCAAACTAGCTTAGTTTTTACCAGAATTAGAAGTCCACTTTAATAAGATTCACTTAAACTGTTAATATGTTAAACAAAAGCGAAGTTACCCTTTGAGCTACATGTCTATCACACAGCAGAATGTGCGATTACATGAACTCCATGAACACCTGTTACTTCCTTTGTTGGTGGAAAAAAGAAAATAACCTAACAACTTCCTCCAAGACTTGTCTATAGAGGCGCTCTCCTACTTACAAACAGGCTCCATTCCAGGAAATTGTTTTGTAAGTTGATTTAGTTGGCAAGTAGATTCCTGTGTTATACAGAAAAATGTGGATAAAGGACTTTACTTTCCGACAACTCTTGATTTAAACTCTGATAGAACAATGCTTTTTGTGGTTGTTAATGTAATTTTAATTTGTTTCTAACTGCTTACAACAGTTTATACAATACTGAAACATGTAACAAAAACAGTGCAGTATATTTTTTTTTTTTTACATGAAGACAGCCTTCTTTGTATGTATGAAATGTTGTAACTTGAGTAGTTTGTAAGTTAGCGACTGTGGCCTTGCTCACACGAATCGCAATCACTAATCGCTTTTTGTAAGCAATTTTAAGCGACTGCAGGCATTTTTAGAGCGATTTTCTTTTGCAACTGAATTTGTATGCGTTTTGCGATTGTGTGAGCAGAGAAAAAGAAAAAATTGACGCGCATGGAGGCAGAGCTACTGCCCAGTTCTTTCTGTATATGCAAACAGTTACTTTAACCACGTTCAGACGGCAGTGGCTGAAATCTACACCCAGTTTTGATGCTCTAATATCTGCCAGATTTCACATCCCCACTGCATTCTCACCGCTTTCAATTCTCCCACCGATCTCATCGCTGTCTCTCCGCCGCAGCTCACTCGCTCTATGACATCAGAGCCCTGTGAGCCGATTTCATTGGATCCTGACCCTGTCATCAATATAAGCAACTCATTGATGGACAGGGTCAGGAGCCAGTGAAGGCGACTTACAGGCCTCTGCCATCATAAATATGGCAGAGTGCGTGGCCTGAGGATCCTGGTGTGCAGCGTGGACGGCGGGAGCAGCGAGTATGTGAGGCGATTTGCCGGTATTCGTTTGTTTCTGGTACCAGGGGTCTCTGGTCTTTAAAAGGGCAGAGACCTCTGGTACTTAAGAGGAAACCAGAGATGAACAAAATAAATACTATACCGGGTATCACTATTTTCGCCGCTCTGGTGTGCCGTTTGTTTTTTTTTGTTTTCGTTTTTTTTACTATAACTCCACGCAAAACAGTTAATCAAAAAAGTGTATTTAGTGGGCTTTGTGCAAAATGAAATCATCATTTCTAAAGACTTCTTATGACTAATCTGGATATATATAAAAAAATAATAAATAAAATAAACCCTTATATTAGCAGCTCATCTCATCACAGCTGTGATGCTGTGAATATACAGAACAGGAAAACAGAGCCAGAAAGGGGCAGGCTTGGGCTTGAAAAAAACATCAGCGAAGACACTCATCAGCGAAGACACTCATCAGCGAAGACACTCATCAGCGAAGACACTCATCAGAGAAGACACTCATCAGAGAAGACACTCATCAGAGAAGACACTCATCAGAGAAGACACTCATCAGAGAAGACACTCATCAGAGAAGACACTCATCAGAGAAGACACTCATCAGAGAAGACACTCAGAGAAGACACTCAGAGAAGACACTCATCAGAGAAGACACTCATCAGAGAAGACACTCATCAGAGAAGACACTCATCAGAGAAGACACTCATCAGAGAAGACACTCATCAGAGAAGACACTCATCAGAGAAGACACTCAGGCTTTGCTCAGTCCTGAAATCAGCACTGGTAGCACTTTTGCATCCTACATCCATTCACAGGCAATGCTGATCCTTTTCACTTCATTATAAAAGGTACTGAATCCTAAAATGAGGGGGATATATTGGAATTCCACATACAAATCAAACAAATGCTAGCTTATTTTAGTCGGCATTAGTATATCATCAAGTTTGGCTGTCATGCACTACTCAGTTTCCAGTGTCCATCTCTGAGGTGTGCATGCCCACAGTAGGCACTTTTGGCGGTGGACAGGGTCGGCAGGGGCACTGGTTGAACTGTGGCTACAGAGCTCCATATACAGTTGTGTTCAAAATTATTCAACCCCCACTGAAATTGAGTGTTTTGGCCAGTTTGACATTGATTTTGATCATTTCAGTCATCTTGTTTACAATTAAATCAAATAGGCACTTGTAAGTCAAATATAACATAACATTTATAATGAAATAACCACAAATGTCTTTTCTGTGCTCACATCATTATCAGTTTTATTCAACCCCCAAGTGACATTCATTCTTAGTACAACATCCCTTCCCAGTAATAACAGCTTTTAAACGTGAAGCATAGCTTGACACAAGTGTCTTGCAGCGATCTACGGGTATTCTTTATGGGCAAAAGCCTCCAGTTCAGTCACATTCTTAGGCTTGCGCGCTGCAATTGCTTTCTTTAAGTCCCACCAGAGGTTCTCAAATCGGATTTAAGGCCTGGTGCACACTAGAGATGTCCCGAACGGTTCGCCGGCGAACGGTTCCAGGCGAACTTCGGTGGTTCGCATTCGCCTACCAAACGCGAACTTTCTCGGAAGTTCGATTCGCCCCATAATGCTCTATGGAGCAAAACTTTGACCCTCTCCATCACAGTCAGCAGACACATTATTGCCAATCAGGCTGCACTCACTGGTGGAGCCCCACACCCCCTTATACAAGGCAAGGTCCTTGAGCCATTTGACTCACTCATCTGCCTATACTAAATTAGTTAAGGGACAGCTTCTACACACTCTGCTAGGAAGATTTTAATTGGGCTCTTGTGGGCTCCTCCCTCCACCCTTCTACCTATTCCCTCCTCCCTCCTACCGGAGGGAGGAGGGTCTCATCTGCCAGAGAATTATATTATTTCAAAAGCCAGTTTACATACCATAGCTGAGAATTGAAACCAGGTCTCACTGTGTGGTGGGCAAGTACCTTAACCGCTGTACCACAACAGTACTAACTGAAGCTGGCCTAGCATTTACCATTTATGCTCAATCCAAGAGAAAAATTAGACAAGATAGCAGCATTAGGAAGACTTGCCTAAGGTCTCCTACTGAATAGGTGCTGGCTTACTGAACAGACAGACGAGATTCGAACCCTGGTCTCCTGTGTCAGAGGCAGAGTCCTTAACTATTACACCATCCAGCCACTGCTTAAGGATATGTAGGCAGGCATGGCCTTGTCTTTTGTGTTCAACAGTTGTCCAAAGAGAACCCCAGATAGCCAGGTAGATTCATCTCTCTCTCTCACACCAACACTACATGCTGAAGTCAGCCTAGCATGTACCATTTATGCTCAAAAATACAAGATTTTCAAAGCCTTGAACATCCCACAGAGCACTGTTCAAGCGATCATTCAGAAATTGGAGTATGGCACAACTGTAAACCTACCAAGACAAGGCCGTCCACCTAAACTCACATGCTGAATAAGGAGAGCGCTGATCAGAAATGCAGTCAAGAGGTGGTGACCCATGGTGACTCTGAACGAGCTGCAGAGATCTACAGCTCAGGTGGGGGAATCTGTCCATAGGACAACTATTAGTCGTGCACTGCACAAAGTTGGCCTTTATGGAAGCGTGGCAAGGTGAAAGACATGGTTACCAGAAAAGCATAAGAAGTCCCGTTTGCAGTTTGCCACAAGCCATGTGGGGGACACAGCAAACATGTGGAAGAAGGTGCTCTGGTCAGATGAGACCAAAATGGAACTTTTTGGCCAAAATTCAAAACACTATATGTGGCGGAAAACTAACGCTGCACAACACTCTGAACACACCATCCCCACTGTCAAATATGGTGATGGTGGCAGCATCATGCTCTGGGGTGCTTCTCTTCGGCAGGGACAGGGAAGCTGGTCAGAGTTGATGGGAAGATGGATACAGCCAAATACAGGGCAATCTTGGAAGAAAACCTCTTGAAGTCTGCAAAAAAGACTTGAGACTGGAGCGGAGGTTCACCTTCCAGCAGGACAACAGACCTAAACATAAAGCCAGGGCAACAATGGAATGGTTTAAAACAAAACATATCCATGTGTTAGAATGGCACAGTCAAAGTCCAGATCTAAATCCAATCGAGAATCTGTGGCAAGATCTGAAAACTGCTGTTCACAAACGCTGTCCATCTAATCTGACTGAGCTGGAGCTGTTTTGTAAAGAAGAATGGGCAAGGATTTCAGTCTCTAGATGTACAAAGCTGGTAGAGACATACCCTGAAAGACTTGCAGCTGTAATTGCAGCAAAAGGTGGTTCTACAAAGTATTGCCTCAGGGGGCTGAATAATTACGCACACCCCACTTTGCAGGTTTTTTTTTTTTTTTAAATGTTTGGAATCATGTATGATTTTCATTCCAGTTCTCACGTGTACACCATTTTGTATTCTTTCACGTGGAATTCCAATAAAATTGTTTCAGGTTTGTGGCAGTAATATGACAAAATGTGGAAAACACACACACACACACACACACACACACACACACACACACACACACACACACACACACACACACACACACACACACACACACACACACACACACACACACTGCTCTGGCAGGAGAATTCCACATAGCTAACCAGCCTAAACATTACTGTAGGAAGTGTTTCCGATGGTAAAACTAGATAAATTACTATAAGGCTAGGTTCACAGTGGGACGTTATTGTCCTGCGTTATCAAGTTTTATAAAACGCAGATTAAAACACTGCAGTGTTAAGGCTATGCAACAGTCACAGTGCGATATTAGCGTTGCGTTGTAAATGTTGCGCTGTGGTAACGGCCCTGCCGCAGTGCGTTACCTCTAAACGCAGACGTTAACAGATGCAGGGAAGCATACTTTTCATTGTCTGTATGCTTCACTGTATGCACCGTTAACACAGCACAGCATTAATGTGCACTGACTTTGTTGCATTGTAATTGTGTTGCGACTTTAACATCGCATCGCAATGCAATTTAGCCTTATGGGGCCCATACACTGCACGATAAAAACATACAATTGTCCCATTTATTCGACCAAATGTAATGAAAGTTTAAAAACATTTTTTATATAAAGTCAAGAAAAAAAATCGATTATTCCGTTTTTTTTTTTTATGTAAAAATCCGATCGGACATGTTGGATTAAATCTTTATATTCGATCTAACAGAATGATCCAACAAAATTATCTAATTGAAGAAGAAAAAAATTGTACCATGTATGGGCACCATCAGGGTCCATTTCCAGTAGGATGACACATTTCACACACGTTTTTCTTGTATGGGAATTTTAATATGTGTCTATCATTACGTGGGAAGCAGAAATCTGCAGCATGCAGCCCATATTTTTTCTGCATCGCACCGCATGCGGAAATTTGCATTCAAATGGAAAGGAGGCCATTGACATTAAAGTAAACCTAAAGTCAAGGTAAAAAAAATTAGATTAACTCACCTGGGGCTTCCCTCAGCCCCCTGCAGCCGATCTGTGCCCTCGCAGCCCCTATGCTGCCATTGTGGCCTCCTGTCCTCCGCAGTAGCAGCATAGGGGGCGATATACAGGCTGGGAATGCGAAGAATCACTCGCATTCCCATGCCTGTCGGCCGGTGACGGCCAAACCGGAAGTGTTCGCCGGCGGGTCCTGGACCATCGGAGCGGGGCTGCGAGGGCACAGATCGGCTGCAGGGGGCTGAGGGAAGCCCCAGGTGAGTTAATCTCATTTTTTTAACTTGACTTTAGGTTCACTTTAATTGGTTTCATTTTTAAAGGGGCACTATGGGGGGAAAAAAAATTGTAAAAATGTAATATATGTGCAAACATATACAAATAAGAAGTACTTTTTTCCCCAAGTGAAATGAGCCATAAATTACTTTTCTCCTATGTTGCTGTTACTTACAGTAGGTAGGAGAAATCTGAAAGAAGCGACAGGTTTTGGACTAATCCATCTCTTCATGGAGGATTCTCTGGGATTTATTTATTTTCAAAAGCACTTTGTGAATGACAGTTGCTCTGTCCAGCTGCCAAAAAACTGCAACGAGCAGGGAAGCTGGCCAGCATCATTGTTCAAATCATTTTTAGGGCCTGAGCCCACTGACGGAGTTGTGTCCACTTTTCAGTTACACATCAATGTTATAGATGCTAAAAAGTGGACAGAAGCGGATACAACTGCGTTAGTGGGCTGATGCCCTCAGGGAATATCTTTATAAAGATTAAAAGCTGAGAATCCCCCATGAAGATATGGACTAGTCCAAACCCTGTCGGTTGTCAGATTTCCACTACCTACTGTAAGTGACAGCAACATAGGAGAAAGGTAATTTATAGCTCATTTTACTCAGGAAAAAAAAAAAAAAAAAAAAAAGGTACTTCTTTGTCTATGTTTGCACATATTTTAAATTTTAAAATGTTTCGCCATAGTGCCCCTTAGAGACCGCCTAACACCGATAGGTGGCGGCAGGTCGCAAGTGGTTTTACATGGAAACAGCCGCTCGTTCAAGCGGCCTTTCCATGTCTGTTCACGGAGGGTGTCTCCGTGAACAGCCTGCGAGCCTCCGATCGCAGCTCGCAGGCTAAATGTAAACGCGCGGGGAAGAAATCCCCTGTGCTATCATACGGTAAAGGAGATCGGCGATCCCCGGACTCTGATTGGCCGGGGATCGCCGGCATCTGATAGGCTGAAGCCTATCAGAGGCTGCGCAGGATGGATCGCCGTCCTGTGCCGCCCATAAGAAGGAGGAGGGGAGGGAGGGAAGGACAGGGAGGCTGGGAATCGCTGTGGAGGGGGGCTTTGAAGAGCGCCCCCCGTCTTCCCTCCCCCCTCCCCCCCCCCCCGGCCACATAGAGCGGCAGCGATCAAACCCCCCCCCCCCCAGCAGTGGGGAAAAAAGAGGGGGGGGGGGGGGAAGTCTGATCGCCCTGCCTCTATCCTGATCTGTGCTGTGGGCTGGAGAGCCCACGCAGCACACATCAGGGAAAAACAGCCCGGTCCTTAAGTGGTTAAGACGAATTCACATTGCGGATTTGTACTTAGTTAAAACTGGCCTTAAAAGTCGGTACCCTGAGTAATTTACTGCATTCTGCTATAGATCGTTACCATGCCTTTTTAATAAACCCTTTAAGCCTCATCTACACGCGTAGATGAGGCGGCGATCCGGCGGCTCGATTAGCCGCCGGATTGCCTCTTCTGCGTCCCCGCGCGTGCGCTGGATTCGATACCCGCTCGTCCCCGCGTCGCTTATCTTCCGCTCGATTCCCTGCCATTGTCCCCTCGCGGGGAACGAGCAGGGAATCGGCGGTGGGGAGATTCGTCCTGTCGGATCTTATCAATCGAGCTGCATCAGCGGCTCGATTGATAAGGAACATCGCCGCCGCATCTACGCGTGTAGATGAGGCTTTAGGATTCTCTCTGATAGGACAGCCTAGTACAAGCAGGCAGCCATGGCTTTGATTTCCTGTTATACAAGTACATTATATAAGTATTACAAATACTGTATAGAAGCCAGATTTGTTCAGGTAGGCTGTAACAGCAAGCAAGATCTTGTGTTGAGAGTTTGATGTAACAACAAAGGATACAAATCATTGTTGCAACACACTGACTGTGGCTCAGAAAATGTTGCAATGAGCAGACTTCATTATTTACACTTGCATCACGATGATTACATGCTGCTAAATAGGTTGTTCTGCTACCTCTGGTCATGTAATAAGAACAGAATACATATATAGTCATACAATGCTCAGAAATTACACTTCAAATCCTGACCCTCCTAGTCTTTCATTGGGGGCTGCTGGCAGGGATTCCCCTATTCAGTTGGTCTCCCCATCTAACAAGAGTTCTAACAGGCATTATTTTGCTGCCATAACTGACACATCAGCAGCTGTATGCAGAGAAATAATGCTAGTCAGATGTTATTTAAAGGACACCTGAAGTGAGAGTGATATGGAGACTGCAATAGGCATCTCCTTTTAAACAATGCCAATTGCCTGGCAGCCTACTGATCCTACGCCTCTAATAGTTTTATCCATAGACCCAGGGCAAGCATGCAGATCAGATGTTTCTGTTTCTATACTACGAACATTTTTTGAAATCATAAGCTTGTAAATAGTGTTGGCTGCAAAACGGAAAAAAATGCACCTTTATTTCCAAATAAAATATTGGCGCCATACATTGTGATAGGGACAAAATTTAAATGGTGTCATAACCGAGACAAACGGGCAAATAAAATACATGGGTTTTAACTATGGTAGCGTGGATTTTAAAGCTATAATGGACGAAAACTGAGAAATAATGAATTTTTTCCATTTCTTTCTGATGAATCCTGTTAAAATGCATTTATAAAAAAAAAAAATTCTTAGCAAAATGTACCACCCAAAGAAAGCCTAATTAGTGGCGGAAAAAAACAAGCTATAGATCAATAAATTGTGATAAGTAGTGATAAAGTTATTACCGAATGAATGGGAGGTGAAAATTGCTCTGATGCATAAGGTGCAAAATCCTCACGAGCTGAAATTAGTTAACCCCAGCCCGCCCCCCCCCCCTCCCCCCCACACACCACAGATGAATGATCACCATTGTAGCAAAGAGAGGTGATCCTTTATCTCTCCCCTCCGTGCACGGATCGGCTATTTAATTCAGCAGCAAGCAGCCTCTCTCACCTTACCTTGTTCCAGCGACGAGCCTGCAGCCCGAGCCTCCAATCCCGGTCTGAACTCAGCCACATAATGCCGAGGCCAGGACACGGAAGAGACTAGTGGATTACACGTGGATGACGGCGTGATCTGGGGCAGAGGGAATACGCGGACACTCCATCAGCTTCTGGTGACATTTATGCCAGGCGGCCACCAAATGGCCGATCTGTGCACCAAGGGGGCTACCTGATGGGGGGCTGTTATCTGGCCACTGGGGGGGGGGGCTGTTATCTGGGGGTTATGGGGGGGGGGCAGCAGGGTAACTGGCAGGCATCAGGGTTGTAGGGGGGGGGGGGATCTGATGATGGGGCACATCTGGTTAACCTAGGAGGGGGGGGGAATAACCTAATACTGGGGCACATCTGGCTATAATGGGGGGGGGGCACATTGTAATGGTGGACCATTTTATCCTGCGGACATATCTTAAGGTGGCCACTTATAGATTTGCAGCAGATTCAACCAACAGATAGATTTCCATCAGGTCGAATCTGACAGGAATGTATCTGATGTGTGCCACACAGCAGGACGATTGAAATTCGATCGAAATGCAGTGTTGCACCATTCGATCCAATGCAACCCTATGGGCCATCGATTGCCTGCCAGAAGCTGATCGACCCAGATTTTCCATCCGGACCGATCGAAATCGACCGAAAATCGCTTTCTATTGCATCAATTTCCAGCCGATTCGATCAAAACGGTCAAATCGGCCGTCGATCGATGGCTAAAATCGACCAGTGTATGGCCTGCTTTAAAACAAATTGGAACTGAAAAGAAACGGATGAGGTGAACAATTTTCTTTATAGTCCTAATTAGGACTAATTTTGTTTCATCAGTCCACAGAACACTGCCACAAAAGTTTTGGGATAGTGTTCTGTGGACTGATGAAACAAAATTAGAACTGTTTGGGCCCATGGATCAACGCTATGTTTGGAGGAGGAAGAACAAGGCCTATGAAGAAAAGAACACCTTGCCTACTGTGAAGCGTGCGGAGGGTCAATCATGCTTAGGGGCTGCTTTGCTTCTGCAGGTACAGGGAAGCTTCAGCATGTGCAAGGTACCATGAATTCTCTTCAGTACCAGGAGATATTGGATGAAAATGTGATGCAGTCCATCACAAACCTGAGGCTTGGGAGACGGACTTTTCAACAGGACAATGATCCTAAGCATACCTCCAAGTCCACTAGAGCATGGTTGCAGATTAAAGGCTGGAAGATTTTGGAGTGGCCATCACAGTCACCAGAATTAAATCCGATTGAGAACCTCTGGTGGGACTTAACAACTCTGGCGTTCTATTAAGATCGCCAGGGCGGCTGCGAGAGGGGTTTTTTTTAATAAAAAAAACAACCAAAAAACTATTTCATGCAGCCAACTGAAAGTTGGCTGCATGAAAGCCCACTAGCGGGCGCTCCGGATGCGTTCTTCTGATCGCCTCCGGCGACCAGAAGTAACAAGGAAGGCTGCAATGAGCAGCCTTCCTTGTTTCGCTTACCTCGTCGCCATGGCGACGAGCGGAGTGACGTCATGGACGTCAGCCGACGTCCTGATGTCAGCCGCCTCCGATCCAGCCCTTAGCGCTGGCCGGAACTGTTTGTTCCGGCTACGCTGGGCTCAGGCGGCTGGGGGGACCCTCTTTCGGCGCTGCACGCGGCAGATCGCCGCGCTGCGGCGGCGATCAGGTAGCACACGCGGCTGGCAAAGTGCCGGCTGCGTGTGCTGCTTTTTATTTTATACAAATCGGCCCAGCACGGCCTGAGCGGCAGCCTCCAGTGGTGATGGACGAGCTGAGCTCGTCCATACCGCCCGGCTGGTCAAAGAAAGCAGTTGCAGCGCGCAAGCCTAAGAATGTGACTGAACTGGAGGCTTTTGCCCATGAAGAATGGGCTAAGATACCCGTAGATCGCTGCAAGACACTTGTGTCAAGCTATGCTTCACGTTTAAAAGCTGTTATAACTGGAAAAGGATGTTGTACTAAGTACTAAGAATGAATGTCACTTGGGGGTTGAATAAAACTGATAATGATGTGAGCACAGAAAAGACATTTGTGGTTATTATACATGTTATATTTGTCTGACTTACAAGTGCCTCTGATTTAATTGTAAACAAGATGACTGAAATGATCAAAATCAAACTGGCCAAAACACTCAATTTCAGTGGGAGTTGAATAATTTTGAACACAACTTTAGGGGGAAATAGCCAATCGCTGTTGGTCCGCTCTACTGCACAGGCGCTAGTCTCCTGCGCAATAGAACGGACCCGATGGAGATCGGCTATTTACACCTATCTCCATGCTGAGAGCCGCAACAGCGCCCCCGCTGGAGCCAGGGAAGGTAAATAAATCAGCGCTTATCAAGCTTGTCGGGGAGGATTCTGGGACACTTCAGGGGAGCCAGCGCTGGACTGCCTGCAGCTACAGGGATGGGGGAAGCCTCATTGGGACCCTTAAGGCTCATACACACATCAGATCATAGTCTTTGGAAAATGAAAGATCACAGACCAATTTTACCCCCTTCCATGAAGTATGAGAGCCATACCTACACAGTCTATTCTATGGAGCTGAACTCCCATCAGACAGAAATCTTTGCAAGATGCTGCACACAAACATGCTGTAGACATTCAAAAGATCAGTTCCTGCAAAAGATCCGTTCCTGCAAAATGCATTCATAGTCTATGATATCTGCAGATCATACACACCTTGTTTAACTGACATTCATCTGCAGATCAGATCCACCAGGATGGATTTTCAGATCTGCGGATGGATGTCAGTTAACCCCCTTGGCGGTATGAAAAATACCGCCAGAGGGCAGCGCAGCAGTTTTAAATTTTTTTTTTTTTTTTTAAATCATGTAGCAAGCCCAGGGCTCGCTACATCATAGCCGCTGCTCAGCGGCATCCCCCCGCCCGCTTTGATCGCCTTCGGCGATCTCCGATCAGGAAATCCCGTTCAAAGAACGGGATTTCCTGGAGGGCTTCCCCCGTCGCCATGGCGACGGGGCGGGATGACATCACCGACGTCGGGACGTCATTGGGAGACCCGATCCACCCCTTGGCACTGCCTGGCACTGATTGGCCAGGTAGCGCAGGGGTCTGGGGGGGGGGGGGGCCCGCGCCGCACCGGATAGCGGCGATCGGGCGCGCAGCAGCGATCGGGGTGCTGGCGCAGCTAGCAAAGTGCTAGCTGCGTCCAGCAAAAAAAAAAATTTAAAATCAGCCCAGCAGGGCCTGAGCGGCAACCTCCGGCAGCTTACCCCGTGTCACACACGGGGTTACTGCTAAGGAGGTTAAACAAGGTGTGTATGATGATCTGCAGATCTCAGACTATGAATGCAATTTGCAGGAACGGATCCTTGGCAGGAATAAATCTTTTTGCAGATACTGATCTTTTGTGTCTGTACAGCATATGTGTGTGCAGCATCTTGCAAAGATTTTTTCTGATGGGGAGTTCAGCTCCATAGAAAAGACTGTGTAGGTATGGCTCTCATACTACATGGAAGGGGGTAATATTGGTCTGTGATCTTTCATTTTCCAAAGACTATGGTCTGATGTTTGTATGAGCCTTAAAGGGAAGGTTCAAGCAAAATAAAAAAAGGAGTTTCACTTACCTGGGGCTTCTACCAGCCCCATACAGCCATCTTGTGCCCTCGCAGTCGCTCACTGCTGCTCCAGTCCCCCGCTGGCAGCTTGCCGACCTCGGAGGGCCGCATTGCGTACGTTTACGCATTCCCGCTAGTGCAGGAACATTAACACATACATTTTTACGCATTACTGGTTCAATGCGTAAATTTTTACGCATTGAACCAGTAATGAGTAAAAATGTATGTGTTAATGTTCCTGCACTAGCGGGAATGTGTAAAAATGTACGCAATGCGGCCCGCCGACCTCCGAGGTCGGCAAGCTGCCAGCGGGGGACTGGAGCAGCAGTGAGTGACTGCGAGGGCACAGGATGGCTGGATGGGGCTGGTAGAAGCCCCAGGTAAGTGAAACTCTTTTTTTAATTTTGCTTGAACCTTCCCTTTAAGGCTTCCCCTTCCTGAGGTGAGTACCCCCCAGGGGATTTTTTTTTTGTTACTGAGTCTCTAAATCTTTTAGGCATCAAAATAAAGCATGTAAAACAGCCTGGTTATGTTTTGCACTGTACATACATACATGTTTATCTCATGTCACGTCATCTCCGGTACACTTTAATTCTTAAGGAACACAGCCTAGTTCTAGGTAGGATTAAAAACTTTACACAGACAACTTCATCTCATGTTACTTGCGACTTCAGGTACCCTTTAAGGACAGACACAACAACATATAAACCAGTCAGGTTGCAATACAAAATGCCATTAAAAGAATGCATCAACAATACCATGGTCCCATAAACTTCCACTTTCGATGCAAGCGGGGAATTTGTGGTTTGCGTTCACGAATACAGATATGACAACTATGCAGCTGTACACGACGGGTCTGCTTTGCCTCCCGTATCATTCCTCAGCCAGCTCTAACCAGCGACATGATTAGGTGGTTTCATATCAGGGATACAGAAGCACTTCGCCGCCCTCAGCGTTAGCAGCAGCCCAGCATTGCCTGGCAACCCATAGAGCAGCTCTGCAGCTGAGGAATATCTCCCAGTGGGGAGCCGGTTGCTGTCTTCAGCTAAGCGAATGCTGGGTCTGGTAGACGGTCTAACCAGATACATCATTGTTCCTAGGAGCCCCAGGCAAAGTCTATACACTGGGCTTGTGTGTCACATCTGAAAATCACAAGGCCTTTCATTACACTTGCCACACAACTTAACCCTTCCACAGCCATCGTTACAAAGTTAATTCCATCCATAGCACAGGGAAAAAAAACAGACTGAGGGCTGGTGCACACCTAGAGCGCTTCTGAGCACTTTTCAAAACGCTAGCGCTTTGAAAAGCACTTGGCTAATGTAATTGTATGGGATGGAGCACACCAGAGCGATGGGATTTTTTCCCAAAACGCAAACACGGGTCCTGCAGCATTTCTGAGGCGATTCATCCTCAATGTTAAAGGGATCCTAACCTGAGAAGGATATGTTTTTTTTTCCTTTTAAAAACAATACCAGTTGCCTGACTCTCCTGCTGATCCTGTGTGTCTAATACTTTTAGCCACAGCCCCTCAACAAGCATGCAGATCAGGTGCTCTGACTGAAGTCTGACTGGACTAGCTGCATGCTTGTTTCAGCTGTGTGATTCAGCCACTACTGCAGCCAAAGAGATGAGCAGGACTGCCAAGCAACTGCTATTGTTTAAAAAGAAACATCCATATCCCACTCAGTTATGGTTCCCTTTAAGTATTGAAAGTGGAAATTCGCTCTGATAAGTGCGTGATTAGAGAGAGTTTCCAAGCTGCTCCCCCCCCCACACACACAAAAACAACTGTACACTTCCAGCTCTACTGTACACAAAATAAAAAATTACACCTTAATGCTCCAAAAATTGCTAGACAAAAATACAAAAATTACTAGGCACAGGCCCAGAATCGCTTAGGAGAAAAAGAAAAGAAAGCAAGAAGAAAAAAAAAAAAAAAAAAAAAAAAAAAAGAATCACTTCTAAAAACGCTGAGTGTTTGTGGTTACACTAGTGCTTTTAGATGTGCACCAGCCCTTAGGGCCCATTTCCACAATTGCAGTGCGATTCCATTGCGGAAAACGAATTTGCATGCGGATGCAAATTCGTATGCAAATTTTAACACAAAATTTCGCATCTGTTTGTAAGTATGTGAATTTAACCATGTCAGTGCCTGTGTGCTCTTACATTGAGTTTAAGTGAAAACGTATGCGAATTCACATGGAAAATTCGCATGATGAAAACATGCGAATTTCCAAATAAATACATTACAGGCGAATCGCACACTAGCCTTGCGGTGTGCGAATTCTGATGGCTCTGCTGTGCAGATTTTTTCTGCACAGTCCACCGCACAGATTTATGGAAACAGGCCCATTGATTTATATTGGTTATGAGAATCTGCATGTAGAAAACGCATGCCGATTCGCTCGCACAGGTGTCGAACTCCAGGCCTGGAGGGCCAGATCCATGCCAGTGTTTACGATGGACTGAGAAAGAAAGGAATGTGTTCTACCTGATGGACCACACCTTTCCTGATTCCGACCCATTAATTTGAGCCGTGTCAAAAATGTGTGAGGACCTCGGCCCTCGAAGGACCGGTTCGACATCCTTTCTCTAGTGGAAACGGGCCCTTAGTAGAGTCCAGGGTTTGTAATGTTTGACTTCTGTCAATTCAAGAAGCCAGTACTGTACCCATACTATGCCACCAAAGCCTTGTTTGTCCATACTACTATTTGATTATAATACAAACTGGAAAAAGAGAGCAATAGTAAAAGTTAATTGGAAGTGCAAAACAAAAAAACAAAAAAAAACACACAAAAAAAAAAGATTAAGTATATATCTCAAAACAGATATTTACCCAAGTAGAGGCAAGGCTCTGGGTCCTGTAGAGCAGTGTTTCCCAACCCCATCCTCAATGCCCACCAACAGTGCATGTTTTGTGGAAATCCACAGAGGGAATTAATCAGCTCTGCTGAGACACCATCTCACTTGTGGTTTTCTGCAAAACATGTACTGTTGTTGGGCCTTGAGGACAGGGTTGGGGAACTAGGCTAAAGAGCCTTCCCGCGCCTCTCAAGGTCAGCGCCGTCACCCACAGTAGAAGTTTTTGACCGATCGTTTGAATATTGCCCTCTGCCTTCGAAGGACGCTTTGGAAGCCCGAAGACGGGCTGCTCCATACTGCGCCTGCGTGAGCACGCTCTCTTGCGCACTCACGCATATGCAGTACAGAGCCTTCCGAAGCATCCCACAGCGAGGGATTTGAACAGGGGAGCCAACGCTGGAAGGGGTGGACCATGAGAGAAACAGGAAGGCTCTATAGGACCCAGAGCCTTCCCTTTCCTCGGCTATCTATCTGTTTTGTTGTTTTTTTTTTGCACTTCCCATGTACTTTAAAGAGAATCTGTATTGTGTAAAAAAAAAAAAAAAAAGAAAAAATAAAAAAAAAAAAAAAAAAAAAAAAAAATAAAAAAAAAAATCGCACAAAACTGAACATACCAGTGCGTTAGGGGACATTTCCTATTACCCTCTGTCACAATTTCGCCACTCCCCGCCGCATTAAAGGTAGTCAAAAACAGTTTTAAAAAGTTTATAAACAAACAAAATGGCCACCAAAACAGGAAGTAGGTTGATGTACAGTATGTCCACACATAGAAAATACATCCATACACAAGCAGGCTGTATACAGCTTTCCTTTTGAATCTCAAAAGATCATTTGTGTGTTTACCTTATGTCCCCTTCTTCTCTCATGCACTGAACATTACAGGCTTCCTGCAGACAGCTCTGCCTGTGCCTGTGTTTGTAATTCCTCAGTATGTGTCAGCCAGCTACTTTCACAGCCTAACAGAGGAGGATTTTTATCCAGCTCTCTTCTATCACTGATAAGATAGCAGAGAAGCTGCTGGCTTATGTAAATAAAAACACACACTGGAGTGTGCATAGAGGAACAGTTCAACACTGAAGAACTTGGCAGCCTTCCAGACACAGGCCGACAAGTCTGACAGGGGAAAGATACATTGATTTATTACAGAGACCGTGATAGTACAAAGTGCTGCAGTGAGCCAGAACACATTAGAATAGGTTTAGGAACTTGTAGGATGGTAGAAAAAACGTTGTAATTTTTGTTAGAGTCACTTTAAAACACAATTTGGAATTTCAGCTGCCTAAATAATTTTTGCGAAAGTTTTGCAGTTACAATTCTGATTGTAATTACAATTTTATGGGTCATCTTGATTTCACGTAATTTTCAGAGCTTGTGTGAAATTCGGCCCAATGAATCCACTAACCTGTTTTTGCGTAACTTGCTTAATGATTCTCTTATCTTTTCTGATCAATTTCCATTCACTTCTATGAGAAATCGAGCGGTAAAACGATCGAAAGTATTATCGGACATGTTGGAAATTATCGAACGCAAAAAGTATCGTGTGTACCTAGCATTACCAGTACACTATCCAACCACTACAAGATCATGCTGGTGATAATAAGGCAAGTAAAAACTTAGAGACAAACTTCAAAAATGGAGACCGCACACAAAAGGCTTCAGCAACAAGCTGTATTCAAAGCATGTAAAGGCACAAACACAACATGTTTCGGGCGGAGCCCTTCCTCAGGTGTGCCACACCCATCACCTGTGACACCTAAATACCCCCCCCACAGAAAGTCATGTGACAATCACATGACCACAACCACATATAACAGTGAAATACATCAAATGTCCATCAGGGGAACTACACATATGGTGTCTACCCCAGATACAATGGGGCGAGCCAAGTACGGTGGTTTGTGATTGAGGATGTGCCAAAGCTTCCAAGAGGTGGTAATAGGAAGAAACTACTGTTGCAGTGTGAGGCTAAATGGATAAGAAAATTTGATTGTGTATGCCCGAAAGGTTTAAATGAAAATTTGATTCTGAAATGTTTTCTTTGAAGTGTTCTTTATGATGTCTTTCTCTCCTAGGCTGAAATGGATTGCGCAGAACGTTATAACAGGACTTTTTCAAGATTGGTATCGTTAAATTATGATAGACCAGTTACATTATATCTCTATTATGTATATGAATCAATGTATAAGCCTACTATATTTGGGTGTCCTAATCCTCAGTTTTTGTATCTGGGGTAGACACCATATGTGTAGTTCCCCTGATGGACATTTGATGTATTTCACTGTTATATGTGGTTGTGGTCATGTGATTGTCACATGACTTCCTGTGGGGGGGATATTTAGGTGTCACAGGTGATGGGTGTGGCACACCTGAGGAAGGGCTCCGCCCGAAACATGTTGTGTTTGTGCCTTTACATGCTTTGAATACAGCTTGTTGCTGAAGCCTTTTGTGTGCGGTCTCCATTTTTGAAGTTTGTATCAAGGTGTAGCAGGAGTGGTGTACCTGCAGGAGATCTGCACCGGCACGAAGGTCTACGCTAGGCCTAGAAGGTGGGTGACGTGTGAAACTTTGAAGTCTAAAAACTTAGAGACAGCAAGTATGTATACAGATATTTATCTTTATCTCACTCTCTGGATGGGTGGAGCTATATCCTGCCTGCATGTGCTCCTCCCCTCCCTATATACTGCATGTGAAAATAACTACAGAGGCGATAACTTAAGGACTGGAGTTATAAGATAACACTCTCACTGATAACTTATTAGAACATGTTAATAAGGCAAGCTTCTTTAATAAATGCACACTTCAATTACCGATCGATGTGTGGTGATAAGTTCTCACTTGCCTTATTAACAGCATGATCTTATTGAATTGTGGCCTATAACTTAACCATTTCTGCCGCTGGGACGTGAGCCTCACATCCACAGCAGCAGAGATGCGATAGTCATGTCCATTCAGCTTGGGGGGCTGTGCGGGCAGATGCCCACGATCGCACGGTTACAACAGGGGTGAGATTGTCTCCAGGGGACAAAAGTCCCGAGCCAATCCGTACATGTCCGCCGAGAATAAACACGGTTTTAGTTCAAAAACAGTGTTTATTCTTAAATAGAGCCGCCGCGCTTCCTCCCCGCCGCAGTTCATCCGATTTATGAATGGGAACAAAGTTCCCATTCATTAATCTCCCCTCTAGGCCACCGTGATCGCAGGCGTCACTTCCCTAGTTACAATGTAGCAACACATTACTTCCTATAGCGTACTTATTGTATGCGAATAGGAAGTACTTAGTGGGGACATCTTGTGGCCAAATAGTAAAATTACACCTACTGAATTTGGTGAATACATTTATTTAATTATGTCAAGAGGGCATATTATGAAATTATGGAATAAAAATTAGCGATGGATGTAAAACAAAAAAAAAAAATGCACCTTTGTTTCCAAATAAAATATTGTTACCATACATTATACTAGGGATATAATTTTAATGTTGCAATAACCTGGACAAATGGCCAAATAAAATGTGTGGATTTTAATTACGGTAGCATGGGTCCTATAAAGCCATCCTGCTCCTCTCCCGGTTGCCATTCCAGCACTGGCTTCCCCATAGCAGTATTCAACCAATTTGGTCAAACATACTGCTGTCTTTGCCGCCAAAGGGAAGCTTCAGAAGTCTTCAGGAGCCAGAGTACTCCTGAAGATGGGCCGCTCCATACTGCGCATGTGCGAGTCCCCTCTCTCTCTTGCGCCCTCACAGTATGGGGGCTGCCTGTCTTCAGGAGGACTCAGCTCCCAAAGACCGTGCCGGGGGATTTAAACGGGGGAGCTGCTGCCGCAATGAAGGGGAACGCTCTATAGGACCCAGAGCCTTCCCTCTCCTTAGGTTAAAAAACTATTCCCAATGACTAAGCAATACAGCCAATAATTACTGTTTCAGCCAACGATTGTTGTGTGCACAGCGGCAAACAATCCATATTGCTTGAGCATCATTATGGATCCATCCTGTCGTATCTTTAACGACCCCCGAGCATTACCAATCTCAATGCTATTTCCACCCCGTTGACCAACTGAAGTCGCTCCATCGTCCGCCGATCGTCATCCCTCCGTCCCCCTCAATAGCAGCAGAACACACCGCTAACCGCTCCAGATCGGTGGACTGAGGGGAACCCCAGCGGGAAAGGCGAAGATGTGTCTGCCGCTTCAGTGATCCTGATCAGTGGTGAGGCAGAGATGCAGCAGTGCAGACAGGCATTGTGGATCTTTCAGTCTAGATTTATAAAGCACTACAGGGGATCAGGACAGTGCTACAGTCAGTATGACCTGGGTAACGGAACTAAAGGTACTTGAAAACTTGATCTTTTTTTTTTCCTGGGAAAATATGTGGCTCAACTTCCGATTAGAAAATCCAGCCAGACTCAGCAAAGCCTCGGTAATGACAGAAGCCAGCACTGCTGAAGTGGTAACAACATACCCTGTACAATCCAACTACCTCATAAGGAAACAGTGACCCACTACTAGACCGTCACTCTAGCATCCTTGGCCCTACTTTAAAGGAAACCTGTAAGGGAACAAAAATAAATAAAAGGGCCCCCAGAATGGGTACTCCGCTTGGGAATCCTCCAGAGGCTTCCAACCAGTGTTGCCAACTCATGCCTTTAATTACTGACACATAAATTATACAGGTTCCGGGGCTAGGTAGATGCAGGTAAGGCACCGATTATGTGTAAGTAGCCCCAGTACCTGTATAACTTAGATGCGTCAGTAATTAAAGGGATGAGTTGGCAACACTGCTTCCAACTTCCTCCTCTGCTTGGCTGTTCCAGCACCATCTCCACCACAAAACTGCAGTTGCTGGACCCGCTCAGGCTTCAATGAAAAAGCTACTGGGTCTGAGCAACTAAACATGCGTGAGCCACTTGCGCAGAAGCACAGACCCGGCCTGTCTTTTTCCACTGAACCCCAAGTGGGTCTGTGCTACTGTACAGGTGCAGAGCAGCAATTGCTTTGGGGAGGGCACCAAGGCTAGAGTAAGCACAGCGGCGTAGTGGTTAGCACTCTTGCCTTTCAGCACTGGGTACCCGGTTCGAATCCCAGCCAGGTCAACATCTGCAAGGCGGTTGTACGTTCTCCCTGTGTCTGCATGGGTTTCCTCCCACATCTCAAAAACATACAGAAAAGTTAATTGGCTTCCCCCTAAATTGGACCTAGGACTATGATACATGCACTACAAGATATATACATAGACATATGACTATATGACTACTATATGTAGTAGGGACTAGATCGCGAGCCCCTCTTTGGGACAGTTAGTGACAAGATAATATACTCTGTACAGCGCTGTGTGCTATATAAACACTTAAATAAGTATAGTTTCCATCACATGCATAATGCACAGTGCGACATTAGCGCCCCCAACACCCCAGTGTGTAACCAGCCTGAATGAGATAGTGATCAGTCTTATATAGAGCTTCAATTTAAAGTATTGAAACCAACATACTATACAAAGTACAATAATACCATCCAATCGCAAACGTACTACACAATCTATTTGCATAGTGACAAGCATTAAATCCTCCTTTCCCATAGTTCTCTGGAAGCCACAATTACCTGGGACTGAATTAAAACTGTCCATAAATCTAATGAAAAAAACAAACAAATCCATGGGTGAATCAAGAGCCTGGTTAATTAATTCTAGTAACTATTATAACGCCAAATAAACTTCCAGATCTCTAAAAAAAAAAAATCACTTCACATCACATCTGTAATCATAAACTGAAACTTGATTGCTGTGGTTACTACTGCATGCAACACATTAGCATCTGAAGCCTTATCTTAATATACTTACAGTATCTGTTATTAGCTGAACACTTGAGTCTGAACTGTAGCCAGGATATCCCTCCGCATCGCGTTGTGATTCCTACTCTAATAATCAGACAGTTTATTGCCACTGTGAATAAGCAGAGAGCTCTCACCGTGTGCCAACCAGGCAGCGTCTGTGTGTGTGCAGTGCATAGGAAGCCCAGGCAGCCAGTTGTCACATTACTTCCTCTTAGCAGTGTGAACTCCTCTCTGTCTGCAGGTCAGGGAGAGGTGTGCCCAGGGCTCGCAGGCAGGTGGAGTCTCTCTCGCTCAGCAGCACCGCCCATGCAATGTAGGTTAATGAGTCACGCCCGGCTGCTAGGTTTTTCTGCTTGTGTTTTGCTAAGCTTGTTTTTAACCTGCAGTAAGCCGGATAGAAAATATGAAGAGGGATCAGATGCCTTTCAAGATGTTTGCAGAGGTTTAAGCCACACTTAACAGATAAGGATTTGTTTGGAAGGTCAGGGATGAAAACCTTGAGAGTTTTAAAGGGTCACTCCACTTTGGAACAGTAATTTATATAACACGCATTAATGGGGTACATTTACCCTTCAGTACCAGCGGTCTCTGCCGACTTAAAGGAAACCGGAGATAAAGCATAGTCAAAGTTTTATACATACCCGGGGCTTCCTCCAGCCCCACCTGCACGGATCGCTCCTACGCTGCCGTCCTCAGCCGTAACTTCGGCAATTTGCGGCCAGTGTGATGCATGCGCAGTGCGTTCCCTTCCCTGCAGAGAATAGTACTGCGCCTGAGAGAGCAGATGGGCTTGCTCAGAGTGGCCGCGACTGACCGAAGTTACGGGACCCGGTACCGGAGCTGGAGAAGGCTGAGGACGGCGATCCGTGTAATGGGGCTGGAGGAAGCCCCAGGTATGTATAAATCTTTGACTATGCTTTGTCTCTGGTACACTTTAAACGGAAGGTCTGAGCAAAATTAAAAAAAAAATTCTACTTACCCGGGGCTTCCTCCATCCTCTGGCAGCCGATATGTCCCTCGCCGCAGCTCCACTTCCAGGTGGTGGCCCAGGGTCCCCTCCGTTCCAGACGTTGCCGACCTGGCGACCTCGTGCATGCGCAGTAGATGCTGGTCGGCATCTGCAATGGAGCAGCCCCTGAACCACCAGCTGGAAGGGGAGCTGGAAGGAGACATATCAGCTGCCAGGGGCTGGAGGAAGCCCCGGCCCCGGGTAAGTAGATCTTTTTTTCCCTCCCGCATCTGTCCTTTAAAGACAAGAGACTGCTGATACCAGAAACAGGCACATACAAGCAAATTGCCAAACTCAGTCGCCGCTACCCCCATTGCTGCTGCACACCTGTCGCCTACTTGGCGTACAGCCCACGTTTTCCCATTATTTAAGAAGGGCAAAAAATCTGATCCAGGAAATTATAGACCTGTAAGCTTAACATCAGTTGTATGCAAACTATTTGAGGGGTTACTAAGAGATACTATACATGACTTCATAGTAGAAAATAATCTTATTTCTCAGCATCAACATGGGTTTACTAAAGACAGGTCCTGTTTGACTAACATGCTCAGCTTTTATGAGGTAGTGAATGCTAATATGGATATTGGGAATGCTGTAGATGTGATATACTTGGACTTTGCAAAGGCCTTCGACACTGTTCCCCACAGAAGTCTGGTGCAAAAGTTGAGGATGCAAGGACTGGGGAAGAGTTTGTGTGCATGGATAGGGAACTGGCTAATGGACAGAAAACAAAGAGTTGTGGTCAATGGATCGTACTCAAAATGGGAGACTGTTAGCAGTGGGGTCCCACAGGGGTCTGTTCTGGGTCCAGTGCTCTTCAATTTATTTATTAATGACCTAGTAGATGCAGTAGTGAGCAATGTTGCTATTTTTGCAGATGATACAAAATTGTGCAGAATCATCAACTCTCAGGAAGATAGTGTCATATTGCAACAGGATCTGGATAGGATGGCTATATGGGCACATACATGGCAGATGAAATTCAATGTTGACAAATGTAAAGTCATGCATTTTGGTCGTACCAATGGTCTAGCACCATACAAAATAAATGGGATACAGTTGGGAACATCAAACTTGGAGAAGGACTTAGGAGTACTCATCGACAACAAGTTAAATAATCGTACTCAATGCCAAGCCGCTGCAGCTAAAGCGAACAACATTTTGGGATGCATTAAAAGATGCTAGCATAATATTGCCCCTGTTTAACTCTCTAGTAAGGCCACATCTGGAATATGGAATTCAGTTCTGGGCACCACATTACAAAAAAGATATTGCAGTTTTAGAGCAGGTGCAGAGACGAGCTACAAAATTGATACGTGGGATGGAAGGTCTCGCTTACCATGAAAGGTTAGATAAACTGGGTTTATTTAGTCTAGAGAAAAGACGCCTTAGAGGAGATCTAATTAACATGTATAAATACATTAGAGGGCAATATAATAGCTTGGCGGATGAGCTTTTTGTCCCTAGGCCTTCTCAAAGGACTAGAGGACATGAGCTGCGCATGGAGGAAAAACGTTTTAGCCATTTATTTAGGAAAGGGTTCTTTACAGTAAGAGTGGTTAAGATGTGGAATGCATTGCCACAGGAAGTCGTTATGGCAAACTCTATACCTGCATTTAAAGGGGGCTTAGATGCTTTCCTTGCGTTGAAAGACATCCATGGCTACAATTACTAGGTTATGCCTAATGATGTTGATCCAGGGATTTTATCTGATTGCCATCTGGAGTCAGGAAGGAATTTTTCCCATTTGGGGCTAATTGGACCATGCCTGGTGGGGTTTTTTTTCGCCTTCCTCTGGATCAACAGGGGTATGTGGGGGACGGGCTGGAGTTGTACTTTGTACTGGTTGAACTCGATGGACGTATGTCTTTTTTCAACCTATGTAACTATGTAACTATGTAAGCCCACCCACTCTGCAGTCTCTATGACGACAGAGCTCTGCCGATTTCATTGGCTCCTAACCATGTCATCAATGTGAGCCAATGAGATTGGCTCACATTGATGACAGGGTCAGGAGCCAATGAAATTGGCTCCTGACTGGCTCACAGAGTGAGCTGCGGTGGGAGCGTCGAGAGCGTGCAGCAGTGGTGAGTGAAATCTACGCCCTGGCAGGAATAACAGCCTCCAAACAGGGCATAGATTTCAATCACCGCCATCCGAAAGCGGTTACAGCAGGGGTCGAGTGGGGCGTGGACGCGGGTGGACGACGTCCACTTACTTTTTCCAGAGCGTGGACGCCGTCCACCCTGTGGAGGGGAGCAGCGCAGTGGAAGGAGAGCTGTGAGCAGCGGTGGAGAAGGGGGGCCATCTCCCCCCCTTCCCTCACCTTAGGGTGCTCTTCCTCCCTTGCTCTCCCCTCCAGAACTAATGTGCGGGCAGCCGGCAGCGGGCGGGACTTACCTCTCCTCGTTCCGACGCCGGATCTGCATGCCGCTGCTCTGGTCTAGACCAGACTAGCGGCAGTGGAGTGCTCGCGCCGAACGAGGAGAGGTAGGTCCCGCCGGCTGCCAGCTGCCCGCACATTAGTTCTGGAGGAGGGGAGAGTGAGGGATGGAGAGCCCTAAGGTGAGGGAAGGGGGGGGGGGGAGATGGCCCCCCTTCTCCACCGCTGCTCACAGCTCTCCTTCCACTGCGCTGCTCCCCTCATGCTGGGGGACACCTGACTACCTATTCTGGGCACATATACCCCTGACTACTTATATACTGGGCACATATACCCCCTGACTACATATACTGGGCACATAGACCCCTGACTACATATACTGGGCACATAGACCCCTGACTACATATACTGGGCACATAGACCCCTGACTACATATATACTGGGCACATAGACCCCTGACTACATATATACTGGGCACATATACCCCCTGACTACATATACTGGGCACATATACCCCTGACTACATATACTGGGCACATATACACCTGACTACATATACTGCGCACATATACCCCTGGCTACATATACTGGGCACATATACCTCTGGCTACATATACTGGGACATATACCCCTGACTACATATACTGGGCACATGTAACCCTGGCTACATATTCTGGGCACATATACCCCTAACTACATATACTGGGACATATACCCCCTGACTACATATACTGGTACATATATACCCCTGACTACATATACTGGGACATATAGCCCTGGCTACATATACTGGGACCGGAGCAGTGCTTTTCAGCGCTGCTAGATTTGGGCGCAGCCGGCGCCTCCATAGACTTCAATAGGAATCACTCCTATTGAAGCGCTCAGTGAGTAACGTCGGCTCCGTCAGAAGACGGAGCCGAGGTTGCTTAAAAACATAATAATTCGGCCTCCAGCAATCGCTGGAAGCCGAATTATTTCATTCCCCCACTATCCATGGCGGCCTGGAGGGGGAATAGTAATTAAATCGGCCCGGACTTGTGCAGAAGCAGGATCAGCCATATACCGCTGTATCCTGCGCCCAAGTCTACCGGCGCCGATTTCAAATGTACTCACTGTGACGTATACCCCTGGCTACATACTGTACACTGGGCACAAATATCCCTGGCTACATATACTGGGACATATACCCCTGGCTACATATACTGGGCACATATACCCCTGACTACATATACTGGGCACATATACCCCTGGCTACATATACTGGGCACATATACCCCTGACTACATATACTGGGCACATATACCGCTGGCTACATATACTGGCACATATACCCCTGGCTACATATACTGGGCACATATACCCCTGGCTAAATATACTGGGCACGTATACCCCTGGCTACATATACTGGGCACATATACCCCTGGCTACATATACTGGGCACATATACCCCTGGCTACATATACTGGGCAAGTATACCCCTGGCTAGATATACTGGGGACATATACCTCTGGCTACATATACTGGGGACTACTATACTCATGGCTACTTCTACTGGGGACACCTATAGACCTGGCTACCTATGCTGGGGGGTACCTATTTTGGGGAACTGCTGTCAGATTATCTGCTGTTATGTATTTTGGGGAACAGCTGCCAGATTATGTGTATGTTAGGGGAACGGCTGCTGCCAGATTACGTGTATTTTGGGGAACAGCTGCCAGATTATGTGTATGTTAGGGGAACGGCTGCTGCCAGATTACGCGTATTTTGGGGAACTGCTGCCAGATTGTGTATGTTTGGGGGACCACTACTGCCAGATTATATGTATTTTGGGTGTTACGAGTATTTTGGGTGATCCGATGCCAGGTTTCGCGTATTTTGGGGAACTGCTTCCAAATTATGTGTATGTTGGGGGAACTGCTGCTGCCACATTGTTTATTTTGGGGCAACCACTGCCATATTATCTGTATTTTGGAGGAATTTCTACCAGAGTGGGCTCTCATCATAAAACCTTACCGCAAGTTTTCCGCTCAAAACAGCGGATTTTCCCTTCCATTTAGCAAAGTGGGCATTCATAAAAGCTGTTCCCGCATGAAAATCTACGATCCCCCAGCAGAGCGAGAAATTTCCGCCTTCTCCAGTGTTTTTCTAGATTTATCTAGAAAAAAGTAACAAAATGGCCATTCATAAAGTTTAGAGGAAGCGGTATGTGTACGGGAAATACCGCTTCCTCTGATTTTGCGGATTACATACAAGTGAATGGGACAGACCTCCCAGAGAGAGCAGTGCACGGAGGGACTCTGCCGGCTGAAGTGTTTCCGCATGCCTTCCGACAGCTTACCGCCAGCTTTCAGCGGGAGATCTCCGCTCTTGCATCGCAGCTGGGAAGATTTCGATGAATGACCACCCAGAAGTGTAAAATACCGCTGCGGTATTTTACCTCCAGGATTTTTTCCGACTCAGAAGTTTTATGAATAGAGCCCATTATGTGTCTTTTTGGTGAAATGCTGTCAGATTACATCTATTTTGGGGGGATACACTACGGCACAGCTCAAACTTCCCCGGCAGACCTTTTAAATCACTGCTAAGGTCATGTATATTTGGCCCCGCCCATGACCACTCCTACATTATGTTTAACCACGCCCATTTTTGGCGCGCCGCAGGGGTTTTCGAGGTGAGTCCACTCACCTCTTTTCCCAGGACTAGACCCCTGGGTTAAAGCACACCTGAATTGAAAAGTAAAAGTCAAAATAAACATACACAGGACATACTTCCCTCCTACTCATCAATCTCTTTCTGTTCTCCTGCGTCCTGTTTATCCACTGTGATCGATGAAATTCTCCGTCCTCCAATTCAAAAATGGCAATGACGCTGTAACATCTTCCTGGTCAGCACACTGTTAAACTGTCATAACACCCACTTGAGCCATAGGGAAACAGGAATATTACCTTACTCATCAGTTGTCTTTTCAGTTATAACTGAAAGAACTGATATATAAATTATCGCAACTGATATTTTTCAATTCTGACAAAATCTTGTCAGAACTATAAGGAATCAGTTAGAAGAAAATGGTGAGCTTATGAGAGGAATGGACCCCTAAACTAGACTAGCGATTCCTATCGCTGACAGTCGGCAACTAATCATCCGTGGAAAGCCGCCATTTTTTTTCGCTGACTCATCAGTTCGCGGTTTTTTTTTTTCATGCATTTCACAACACATCTAATGTGCATTTTTAATTTTGACAGTAGGTCTGCATATTTTTTGTGTGCGATTTGTGTTTCCACGTAAGTCAATGTAAATACATAAAATTGCGTTTGCATAGAAAAAAAAATCATGTCGGATACATTTTTATGTAAGTTAACTTCATTGAGGGCCAGTGCACAACAAAAACCGCTAGCAGATATGCAAACAGCTGATTTTCAGATCAATTCTAGGCATGTTTAGGGAGGTTTTCTAACCATGCCTAGCGTTTTTTGGAGCGTTTTTTGTGTAGCAGATTTTATTTATTTGTTACAGTACAGCTGTAACTGAACAGCTTCTGTAACAAAAACGCTTGAAAAAAACGCTCTGATCTACCATTTTTCAGTGCGGTTTTCCACTTTCCTATGCTTAACATTGAGGCAGAATCGCCTCATAAATCAGCAGAAATGCTGCAGGACCCGAGTTTGCGTTTGGGGAAAGAACGAACCGCTCTGGTGTGCACCATCCCATTGCAATACATTAGCCAAGCGGTTTTCAGCCCGCAAGCATTTTTAAAAATGCTCAGAACCGCTCTTGGTGTGCACCAGCCCTGATTTGCCATGGGCAAATTCGTGCAAGCGGGTAATGACATGCAGAAATTGCACTGGTGTGACATAATAGCTGTATTATAATGCAGCTTGCTGCAATGTATTACCTCTGTGACGCTCACAGTGCAGCATAACAGCGCATGTGACGTCGCAAAGCACTGCATGCAGCGTGTTACCGCAAAACATGCGCGTTAACAGTGAAGCATACTTTTCATTTACTTCATACTTCACTGTATGTGACAGAACTGGTGATTAATGTGCGGCGCCACTTTCTCGTTGCGTTGCTGGCTGCTGTCGCAGGGAAAGCAGAATTTTGAGTTGATGTATATTTTATGTTAATTTGATGCACATTTATGTAACTTGGAATTGGAGAGGTATCAGGATTCTCAGCTACTGCCTTTGATTGGAATTCTCCTCTCTCTGTGTAATCAGGGCTGTGGAGTCGGAGTCGTGGAGTCGGGCAATTTTGGGTGCCTGGAGTCGGAGTCGGAAAAAAATGCACCGACTCCGACTCCTAATGAATTTGTAACTGTAATTAAAATAGAAAATATGATAAAATGTTCTATTTCTCAGATAATAGTCATTAAAAATAATGTATATATACACTATATATACAGTAATAGCTGTGCTTAGTCTACAAAAATGAAATAAACCAATCAAAATTAGTTACTTGTGCTGCTTCAATAAAGCAATCCCTGTATTTTTAAGGTCAGATATACATATCTGATTGTGACTGTATATATGATGTGTACACAGGAATCTCTTATATATACTAAATAACATCTATGCTGTAAGAATAAAGCCTGATGTGTAGCTGTGTCACTAATAGAGATGGTCAATGAGATGGAAATAATTCTGCACTGATGCTGATTTATGCAAATGTATGCACTCCCTTTGCTGATGAAAGCAAATAATTTGATATGTTGTTAAAATTTGGTTTGGTGACTACAAATTAAAGGGTAACTGAGACGGATGAAAAGTAAAGTTTTATACATACCTGGGGCTTCCTCCAGCCCCCTTCAGGCTAATCAGTCCCTCGCTGTCCTCCACCACCCGGATCTTCTGCTATAAGTCCTGGTAATTCAGCCAGTCAGCGCTGTCCGGCCGCATGCCGCTCCCACAGCCAGGAACATTCTGCACCTGCGCAATAGTGCTGCACAGGTCTAGTATGCTCCTGGCGGCGGAGTGTGTGCATGCGCACTACGCCCGACTGGCTCAAGTACCTGGACTCATAGCAGAAGATCCAGGTGGTGGAGGAGGACAACGAGGGACTGATTATCCTGAAGGCGGCTGGAGGAAGCCCCAGGTATGTATAAAACTTTAATTTCATCTGTCTCAGGTTTACTTTGTTACACAGTAGTACTATACTCTACATATGCACTCCCCACAGAGCTGCAGGGAATCCACTGAGAATGCTGTGCACATTGAACACAGAGGTGTTGTCTGTTTACAATCTCCTCATTCCCCTGCAGAGTACCTGCACATCATTCTTACATGTACTCACACTTACATTGCCTAGGGCCTGATAGATGTTCTTTGTTCCGGTTTGTACCTTTTACAAGTACTCTTACCAAGGACTAGTTTTAGTCTAAAGGGAATAAATATAGTAGTCTACATATCCTTCTCACTTCAGTTGTCTTGTAAAATTCCTAAGCGTTGGCAGTTAAGAGACGAATTTCATGTTACATACTTTTAATCAACAAAATTGTAATATGCAAATTAGAGGAGTCGGAGTCGAGGAGTCGGAGTCGGTGGAATCCTAAACTGAGGAGTCGGAGTTGGAAACGGTGGATATTTGGACTCCACAGCCCTGTGTGTAATTGGTTCAAATGTTTCCACAAAACAGGAGATACCAGGTCATACTTTTGCTATGGGGCCCAGTGTGTTTTAGCTTCACATCTGACACTTATGGGGTCAGAAAGAGGCCCTGTCACGTGCATCCCTGTAACCCCGCCTACAAGTGGAGTGCAATCCTTGAAGCAATCTGACATTTATGTTCTCTGGAAGACAGTCGTCTGTTACCGTATGTCTTCATGTCAAAAAGGAAAGACGGCAAGCAGAATAGTTTAACACATACCACAGCTGGGCACTCCCAGGCATTTATCGGTAATAAGAGAGGTGACACAGTGCTTGTGGCTTATAGAAAGAGCAAGCATTCACACAATGAGGTCACCGGGAATCCACATGACTTCCAGTGTGACTGCAATCCTGAGGAAATGTACAGATCTCCTGCCAGACACAATACACAGGATTTCATATTATTGGGTGTTGGACACCGAGATAAAATATGGAGATCCAGAACCAGCAGGATGTTATACAGTAAATTACAAGAACAGTAAATACCCCCCACCAAATACAGTATAAGGCCTTGTTCACATTGCGTTTGGCTCGCATGTCCGTCCGCGGAGCGTTTTCCTGCGATTTTCTGCGCGTTCGCTTGTTTTTGTGGGCGTTTTTCTAAGTGCTTTTGCAGAGCGCTTCCATCTTTTGATCCGGAAAAAAATCCGGAAACAATAAATACAATGTATTATTTTTTTTAAAAAACGCTCACGCAATCGCTTGCCAAAGCAATTTTGTGAGCATTTCGCGTTTTTCCTATACCTTCCATTGAGGCAAATCGCCTCAAAAATGGCTCAAGCACCGGTTTTCGAAGCAGATCGCAAATGAACCGCTCTGATATGAACTCTCTCATTGAGAATCAATGCATTTACCTATCTATGGGGCATCCATATACTTACCTCATATACTTACCTGTATGAGGGTATCTATCTCTCTCTCTCCCTTTGCCACATAACCACAGGTTGGAGTACCCAAAGCGATGTTGCACACCCCCAGCCATCACAGTGTATTCCTGGAGATGTAGTCCATTCCTGTGGTGATATGATATAATCATTTGAATGGACTACATCTCCCAGCAAGCACTTAGAGGGAGAGGGACATGCAACATCACCATATTTCAACCTCTGTCCTGCAGCACAGGGACAGAGAAGATGGAGGCCCTCATAGAGAACGTGAGCTATGGAGCATCCCCCTTAGATAAGTAAATGCACGCAGCCCACCCCAAAAGAGTCTTCTATCACCCCTCTTCCACCACTGGGTGGTGCTGCACCGCTGACGCTATCTTCTGAACCCCAATCACATGTAATAACGTGATCGGAAGTCAGAAGAGGATGGCGGGAGTGCAGCGCCGCAGGTGGAGGAAGAGGAGAAGTTGGTCCACCGTCCGGAAAACAGGTAACTATAACAGCTCCCTACGCCGCTCTGCATAATCTCATTAGGCAGAACAACAGACGGGTTCTGCCGGCTGAGGTTTTAATGATGCGCCTCTTCAACAAAATAAGAAAAAAGGAAAGGAAACGTGAGGTGAAGCTGGACCCCTAAATTGTTTCAGTAGCAACACCAGACACTTACATTGTGTCCATTGCTGCCTGAAATCCTCGTGTCCACACGGCAGACTCCAGTATTTGCAGCGGAGTCCCTGGCATCCTTCTGTAAAAAATAAAATGTAGAGAAACCGAAAGCCCAATATAGTGTAGTATGTTAAGCATAAATGAAGTAAAGGTTATCGTGAGAAAATTATACTCACAAACATAGGTTACCACAAAGGCAACCACTGTATAGGCAGGTGAGGAGATTAGACCTGTCCTCACTCAGGGATAAGAAGTCGCTCTCTGTAGATGCGAAAGGGAGTAGATCACCCCTCCACCAGGGGTGGACACGGTATAGCAGTAGAAGAACAGAGGCGTCAGCAGGATAAAAGCGGATAAAAACTTTAAAATTTGCTGGGAGGAAGTGGTGGACTTACCTCCATAAAGCAGACACGAAAGACTGTCTGAACAGCAGCAATCATATTTATTAAATAGTACCCCAAAAAAGTGCAACGCGTTTCGCAGGCCCATCCCGCTTCATCAGGCAACACCTGCTATTGCCGAAATTCTGCTTTGTCCCCATGTTTATTGCCTGATTGTTAAGCTTGGAGGTGTAATCTCCACAGTCAGCATGCAACACATAAGCTGACGTGAAGGAGGTACACACACCAGCACAAGGAATCAGGATATCCCCAGTTTAGTGGAGGAGAGGACTGACTCCAATAGGAGATTGTGGTGCACAGAGCCGGTGCAGATCCGAACAGCCACAAACAACACTTTCGTAATAACGTCTCAGCGCAAAGTAGCGCTGAGCGCATAAACCAGGACTGAGGAGATCAGGACAGGTAGACAGAATGAACGCTTGCTTAACTAGCCACTACTTAGTGACAGCAAGCGTCCACAATAAAACAGACTGGAATGAGGTAGCCAATGCGTTTGCAGCAATGGCGTGCCTCACAAAGACAGGACAGGATAGTCAGGAAATAGCAGGATCAAGATAGATGAACGTAACACAGATAAATATACAATAAGTATGATTTCCTAGCGTATTACAATTACAGCTATCAATGAAACTATTTGTAACATCTGACTAACATATGTATATATCGGCAATGAACCGATATATGACATAAGCAGGAACTCTGACTAAGACTGGAGTAATACAGGGAACAGGACTCAGAAGGATTCGCTATCTCTTCGCAGAGATGAACGCAATCCACAAACAGGACCAGGAACAGGATAACTAGCTCAGCGTGCTGGAACGCTGACTAACGGAACACAGGATATAAACAGTTCGTGTACGTATATATCAGCGACACTGATGTATCAACGTAACACGAATACAAGGAAAATAATAAACGTGCAAGTATGCGTATATATTGGCGATGAACCAATATATGACACAAGACAAGCAAGTAACAACTTCTAGAAACAAGAGCAGAACTAGGAGGACTCGCTGACCCCTTCGCAGGAGTCAGCGCAGTCCACACGGACTAGGAACGAGGTGGGGCACGGGCAGAGTAACAGACTTAATCTGAGACTATGGTAGCCCATCAAGCATTGCAGGAAGCAGTTCTTTATACTGAGGTCATCCAATGGGAGCAGACCTGCAGATTCCCACACAAGTGAATGGTAATTAATCACAGGCTGACAGCAGGAAAAGGCAGACAATGATATGCAGCCTGCAGGAAAGGGATTGCCCCTCCATTGCAGCAGACAATGTTTGTGTACACAAAAGCATATGAAACTGTCATTAACTTCAGAGCGACTGCAGATGGAATCAGCAACTAGTTTAAGTGCAAACCAAACTATGCAAGAAAATGCATGTAATGACATCAGAACTGCTTGGGTTACAATACCACTGCAGCCAGCAGTAAACGCTGCAGACATGATCATAACACTGATGAAGCGGGCTGGGCCTGCGAAACGCGTTGCACTTTTTTCGGGTACTATTTAATAAATGTGATTGCTGCTGTTCAGACAGTCTTTCGTGTCTGCTTTATGGAGGTAAGTCGACCACTTCCTCCCAGCAAATTTTAAAGTTTTTATCCGCTTTTATCCTGCTGGCGCCTCTGTTCTCCTACTGCTATATCCTTCTGTAAGAAGTCCA
Source organism: Hyperolius riggenbachi (assembly GCF_040937935.1). Taxonomy (NCBI): domain Eukaryota; kingdom Metazoa; phylum Chordata; class Amphibia; order Anura; family Hyperoliidae; genus Hyperolius; species Hyperolius riggenbachi. Next base: position 248,683,922 of record NC_090654.1, read on the forward strand.
GCCTATGCTCCCTGCTTCAGTTAGTTCATTGGTTGTGGTAATGAGCGCGTGCGGCAAGATCATATAGAGCAGGGGTGCCCAATGGGTAGATCGCGATCTACCGGTAGATCGCGAAGGACTATACAATTGTGCTCTTAAAATTGCACATAGGTAGATCATTTTGACTTGCTAATTTTTTAAACTAGCTCACAGGCCGAAAAAGTGTGGGCATCTCTGATATAGAGGATCGGAAGCGTGACCAGACTGTGAGGAGGGGGCAATGAAAGTCTTCTGGAAGGATCCAGCGACACAGGTAAGTAGCAGCAAATACTGGAGTCTGCTGTGGGGAGACAGAGGATCTCGGGCGGCCATAGACACTAATATAAATGGCTAATGTTGCTACTGAAATGATTTAGGCATCGGGGGTCCAGATAAAAAAATGCTAAACCAGAGCACTTGCAAGCTGTAGTCTGCCCATGTCTACCCTAACCCTATCACTTCAGTAGGGGCAGAAGTGTTAGATCTGGCACCAGGGGGGTAACTAGAGGGGAGCAGCCCCAGGGGAGTCTAGAGCTTTGGGGGGGGGGGGGGGGGGACAACTACTAACCTTCCTTTCCTCTGATACAGGGGACTATACTTCATATCTGGTGTTTTTGTGTGAAGATGATGATGGCCACACATGTTTTATGACCCTTGTGAGATGGACCCCCAGGCAAGGAAGGACCCCAAGGGGAGGCAAGGGGAGGGGTGTGAGCATTGGGGGGCCCAATCAAAGTTTCACTGGGGGGCCCCATGAATTGTAGTTACATTACAGTCTGGCACTGCCCTTTTTCACAATATACCACTAATTATACGTTGGCCAGTTTCCTTGTTTTGCTCAGAAGATTCTTACATAAAAAGTGACTACTTTCACTGCAGTAGATTGGAATTACTGTTATAGTTGGATACATTTGAGACAGAACCAGCGGCGTAGCAATAGGGGGTGCAGAGGTAGCCACCGCATCGGGGCCCTTGGGCTAGAGGGGCCCCATGGGGCCCACTCTCAACAACATTATTAGCTCTTTATTGGTCCAGTGCTTGTAATCATCACTTCTATAGATGCTTTGAATAATAGTGATCATTAACACATGGCTTCCCATCCCCTTCTTGCACCTCTGACACTGTGGTTGTCCTTGATTGGATTTGGTGCGCCATATCAATTGTTATGTTTAGCATGCTTGGGGGGCCCCAATGCAAAACTTGCACTGGGGCCCACAGTTTCTAAGCTACGCCATTGGACAGAACCAAACAATTAGGATCACTTTCTTTTTTTTGAGTGCTGTATGCATCTCCAAGACAGACGCAGCACCCGTGCTGCTCCACATTTGCGTCCAGATCTTCCTGCTGTGACAATGCGTGGCAATGGGGATCCTTAAAGGAAAACTTAAGTCAAATAAAAAAAATGACATTTACTCACCTGGGGCATCCCTCAGCACCCTGAAGCTGGATGGTGCCCTCGCAGCCCCGCTCCGATCGTCCTGTCCCCGCCGGCGGCTACTTCCGGTTCGGCGACAGCCGCCGACAGGCTGGGAACGCGGCTGATTTTCCGCGTTCCCAGCCGCTGCTATCACTTTCTATGCTGCTATAGCGTATATATAGACGCTATAGCAGCATAGAGGGTGATAGCAGCGGCTGGGAACGCGGAAAATCAGCCGCGTTCCCAGCCTGTCGGCGGCTGTCGCCGAACCGGAAGTAGCCGCCGGCGGGGACAGGACGATCGGAGCGGGGCTGCGAGGGCACCATCCAGCTTCGGGGTGCTGAGGGATGCCCCAGGTGAGTAAATGTCATTTTTTTTTTTGACTTAAGTTTTCCTTTAAGCAATGTCTAAAACAAATAAGTCAGCCTGATCTCAACAGGCTGTCATTTCGGTTCCGTTTCCACTTGCAGCAAAAAGGAACGATTCAGCCCTTGTGGAAACGGGTCCTAAGGGCACTTTTAATCTTAATGCGTTGCTATGTGTTGCGTTTTAATGCATTTTTTTTCTCCATAGCAATGCATTGTGAAAAAGCGAAACATGGACATTACTTTACACATCAGTTGTCCTTTCAGTTACAACTGACAGCAACTGATATAGTGTAAAAGGACCCATAGACCCATTTTACATTAGGAGACTCGTTACCCTTTCACAGGATAACACAACAGCAATGAAAGTCTATGAGGACTAGTACATTTTCCCATCACGACGTGTTGCGGCGTAAGTTTCCGAATCAAGGCTGACCCATCGCAAAGTCAACAGCGCGTTACCGTCAGACTTCCACAGCGATGGATCAACAGCACGTTACTGTCGGACTTCTGCAAAAATATGTTGGCGGCCACCAATCTCAGGGAATCGCAGCGCTGCGAAGGGTGATGGGGCAAGGGGGGGTAAGTATCTATTTTTTTCAGCTTAGGTTTGCCTCGGGTACACTAAGGGCCCGTTTCCACTTGTGCGGCGCGATTTCTACAGGAAAATCGCAGCAACGAATCCGCATGTGGTTGCCGTTTTGTTGCCGTTTCTATGCAGATTTCCACAACGCGATTTTAACCGAAAACACATGCGGAAACACCGGGAAAACCGCAAGACTAAAATGCTTGCGGTTTTCCTATTTAGTTATATTACTGACGAATCACATGCAGGTGTGCAGCGTGCGAATTCTGATCAGTCTGCCGTGCAGATTTTTTCTGCACGACAAACTGCACAGAATCACGCAGAAGTGGAAACAGGCCAATCCACTTCCATTGCTTGTGCGAATCTGCATGCGGAAAACACATGCAGATTCGCTGTAGTGGAAACGGGCCCTTAAAGTCATTGGGAACTTTAAAAAAGCAAAAACAGCCAGATACTTACCTAAGGAGAGGGAAGCTCTGGGTCCAATGGAGCCTTTCCTCTCCTGTCTCGGCACCCTCATTGAAGAGGCTGCTCCTCCGTTTGAATCCCACACCACGGGCGATTTCAGAAGTCTTTGGGAGCCGAGTCCTCCCGAAGACAAGCAGCTCCATACTGCACCTGCATGAGCGTGTGAGAGAGCGTTCTCATGCAGACGCAGTACAGAGCCGCCCATCTTCAGGGGGAACTCCTGAAGACTTCCAAAGCCTCCCTTTGGCAGCGGGGGAAAGCAGTATTTGACCAAATGAATACTGCTACGGGGGAGCCAGCACCACTGGAACGGGGGCCCGGGAGAGGAGAGGGAAGGCTCTATAGGACACAGAGCTTTCCCTCTCCATAGGTAAGTATCTGGCTGTTTTTTGTTTGTTTGTTTTTTAACTCATTCACTTTAAAGAAAACCTGAACTGAAAAATAAAAGTCTAAATAAACATACACAAGTCACACTTACCTCCCGTGTAGTCTACTCCTCAATCTCCATCTCCTCTCCCACGTCCTGTTTGTCCACTGTGATCAAGGGAATTCTCCGTCCTCCATTTTGAAAATGGTCATTACCCCATAACAGCTTTCTGGTCAGCACACTGTTAAACTGTAACATCGCCCACTTGAACCATTGGGAAACATTGATATTACCTGGCACATCAGTTGTCCTCTCAGCTATAACTGGCAGCAACTGATATATAACTGACACCAACTGATATATTTCAGTTCTGACAAAATGTTGTCAGAACTAGAAGGGATCATTGTCAGAAGAAAATGGTGAGCTTCTGAGAGGAACTGATGGGAAGGTAACTATGTAATGTTCATTTGCAGCTACGTCATGTGTTTATTTTAAATAATTTTACTCAGTTCAGGTTCTCTTTAAAGGGAACCTGAAGCGAGTCAAATTATTTAAAATAAACACATGACGTTGCTGCAAATGAATATTACATACAAACCTAACCGCCAGTTCCTTTCAGAAGCTCACCATTTTCTTCTTACAGTGATCCCTTCCAGTTCTGACAATATTTTGTCAGAACTGAAATATACCAGTTGCTGTCAGCTATATATCAGCAGCTGTCAGTTACAACTGAATGTGCAAGGTAATGTCCATGTTTCCCTATGGCTCAAATGAGTATTATTACAGTTTAACAGTGTGCTGACCAGGAAGCTGTTGTGTGGTAATGGCCATTTTCAAAATGGAGGACAGAGAATTCCATTGATCACAGTGGACAAATGGGACGCAGGATAGGAGAAAGAGATTGAGAAGTAGACTGCACAGGAGGTAAGTATGACCTGTGTATGGTTATCGTGACTTTTTTTTTCAGTTCAGGTTCTCTTTAAACCACTTTCCAACCGCCCAGAGAGTGCAGAAAGTGGCCACGTGCTTGCAGGTGTGTGTGCGTGGCCACAGCACCTGCAGGTATATCCCGATCTTCTGCGCTCTAAAACACGGATTACTTTAAAGCGTCCGTTTTGCGAGATGTTGTTACACAGGGGTAATTTGGCAAAAATGATGCATAAACTTACAAATATATTTATATAAAAGTGGTGTCTAGTAATGCCATTTCCACTACCTGACATTTGATATTCCTCTTGCTCTCTACACAGTATATGCTGTGAATGTCACTTCACGAAAAGGTGAAGTGAGGAGCACCTTGGCAAAAAGGAGGTGTGCCACGACCCCGTCCCAGTGTCTCTTGGGATCACCACAGTCAAAAATATGAATGGGTCGGCACCACCAAGTAGTAAATATAGCTCTTTTATTCCAGCAGTAACAGACGCTGTTTCGGGCTAACAAGCCCTTTATCAAACTGCTCAACCCTGTGAAAGATACCACCACCTTATATATCCACCCACAAAGTGGGTGGCGACACGGGCGGACCTGATGGGGAACTTTTGGATAGAATAAAACATATATCACTCGTGGTGAGTTATTTGTATGTTTTATTCTATCCAAAAGTTCCCCATCAGGTCCGCCCGTGTCGCCACCCACTTTGTGGGTGGATATATAAGGTGGTGGTATCTTTCACAGGGTTGAGCAGTTTGATAAAGGGCTTGTTAGCCCGAAACAGCGTCTGTTACTGCTGGAATAAAAGAGCTATATTTACTACTTGGTGGTGCCGACCCATTCATATTTTTGACTGTGGTCATCCCAAGAGACACTGGGATGGGGTCGTGGCACACCTCCTTTTTGCCAAGGTGCTCCTCACTTTACCTTTTGCGAGTACTGTGAGTGTCTCTGTGAGGTCTAGCACTTAGCTTCATGATGGCTGAGACCACTGTGGTGGACACTTTCTTCTACAACGAAGCCCAAGCTTCTGAGATCTTGGCTCTGGATGAAGGAGAAGTGGAGTTCCTGCAAACACCCGACGTTAGAACACTCCAGAGGGATTTGGAGACTGTTAAGAAGCGGAGGGTGAATTTGCATCTTCATGCTAAGACTCTGGGGGAATATTGTAGAGTGAGGAGAATTCCCCGAGCTATGCGCTCACAGATTGCTCCTTTGATGTTCCCTCATGATGCTGCGTTTACCAAAATATGGGAGTGTATTTGGAACAAGGCGTCATTCGACGCGATGTTACACACTATAGTTCGCATACATAAAGAACTCCCCCTCTTGGATGCTAAGATTGATCTTGTGACTTCTCAAGTAAAGAACAACATGAGTTCGAGTGAATTCGCACAATATACCGAGCTTCTTATTAAGAAGATTGATGAGTTCACTAAAGCTGTTCAAAATGAGAAGAGAGTGAAGTTTGCACGGGATACAGCGGACTACACTTCTGGCTATGTCTATGCCTGGCAGAAACAACCGGCTCCGAGACGCCAGGGCCCTAGAGGTGGGAGACCACCACGAGGACGTAAACCGAGGGTCCCTGGTTCAGGCTCAGGGGCAGAACCTGCGTCTGATCCTTCTAGTGGTGGCTCCAGGGATCCTTCCCCAAACGTGGGTGCCGGGGTAGGATCAGGAGGGGCGGACGGAGATGCAGGGGGCGCAGGGAGAGGCAAGCAACCATTGAGCCCCAGGATCCTGAGACCCAGGAAATAAGAAAATCCCTGGTAGTTAACATCTCCTCATACCCCTTGTCTGCGGAAGAAACTGAGGTTCTGGAACTTGGTCTGTCATATTGCCCTACTAATTTCCCCAATTTTTTCAACCTGGATCAAGAACTTTATCGTTTTTTTTAGGTTGCTCAAGCAGTTTTTCTCCATTGTTCCACAGTTTGCCAGTCGGACAACACCAAATGATGGACGTTTTGAATTGAGATCTTTGGGCCTAAGAAATCGGAGTGACTTTGTACCTCCCAGTCACCCCATCATTGATTCCTATGTGAGTAGGGTACAGGAGGATCTCCAGAAGTTGGAGACTGACTTTCAAAATTGCTCATACAGGGTTCAATGTAATTTGTCTCCATCCCAACGGAAGGCATTGAGTACATTGCAAAAGAACACTGCTATCACTATCCGTCCAGCTGATAAGGGCAGGGCCGTCGTAGTGATGGACACTACTTTGTATGAGGCTGAGGTGTTACGCCAATTGGCTGACACCGAGGTTTATGAATATATCAGCTATGATCCTGTACTCCTAATACGTTCTAAGATTGATGTGTTATTAAATTCTGCATTACATTCTGGCATCATTGATGAGGGCCTATATAGGTATCTTAAGGTGGACTCTCCGAGTACTCCATATCTCTACATTTTGCCCAAGATACATAAACGGTTGGAGCGGCCGCCGGGGAGGCCTATAGTGGCAGGGGTAGGTTCTATTTTTGTCCCTGTGGCCAAATTCCTCGACGGTCTTCTCCAACCTATGGTACAAGCTTTGCCCTCTTATCTGCGGGATACATCCATGTTTTTGGGTAAACTTGGGGAACTAGATTTTGGTGGGAATGTGCTTTTGGTCACCATGGATGTTGAAAGCCTCTACACCTCCATTCCTCATGATGCGGGTGTAGAGGCAGTAGATTGGTATCTCATGACGGAGGCTGACCTTACAGTAGAACAACGAAGGTTTGCGATCTCATTGTTGGAAATTGTGTTGAAATTTAACTACTTTTCTTATGCTGGAAGATTCTATATGCAGAAACGGGGCACTGCTATGGGCTCGAATGTGGCCCCCTCCTACGCAAATTTGTATATGGGGCTGTACGAGGAAGCCTTTGTTTATACTAATACGCTGTTTCACCAGCACGCCTTATGCTGGCTACGTTTTATTGATGACATCTTTTGCGTATGGAGGGGGCCACAGAGCAGCTTGCAGGAGTTTGTCACACAACTCCACAGCTCCTGTCCGCAGGTGCGTCTCACCGTCCATGCTGACAAGACCAGCGTTCCTTTTTTGGACGTTGTGGTCTCCCTTGGTGACTCTGAGGTAGAAACCGATCTACATGTGAAAGGCACGGATCGGAATTCGGTGCTTCACTTTAACAGCTTTCACCCCATGGGCACCAAGGAGAGTATACCACACAGTCAATTGTCTCGTGTCTCTAGGATTGTCAGCGATGAGCGTACGAGGAAGGCACGCGGCCGGGAGATGATGGACAAGTTTAGGGCACGGGGTTATCCAGACCGTTGCTTCAGACCCAGGGCCCAACGCAGTATGAGGGGTTTGGGTGTTAGATTGCCTTTTGTCTCGACATACAATGTTTGTAGTGATGCGATTACGCATAGTATTCGCAAACATTGGCACATTTTGAGAGATGGGTTGCCTGCTGTGCCGGAGTTTAGGTACCCCCCTCTCATGTCTTTTAAACGTGCTCCGACGATTCGTGACAAAATTACGGCGGCTATACCTGCGCGTCCAGCTGATGGCAGGCGGGGCATGTATCCATGCCTCAGCTGCCATATGTGCAACAATGTCATTAGAGGCAAAACGTTTTTTCACCCTTCCCTTTGTACTCCCATGCAAATTAATGGGCTTTATAACTGTGATTCTGCTTATGTGGTTTATATGTTAAAGTGTCCATGCGGTCTCTCTTATATTGGTAAGACGACTCAGCGTCTGAAGGACCGCGTCTCTTCACATAAATCTAATATCCGTAATCCTTTGTGTAATCTTATGGTGGCAGAACACTTTCACAGTTTTCGGCATGCGGTCTCACAGTTGAGGGTAACTGTCATCGATGGGGTTCCTGTTAACTTTAGGGGAGGGAGTCGTGAGAAGGAATTATTGCACAGGGAGGCATATTGGATTCGCAGATTGGGTACCATGGGTTCAGGGGGTCTAAACAAGGAATACGATCTCAGGTTTTGTTTGTAGGGGAGAGTTGTACAGTATGATGGTCTCTTAACATCTGTTTTGTTTATTTTATATCTTTACAGGTGCTCTTGCCTTATTTTAATGTGGACACGGGATGACCTGCTGGGGTTCTGTAAGTTTTATATTGTACATGTGAGCTCTTTGTTTTTGTTCACATGTTTTTCTATCTATAATATCTAGCTGGGGCGCATCTTTGACATATTTGTATGTTTTTGTTTTGAGGGGCGGTGCGACGTTGTCATGACGCCGCACGCCCTCCCATATGCCTGGAGCAGTCTTTGATCTAGCCCACTCTAGACGCACGGAGTTTTGCTGTGACGTCTGATGGGGCGGCGCTGTGATACATGGACACCTTCTATTGGCCGGCGGCTTTCTGCCGCTCTCATTGGCCGGTGTCTGTGCGACTGCGCATAGTGAGACTGGCTCCTGGCGGCTGGACGTTTTACGTCATTTTGGGTTGCGCTGCCTGCACTTTGTGATTGGCCTATGGCTTGCAGCCACTGTGATTGGCCAGCTTGTCAGGCAGTGCACGGAGCTGTTACTTCCTGGGTCCCACGCCAGTATATCACTCGTGGTGAGTTATTTGTATGTTTTATTCTATCCAAAAGTTCCCCATCAGGTCCGCCCGTGTCGCCACCCACTTTGTGGGTGGATATATAAGGTGGTGGTATCTTTCACAGGATTGAGCAGTTTGATAAAGGGCTTGTTAGCCCGAAACAGCGTCTGTTACTGCTGGAATAAAAGAGCTATATTTACTACTTGGTGGTGCCGACCCATTCATATTTTTGATTGTGAATGTCACTTCATGCACACACACAAGCTGATACTGTAAAGGCTGTATGTGTGTCATAGGCATCTACATTATAATTAGTAACAACTTATAGAAGTAATGAGGCAGCTACTTTCCTTGACAAAAGACAAGCTTTGACATCACAAGTTCTTCTGCCTTGAAATTCAAACTGCACTATTTCTGCAGCCACTAGGGGGAGCTTCAGGAGTAGCGTTTGCTTTTAACTGACTGATCAGCTGCATGATGTTTCTGATTTTCACTGCCATAAATACCTAAAGCGAGAGGCATGTAGTGGCTGCCATATTTTATTTATTTCCTTTAAAACAGGGTAGGGAACCTATGCGGGAGCCAGATGTGGCTCTTTTGTTGGCTACATATGGCTGACATACAAATCAGTAGGGTTGATTCACTAAGCAACACTGCTCAAGCAGCACAGCTTCGTGTGGCAGCGCAAGTAACATTTTCAAAGTAAACTGCTGTAGCATGCACTACTAACTTACTCGCGCTACCCCAAAACAAACAGCTGCTCCAATTGTCCCACTCTGGACCCTGTCAGGTCCAGTGACTTTGTAGGATGAGTTCCCCGCACTTTGCTTGGCCCAGTAGGCTGCCTGTAACTTGACAGGCAGCCTATTGGGCCAAAGTGCGGGGATCTCATCCTACAAAGTGAATCTACCCTCAAGTCAGCTAGCTAGTTGTACAAGCTGTTAGTTGGTATTTCTCCTGTCTGGGAAACTGCTGATGTTGCTGAAACCCAAAAGAAGCTGAAGACGTGTCTGACACTTCTGCTGCCTAGCGGATCAACTGTATACACATCACCATAGCAACAGGGACGTGAGCCCTCTGCTGCACATGCGCACTGTCCCAGTTTTTAGCGTATTGTATGGCTCTCAGGAAAATACATTTTAAAATATGTGGCATTTATGGCTCTCTCAGCCAAAAAGGTTCCTGACCCCTGCTTTAAAGGGAAGGTCTGAGGTGATTAAAAAACAAAAATCTACTTACCTGGGGTTTCCTCCGGCCCCTTGCAGCCGTCCTGTGTCCTCGCCTTCGCAGTACAGTCTGGATGATGTCAGCACGACTCCGGGAGCCACACACTAGAGCGCAGTAGGCATTTTGCACCGGAGGGGACCCTGGGCCACCGGTGGGGAGCGTAGCTGCAGCAAGGGCACAGGACGGCTGCGAGGGGCTGGCGATAGCTCCAGGTACGTATATTTTTGCTTTTTAATCACCTCGGACCTTCCCTTTAACCCCAACATACTTGCACAATGCGTTGCACCGCGGAACGCTTTCCAAATGCTTCCCTGCAGCAAGGGCCATGCAAGACTACAGAGACTTGGGACAGTTCACACTATATGACGTGGTGAGCTGGAAGTATCAAAACTGCTCAATCTCGCTGCAAAGTCTGCAGTGCGTTACCGCATGATCCATGCCTACCACACAGATTATGGAGTAATACAAGTCAACGTGTGATGCTGACTTTGTGTACAATGGGAGCGCAATGTGACGCGGCGTGCATGCAGGAACCGACGGGAATCCTCGGGGGCGGGCTTATGCATATGACCGTCACCACACCATGGCGCAGGGTCCTATGAAGCCTCATATCCATGATGCAATGCAGTGCTCACACCGCATTGCGCAAGCAAGTGTAAAACCGTCCTTAAACAATACCAGTTTCCTGGCAGTACAGCCAGGGCTGGATTTGTACGCTTTACTGCCCAAGGCCACTGTCCGCAGCTGCCCCCCTTCAGTATAGATAGCCAGATCACCCCCCCAAGTATAGGTAGCCAGATGACCCTTTCCCCTCCATCCAGTATAGGTAGCCCACTGACCCTTCCCTCCAGATGACCCTCCCCCCCTCCAGATCCTGGTGCCCCCCCACCTTCCCACCAGTATAGGAATCCTAATGACCCCTCCCCGTCCCTCTAGTATAAGAAGCCAGATGACCCTGCTCCCCCTTCCATATAGATGGCCTGATGACCCCCCCCCCCCCCTCCATTATTGGAAGCCAAGAGACCTTCCCCTAGTATAGCCTGCTGCCCATCCGCCCTTGAGCCTGTCACTGTGGTGCCCTAGGCCATGGCCTATGCGGCCTTGTCTTAAATCCGGCCCTGAGTACAGCTGATCTTTTTGGCTGCACCTGAAACAATCATGCAGCTAATCCAGTCAGACTTCAGTTAGGCCCCGTTCACATTGCACGCGTTCCCGTCCGCGTTTCGGGAACGCGTGCGGGAGGCCGACACGCACGACATCAGACAGTGCATAGAGTGCACTGTCTGATGTTCACACTGCATGCGTTCCGGACCTGTGCGGTCCAGGAACGCATGCTGCACGCGTTTCCTAGCAAAACGCGCGGCTGTCCCATCAGCCACGCAACGCACAGAGACACACATGACGTGCGTTCCTGTGCGTTGTGTTCTGAACGGAACACGCCTGCGTTCCGTGATATGAACAGGGCCTTAGGCCACGTTCACATTATAAATCGCCAATGCTATCGCAAGCGCTGATCGATTTATACTGTGATTTTTGAAGAGCTTTTCCCCGCGATTTGCGCTTAGAAAAGTGCTTTTGCTCAGTGATGATTTTTTCACTTCCTGACGTTAGTCAGGAAGTGAACTCTTTAACCCGGAAATGAATAAATACAATGTATTTATTCATAAAAGTGCTCAGGAAATCGCTATACAAAGCGATTTTTCAAGCGCTTTGCAATTTCCCCTATACCTTCCATTGAGCCAAAACACTTAGAAAATGGTACATGTAGCGCGTTTGCAATTTCAATAAAATCGAAACGCTTACATGTGAAGACTGTCATAGGAAATCATTACACAAGTGCTTTTAGGGGGTTTTGAGAAATCGCCAGTGATTAAAAAAATAGTGTGAACAAGCCCTTGGTGACATCTGCAGGGGCGTAGCAATCACCCCTGCAAGAAATGCAGCTACCAGGGCCCGTGGAGGGAGAAGCCTGAAGGGGGCTCGCCCAGGGTCATTTTTAGGGGCAGGAGGGGGAGCAGCGCAGGAAGGGGGAGCAGCGGGCACACAGCAGCGGGGGGGTTACCTCCCTCCTCCCTCGCCTGGGGCCCCCCTTCAGTGCTCCCCCCCACAGAAATTAGCATAGTGGCAGCAGCAGGAGGGGAACAGCGCACCTCTTCCTTGTTCCAGGCGACGGAGCTCTGCATGGCACTGGTCTACTACGTCTGCCACGCCGCTTACTGTACTTCTTGATTAGCAGAAGTACAGTGAACGGCATAAACCACCAGAGGAAGTCGATCGGCACTAGATGACAGCTGGCCCAGGGGGTATAGGTGCAATTGCTGTGCCTCCAGATAAACATCAATCAGTAATAGCACTTGAGGTAAAAAGGTCTGGGCACCAGCTTGCCGTTCAGCAGTCACCTTTAATTACATCCCCAGCATCCCCATAACACACGTGAGAAAATTGCCTGACAGCCGCTCCGCGGGCTAAAAGACCCGCTTCTTCAGAGGCTAATACACACACAAACCTTCAGAACAAATGACTTAAATACATATTGTACAAGAGCTTACTACCATGGCGTCCTTCCCCATTGCCGAGCGCGCGCTAGGGAGCGCCGCCCCGAGCCACTGGAACGGACAGGGTTTGTGGCCACGCCCCCTCTCAGGGACGTCAGTCCGGGAAAGCCCGATAGGCCAGCAGCACAGCATGTGACTGCTTACAACCCCTGTAGACTTCCGTCTGTGGTATCCATGGGGAAGGAGTATAGGCGTCCGGTTGCCAGGACAACCCCTTGCACACCGGCGGCAGCCTATAACAAAACAAAACAAAACAAAAACAGACAGCATTAAAATCATTAAAGCACGCATAATTCTATGTAGCTATATGACAGTGGCTCGGGCGGCGCTCCCTAGCGCGCGCTTGGCAATGGGGAAGGACGCCATGGCGGTAAGCTCTTGTACAATATGTATTTAAGTCATTTGTTCTGAAGGTTTGTGTGTGTATTAGCCTCTGAAGAAGCGGTTCTTTTAGCCCGCGAAACGGCTGTCAGGCAATTTTCTCACGTGTGTTATGGGGATGTAATTAAAGGTGACTGCTGAACGGCAAGCTGGTGCCCGGACCTTTTTCCCTCAAGTGCTAGTACAGTGAACGGCATTGAAGACTGACAGCAGAAAAGTGATAAAAAATAAACAGCAATACTCCCATTAACCCCATAATTAGAACACAAGTTTTCAGGAGGAGCACCACCAATCAGCTTACACTTGGAGTGTGCCTCGGTCAAAGCCTCTGTGCCAATAGAGACTTGCAGCAGTCCATTTTCAAGTAAGACCGGCGCCACTCAAAAGGAATAGTATTTGTAGCTCTTTAATTAAACAAACATGGCTTTAGCAAGACAGACGCTGTTTTGGGCCTAGCCCTTTATCAAATTGCAATAGCCTCAATACAACACCACACAATGTGTCCTTAAATATCCCTCCCCCACTAAAAACACCAATCGGTGTCCTGCTGGGCGTGGTGTGAAGCGGCAGACCTGATGGGGAACAAGTGAAATAATATGTAAATCACAAAGACGAGACATAAGCACCAATCACCTGTCACCCGTAGTCCTATGGCAGAAGACCAACAGCGCGTAAAGTCCACGTCCCGCACCTCGCCATCTCACTCCAGCAACGTCATGGGCTCTCCTCCCCACGCGCCGCCCCCACCAATCAGCGGCGACACATGGGAGGCAGTGCCCGCACGCATACGTGGAGCGCACCATTGCGCTCCATCAGGAACCCGAACTTCCGGTAAAGACGGATGTGACGTCGCCGCAGCTCGCCGAATCCGCCTGTCACCAAGCAACCAGTCTGCGTGTACACAATCGACTTCAGCAGTGTAACGTAGCATGTCCACCCGCTCCAGAATCGGGGAAGCGCCAATTAAATGCCAGAAAACTGCCAAATAAAGGCCAAAGTATGCAGACAAAAGTCTGGCTGCTAGTCTAACACTGCAGACACAAGACTTGCTGCACATCAGCATGCCTATGACGCCACTAACCCACGTCTGGACCGGGAGAACAAGCCAAATAATAAAAATACAAAAATAAAAATAAAATTAAAAACGACAAAAATTGCAGGACTGTACACATTGCCACAGACAGGTGAACGGATCAATGTCCCACCTTACATAAGGATGGTCATACATACCACCCAGAGAGACCCTCCATCAGGACAGCCATACACACCACCCAGGGGAACCTAAAAACACATAAGAAGAGCAATTAATATATAGAAGTTACAACAATGACAATATACATAATATACTTGAAGAACATGGTCAGGTAGCCAAAGCTCCCCAACAAATGACAAGCTAACGGGTATGGATACAAAAACCTAAGTCATACTCCCGATTCATTCCCTTAGGTTCTAGCGTGTCCAGCTTCCTGATCCAGGCCGCCTCTTTTTTCAATAATGCAGTCTCCCCAGGGTCGGACTGGGACACCAAGGGCCCACCAAGGAAGTTTCAGCCTGGGGCCCACCCCCCTCTCCTCCTCCCCCCCCCCCCCCCCCCATTTTGGGCTCACATACACATGTACTCTAGAAATTTTGCATGACTTTATGGTAGGGAATAGATTGTGAGCAATTCTGAGGACAGTCTCCAATAGGGATATGTCTAAATGCGAAACTAAATGGGTGTCACCACGCACTGGAACATCGGCGTGGTCATGATGAGTCATGGGCAGACTTAAAAAAAAAATACAAAACACAAAATAAGTAGCGGCGTTATTCACAGAGATTAGGTCCGACCAGATACATTGTAGATAAAATATTCAAGTAGTTACATGCCTCATAATTCATCAAGTAGTCAAATGGCAGCAGATACCCCCACAAAATGCAATCAGGTTGACGGCAGATACCCCCACACAATGCAATCAGGTTGGTGGCAGATACCCCCACAAAATGCAATCAGGTTGACAGCAGATACCCCCACACAATGCAATCAGGTTGACGGCAGATACCCCCACAAAATGCAATCCAAAAGTCACTTATCTATTGCAAAGTGGCAACAGCAATTTAAACTAAATAAAAACGTTTTAACTCATACATGAACATTATGGAAAATCCAAGTTGAAAATAAACTGTGAAGATAAACAATTTCATCCATCCTACTCCTGAAAAATGTATTCTTTTTTTTTTTATTTTAGAACCTCCCAGTTTTATTTTCTGTTTTAAAAAGCTAAAAAGTAGCTATTGTCTCATATGATGATGATTCAGCCTTTTCCATAGTCTCGCAGTTAGCAATCATGTGACCCTCAACAAGACAAATTCAGCAATCATGAGGTCCCCCGTCAAGACAAAATCAGCAATCATGAGGCCCCTAACAAGACAAATTCAGCAATCATGAGGCCCCCAACATGACAAATTCAGCAATCATGAGGCCCCCAACAAGACAAATTTAGCAATCTTGAGGCCCCCAACAAGACAAATTCAGCAATCATGAGGCCCCCAACAAGACATTCAGTAACCATGAGGCCCCCAACAAGACAAATTCAGTAACCATGAGGCCCCCAACAAGACAAATTCAGCAGTCATGAGGCACATAAATAAACAGCATTTCACATAAATAGGCAGAATGCCCACTTAATATGGTATACACCTCTCACCTGGCTTCTGAATTCTCCTCTACTGGCTGCTGTGCCAGGCAATACTGTTTTTGGCTGGATTGGGGATGATGTGTGGGCTGAAAGGCCTGGCGGTGATGCTGTGGCCGGCCTGGCGGTGATGCTGGGCTGTACTTGGCTGGTTGAAGTAAATGTTGGCCTGACTGTTGGTGGTGATGCTGTGGCCTTTTTGACAGTGATTCTGGGCTGGTTGGCTGGTGGTGATGCTGGGCTGGCCTGGATAGTTTAGGTAGTGACAGGTGCACCCTAGTTTAGGTAGCACCAGGAGCCTCCCAGCTTAGGTAGTGACAGGACCCCCAAGTTTAGGTAGCGACAGGAGCCCCCCAGTTTAGTTAATGACAGATACCCCCCAGTTTAGGTAGTGACAGGAGCACCCAGTGTTTGTAGTGACAGGTGCCCCCCAGTTAAGGTAGTAACAGGTGCCCCCCAGGGTATGTAGTGACAGGAGCCCCCAGTTTAGGTAGTGACAGGGCCCCCCAGTTCAGGTAGTGACAGGTGCCCCCAGTTCAGGTATTGACAGGCCCCCCCCCAGTTCAGTTAGTGACAGGTACCCCCAGTTTAGGTATGACAGGAGCCCACAGTGTATGTAGTGACAGGAGCCCCCAGTGTATGTAGTGACAGGAGCCCCCAGTTTAGGTAGTGACAGGGCCCCCCAGTTCAGGTAGTGACAGATGCCCCCAGTTCAGGTATTGACAGGCGCCCCCCCCAGTTCAGTTAGTGACAGGTACCCCCAGTTTAGGTATGACAGGAGCCCCCCAGTGTATGCAGTGACAGGGACCCCCCCCCAGTGTATGTAGTGACAGGAGCCACTAGTTTAGGTAGTGACAGGGCCCCCCAGTATAGATAGACAGGTCTATAGGTGTCCCCAGTTTAAATAGCCAGATCTATAGGTGTCCTCAGTGGCAGCGGAGAGAGAAGAGAAGCGGTGGGGAAGGGAGGACGTTTCCCCCTCCCCCTTCCCTCACCTTGGGGCTCCCCCTCTCTCGCTCCCCCCTTTAGAATTAAGTGATGCGGCAGGCAGCGCCGCTGTTCCTGCCACTTCTTTTCTCTCTCCGCTGCCACCCCAGGGCGGGCGGGCCAGCCACGTCCGGGTAGCTAGGGGGGGGCAGCAGCTAGCCAGGGGAGTGCGCATGCCCCATTTTGCCCTATGTAGGGACGCCCATGGCATGGTAGGCAGATAGGTAGCCGGGTAGGCAGTTATGTAGCCGGGTGGGAGGGTAGGCAGATAGGTAGCTGGGTGGGCAGTTAGGTAGCCGGGTGGGAGGGTAGGCAGTTAGGTAGCCAGGTGGGCAGATAGGTAGCTGGGTGGGCAGTTAGGTAGCCGGGTGGGCAGTTAGGTAGCCGGGTGGGAGGGTAGGCAGATAGGTAGCTGGGTGGGTAAATAGGTAGCCGGGTGGGCAGATAGGTAGCCGGGTGGGAGGGTAGGCAGATAGGTAGCTGGGTGGGTAGATAGGTAGCCGGGTGGGCAGTTAGGTAGCCAGGTGGGAGGGTAGGCAGTTAGGTAGCCGGGAGGGCAGATAGGTAGCTGGGTGGGTAGATAGGTATCCAGGTAGGCAGATAGGTATCCAGGTGGGCAGATAGGTAGCCGGGTGGGCAGATAGGTAGCCGGGTGGGCAGATAGGTAGCCGGGTGGGCAGATAGGTAGCCGGGTGGGAGGGTAGGCAGTTAGGTAGCCGGGTGGGCAATTAGGTAGCCGGGTGGGAGGGTAGGCAGATAGGTAGCTGGGTGGGTAGATAGGTAGCCGGGTGGGAGGGTAGGCAGTTAGGTAGCCGGGTGGGCAGTTAGGTAGCCGGGTGGGAGGGTAGGCAGAAGGGTAGCCGGGTGGGAGGGTAGGCAGAAGGGTAGCCGGGTGGGCAGTTAGGTAACCGGGTGGGAGGGTAGGCAGATAGGTAGCTGGGTGGGTAGATAGGTAGCCGGGTGGGCAGCCAGTTAGGTAGCCGGGTGGGTAGATAGGTAGCCGGATGGGCAGTTAGGCAGCCGGGTGGGAGGGTAGGCAGATAGGTAGCTGGGTGGGTAGATAGGTAGCCGGATGGGTGGGTAGGCAGTTAGGTAGCCGGGTGGGCAGTTAGGTAGCCAGGTGGGAGGGTAGGCAGATGGGTAGCTGGGTGGGTAGATAGGTAGCCGGGTGGGCAGCCAGTTAGGTAGCCGGGTGGGTAGATAGGTAGCCGGATGGGCAGTTAGGCAGCCGGGTGGGAGGGTAGGCAGATAGGTAGCTGGGTGGGTAGATAGGTAGCCGGATGGGTGGGTAGGCAGTTAGGTAGCCGGGTGGGCAGTTAGGTAGCCGGGTGGGAGGGTAGGCAGATAGGTAGCTGGGTGGGTAGATAGGTAGCCGGGTGGGCAGTTAGGCAGCCGGATGGGAGGGTAGGCAGATCGGTAGCCGGGTGGGTAGATAGGTAGCCGGGTGGGAATGTAGGCAGTTAGATAGCCGGGTGGGCAGTTAGGTAGCCGGGTGGGTAGCCAGTGGGGGCCCCGACTCCTTTGCTCCCCCTAACCTGGGTGTCCCCCCTCCTATTACAAGCCGCGGGGAGGGCAGCTCTTTTCCCCGGTGGGGCCCCCTCCTATCCTCCCCCTCCCTCACCTCGGACTCTCGGAGGGCCCCCCTCCTATTACGAGCGGCGGGAGAGCGGCGGGTACAGCAAACTTCCGGCGAGGTAAAGCAGAAGATAGAGGTCCAGCTGCCTCCCAGTCGCTGTCTCCTTTGTAATTGCCGCGCACTAAACCAGGAAGCAGTGCGAGCGGCATAGAGGAGACAGCGTAGCCCGGGAGGCAGCTGGACCTCTATCTTCTGCTTTACCTCGCCGGAACTTTGCTGTAACCGCCGCTCTACCGCCGCTCGTAATAGGAGGGGGGCCCTCTGAGGTGAGGGAGGGGGAGGATAGGAGGGGGCCCCCCCGGGGGGAAAGAGGTTTTTAATAAATTAAAAAAAAAAAAAAACGTCACAACGCTAGTGCCCCCCTCCCTCTTAGCTCTGGGGCCCCCAGGAGGAGGGGCAGTCGGGGCCCACCGATGGGATCATCGGTGGTTCGGCGGCTCTGTCCGAGCCTGAGTCTCCCTATTGCCTCCCCGCCAATTAACGGGGACCGAGTCAATTATTGTCACCCTCAATTGTGATACTGTATGTCCCTTTAAAGCAAAGTGTTCAGAGACAGACTGGCCACGCACCCTATTACGAATGGCCGATTTATGAGACGATATGCGGTCTTTTAGCCGCTGAGTGGTCATTCCCACATACCCAAGGCCACAAGGGCACTTGAGTAGGTAGACCACGAAGCTAGAATCACAAGTGTATCGACGGTTAAGAAAAAAGGTATTGCCTTGCGATGGATGTGTGAACCTGTTGCCTTTCAGCACCATTCCACACATGTGACATCCCAAGCACGGAAACATGCCAGCACCTTTACTGCTGGCCTGAGTATGTTTTTTGGTAAGTTTGTCTCGAATCGTCGGTGCTCTCTTAAAGGACATAATTGGAGGATAGCGAAACTCCGGAACAAAAGGAAATCCATCAGTGAGGATCCTCCAGTGCCTGCGAATCACTCGCGACACAGCGTCACTGCAGGCACTGAAGGTCGACACGAACGGAATGCGTGGGCCCATCTGTCTCCGCCCCCCACCGGTACGGGGCATAAATGTAGATGGGGGGTAACCTCTCCTGCGAAACTTGGCTTTCATTTGTTCCCTCCGAGAATTGCATTTAGACTCATCACTAACTATCCTATCCACTCTACCTAACTGGCTAACGGGGATACTATTCTTAGTCCCTGTCGGGTGAAAACTTTTGTAATGAAGAAGTGAATTGCGATCAGTGTCTTTAATGTAAAGATCAGTGGAAAGTCGCTCACCTTCTCTAACTACCACTGTATCCAAGAATGAGATAGTCCTCAAGTCACAATGAGACGTCAACCGTATATAGGGACATGAGTCATGTAACGTCAATAAAACGCCACCAGCATAATGAATGCTGGTGGAATAAAAAAAACATCATAGATCAGTGATTATTTAAGTTCCTCAGGGAGGACTACCCGGTGACACCCAAATTATACACCCTCCCCAAAATTCATAAGTGTCTTATGAACCCTCCTGGCCGACCCATTGTGGCTGGTGTCGGTTCGCTATTTGTACCATTAGCTAAATTTTTGGACTCTATTCTTAAGCCACTGGTCCAGGCCGTCCCTTCATATTTGAGAGATACTTCCATGTTTTTGGAGAAATTGAGTGGGATCAAACTTCCGGGGGAGGATGTTCTCCTGGTGACTTTGGACGTCGAGAGCCTCTACACCTCCATCCCACATGAT
The DNA here is from genome assembly GCF_040937935.1 of Hyperolius riggenbachi. Taxonomy (NCBI): domain Eukaryota; kingdom Metazoa; phylum Chordata; class Amphibia; order Anura; family Hyperoliidae; genus Hyperolius; species Hyperolius riggenbachi. The sequence goes on from NC_090654.1 coordinate 248,703,767, forward strand.
GGGGGTGTAGAGGCAATAGACTGGTTCCTCATGACTCGCACTGACTTAACTGTTCAGCAGAGGGTGTTTTGTACTAGGTTAATGCAGATTGTACTTTAATGTAACTACTTTGAATTTGAGGGACAGTTTTACCTACAACTTCGAGGGACAGCCATGAGGTCGAATGTGGCCCCCTCCTATGCAAATTTATACATGGGCCTCTATGAAGAGGCCTTTGTTTATGGTAATTCTTTATTCCACCAGCATTCATTATGCTGGTGGCGTTTTATTGACGACATTTTTTGCATTTGGAGGGGGCCCCGTTCGACCCTTGTGGAATTCTTGACTCAGTTACATGACTCATGTCCCTATATACGGTTGACGTCTCATTGTGACTTGAGGACTATCTCATTCTTGGATACAGTGGTAGTTAGAGAAGGTGAGCGACTTTCCACTGATCTTTACATTAAAGACACTGATCGCAATTCACTTCTTCATTACAAAAGTTTTCACCCGACAGGGACTAAGAATAGTATCCCCGTTAGTCAGTTAGGTAGAGTGGATAGGATAGTTAGTGATGAGTCTAAATGCAATTCTCGGAGGGAACAAATGAAAGCCAAGTTTCGCAGGAGAGGTTACCCCCCATCTACATTTATGCCCCGTACCGGTGGGGGGCGGAGACAGATGGGCCCACGCATTCCGTTCGTGTCGACCTTCAGTGCCTGCAGTGACGCTGTGTCGCGAGTGATTCGCAGGCACTGGAGGATCCTCACTGATGGATTTCCTTTTGTTCCGGAGTTTCGCTATCCTCCAATTATGTCCTTTAAGAGAGCACCGACGATTCGAGACAAACTTACCAAAAAACATACTCAGGCCAGCAGTAAAGGTGCTGGCATGTTTCCGTGCTTGGGATGTCACATGTGTGGAATGGTGCTGAAAGGCAACAGGTTCACACATCCATCGCAAGGCAATACCTTTTTTCTTAACCGTCGATACACTTGTGATTCTAGCTTCGTGGTCTACCTACTCAAGTGCCCTTGTGGCCTTGGGTATGTGGGAATGACCACTCAGCGGCTAAAAGACAGCATATCGTCTCATAAATCGGCCATTCGTAATAGGGTGCGTGGCCAGTCTGTCTCTGAACACTTTGCTTTAAAGGGACATACAGTATCACAATTGAGGGTGACAATAATTGACCCGGTCCCCGTTAATTGGCGGGGAGGCAATAGGGAGACTGCATTATTGAAAAAAGAGGCGGCCTGGATCAGGAAGCTGGACACGCTAGAACCTAAGGGAATGAATCGGGAGTATGACTTAGGTTTTTGTATCCATACCCGTTAGCTTGTCATTTGTTGGGGAGCTTTGGCTACCTGACCATGTTCTTCAAGTATATTATGTATATTGTCATTGTTGTAACTTCTATATATTAATTGCTCTTCTTATGTGTTTTTAGGTTCCCCTGGGTGGTGTGTATGGCTGTCCTGATGGAGGGTCTCTCTGGGTGGCATGTATGACCATCCTTATGTAAGGTGGGACATTGATCCGTTCACCTGTCTGTGGCAATGTGTACAGTCCTGCAATTTTTGTCGTTTTTAATTTTATTTTTATATTTTTATTATTTGGCTTGTTCTCCCGGTCCAGACGTGGGTTAGTGGCGTCATAGGCATGCTGATGTGCAGCAAGTCTTGTGTCTGCAGTGTTAGACTAGCAGCCAGACTTTTGTCTGCATACTTTGGCCTTTATTTGGCAGTTTTCTGGCATTTAATTGGCGCTTCCCCGATTCTGGAGCGGGTGGACATGCTACGTTACACTGCTGAACTCGATTGTGTACACGCAGACTGGTTGCTTGGTGACAGGCGGATTCGGCGAGCTGCGGCGACGTCACATCCGTCTTTACCGGAAGTTCGGGTTCCTAATGGAGCGCAATGGTGCGCTCCACGTATGCGTGCGGGCACTGCCTCCCATGTGTCGCCGCTGATTGGTGGGGGCGGCGCGTGGGGAGGAGAGCCCATGACGTTGCTGGAGTGAGATGGCGAGGTGCGGGACGTGGACTTTACGCGCTGTTGGTCTTCTGCCATAGGACTACGGGTGACAGGTGATTGGTGCTTATGTCTCGTCTTTGTGATTTACATATTATTTCACTTGTTCCCCATCAGGTCCGCCGCTTCACACCACGCCCAGCAGGACACCGATTGGTGTTTTTAGTGGGGGAGGGATATTTAAGGACACATTGTGTGGTGTTGTATTGAGGCTATTGCAATTTGATAAAGGGCTAGGCCCGAAACAGCGTCTGTCTTGCTAAAGCCATGTTTGTTTAATTAAAGAGCTACAAATACTATTCCTTTTGAGTGGTGCCGGTCTTACTTGAAAATTAACCCCATAATTATCAGTTCATCCCTACCTGAAATTTCCCAGATTTGGTAGTAACTGGGGAATGTACATGAAGGAGGAATGGCAGGCTATGGTAGAATAGTACCAGATAACAGATAATATGGTGCCTAGTTAAAGTGGACCTGAAATCAGAACGTCCTTTCTGCTCTAAAAGATACACAACAGCATAATAACCTTTAAAAAAAACATTTCTTTGTTACAGCTGATACAAGGAGAGATCAAATTACAACTAGTGATTAAACACCAATGAGGGGGAATGAAATAGGCTAAACTCTCTAAATACATACAGGGTGCATTTCTCTGTTTTCCTTCTGTCCTGTGCAAGAGTCTACATAGAGAATAATCACCGCGCTGGAACTGGAGATTTGGAGTAAAGCAGAGTGGAGAGGAGCATCAGCAGAACAGAAGAAGATCTGCTGGGATGTGGAAACAGGTCTTCTATGCAGCATGCCGCATGTAAACAATGCAATGTGATTCCTTGTTTATTTGTGCTCTAACTTATAGTGACCCGTTGTAACCACAGCAATATTAATGTTCCATCCATCCTGCTTTCCTTAAAAACAGCATTAGGATAATGAGATTTAGCGATAAGCTGCTTTGGCCATGGTAAGCCTAATACGTAATACAATCATAGCTCATGGAGCAAAACATCCCAATATCCGCTAATTAAATGGGGCCCATTGCAAAGTTTCTTCTTTATAAGAACACAGACCAATAGCTAATCAAGTGGTATAGATCAGGGGAGTTAAACTCAATCACGAAAGGGGCCAAAATGTAAAATGTGGTCTGTACCTATAGTGACTGTGTATAGGGGGGGGGGGGGGGCACTTTTCCCCCTTCTGTAGAGTAGCGCAGATATGCAGTTTAATATTTGCCTGCTACAGTGCTACTTCTGGTCTCCTCTATTCATCCTGGCAGCCACACTCTCTGTGCTGCATACCTCTGGCTCTAAATGCATGTCATGTGATCGAAAGAAGGAAGTATGGAAGCATAAAGCTGCCAGGAAGAACAGAAGAGATCCGACACAGCACTGGAGCAGGTAAATGTTCCACTGTGCTGCTTTGCAGTGTGGGGAGAGGGTTGTTGGGGAGAAAGTTGTGTAGGTAGGTCTGAGTGTGTTTTATCAGCCACCCCTACCCCCCCCCCCCCTTCTTCCTTGGATCCCCTTGTGGGACACAGGAGGGGGCCCTATGCTAGTTTCTCTGGGGGGTCCTGTGAGCTGCTGCTGTTCCTCGGCTCAAACTGACACTGTTTCAGCCAAAAACAGTCACCGGTGTGCTCCTTTGGATGGGAAGGCAGTTTGCTGTCGTTTTTTTATGCTTACAAAGATGTACATTTGAAGCTCTTGAGTGTCACATAAAATAGCAAGAAGGGCCTTGTGTTTGACACCTGTGCTATAGATAAAAAAGATGAACATAGCGTTTGGTTTGGCCAGTCAGACTGGAGTACCTCTACTCACCGCCCTTTGCTATCTGTACTCCAGATGTATATATTGATATACCACAAACTAACAATAATGTTTGTCCGTGGTTGTCGATGATGACCAAGAGCAGCATGCAAAGGAGAGGGGATGGGGGAATGATGTCTTGACTTGCGCATGAATTGCATTATAGTGAGGGAGAGTTGCACAGTTCATCAGCCTCACTCCCTTGTCCTAGTCCATCTTGGTCCAATGGCAAGAGGTAGCTGAGACAACTGAAGATAGACTGGGTTGCAGTGGATGGCCAACAGTATCCTGATGTGTCTCTCTGTGCTCTATCTGCACTGCACAGCACTCAGATGGGTTCACCTTCCTGCCTGTTGAATCAGTCTAGTGATTTCCTCCATGCAGTCTGTCCGATCCAGGGTAGACATGCCCTAACTCACCAAGGGTTGAAACCTGTCGAATACCCTCACCTTGTTTTGCCGGCCAGTCGAAGCCATTATGGCAGCTGTTCCATGCAAAACAGAGACGAGGAGCCACAGGTGAGAGCTGAGTGCCAGATGGGGAGCAAAGTGGATGAACTACTCTGGAGAACACGACTTGCCCCCCCCATCACCATCAGAAGTACTACCTCTACCTGACACCTCATACAACCCAAACACAGACAAACTACAGTGCTGCACGTAATATTGAAGAGAACAACTTTTCACTGGATTTTCTATGTAGGAAGCAGTCATCAGGTCACCTGATCAAAGCTTTACATGGGGATATAAAATCCATCTCCAGGCGCATATCTATAAATACCATAAAATAGCAGTTTGCTCAGTGTGTTCCAGTGTCACATTTTTGTGAAATGGGGAATCTGGAGCTAAAAATCTGCCTTGACTAAAATACTTAGTTAGTAAAAGTGAACAGTCCTTATTTTATATTTATTTTTACTCTGCAGATGGGGCTGCTGCTACTAATGTTTGAATTGTGTCTTCCTGTTGTTCAGATTGCAAAGGGAAAGACACAGACTGAATTTCTCTGAGAAGATTACAGCCTCTAGCACAGACAGTCTGTGGTGCAAATTATGGCCAGTGCCTGGAATCCAGACCAGAGTTTTTTTACATCTGCTAATCAAGGAGATTCTACACAAACAAAAACTAATTCTGCCTAGACAACGTCTCACTTCTGCACTTGGAGTGAAAATTTAAGGCTAATTTCGCACATGGGTCTCGATTTACTAAACTGTGATAACTCAAATATCACACCTTATCAACGATATCACACCTTATCAAAGTTAACACGCCTTATCAGAGTAGCCCCGCGAGCACTTAAAACTTATGCCTGCTATTTGGCAATGGCACTCGTCCTGCCCTGAGTCCCTGCGGGTTCATAGCGCTTGCTATGCTACTCTGATAAGGCGTGTTAACTTTGATAAGGTGTGATATCTTTGATAAGGTGTGATATCGTTGATAAGGTGTGATATTTGAGTTATAACGGTTTAGTGAATCAATCCCATGGTGTCGGTGCAATTTTCTTGCTGCTTGAGAGCCAGTCGCAGGTCACTCGCACCCCCACCATTTCCCCTTGCACAATACACTGCGGCATCAGGATAATATGTATTGATCAGCCTTCTACCTCTCAGTGATGTGCTTCCTGCTGAACAGTAAGTACTTCATACTTACTTACATATTGTTGCTCTGTGCATGTGTGCCACACCACGACTGCAACTGAAAGCTCACACATATCGTGTTGCCAGTGACTGTCAGTGCTGCAAGCACACACCATGCGGCAACACACTGCAGACTTTGCACTGGCAATGCAGCAATTTAAATACTTCTGTTGGGCCGCATCGTGTGCAAGACGACATAGACTTTCATTACCCTAGCGGCGCCTTGCGATAAAAAAGGATAACACAATATGTGTGAAAGGGGCCTAAAGTTCAACTGATCTCAACATTGAACAAGGGGAATTATAATAGCAGTCAAAATGATAAGTAAACATAAGCAGTGTTTAGGAGCACAGTGGTCTAAAGGTTCCCTTTAACCCTTTAGCAGCCAGTTTTATTTAGATGCTTGCATTTTTTATTTCTTTATTTGCTACATTTTCCTACTTCTAATTTGTACTGCTGTAATGTGTATTTATGGCCGCTTGTCACTAGGGGGCAGTGTGAGACAATAACAGAGGACTTCTGTTTTCAGCTTCTATATTTTCTGCTAGTAGAGAGATCAAAGCATTCCAAGAATTTACAGCACAATGAGTTCTGCCGACCGAGGTCAAAAGCAGTGCACTTATCTCAAAGGAAATAACTCTATTAAAGCTGCTAATGGTTAAACAGTATTCACTTAATACCAGACTTTTCTAGCAGAGAAAGAGTTATGGCGGGTGTCCACAGGGCTGCCAAGTCCATTCACACCTGGATCACTATAGCTGTGCCATGCAATAGTTTATATATTATATATATATATATATATATATATATATATATATATATATATATATATATGTATATATATAAAATACATAATAGTTACCTATAAAATACATAATAGTTAACTTAGGGACTGAACTTTTTTAATATGTATGTCGAGAAGGTGTATTACTGTTACTTTTTAAATTATGGGCTTGTAATTAGTGATGGATGCAAAGATGAAACTATGCACCTTTATTTCCAAATAAAATATTGGCGCTATACATTATACTAGGGAAAATTTTAAAATATTTTAATAACTGGGACAAGTGTGCAAATAAAATGTGTGGTTTTTAATTACGGTAGCATGTAGTATTTTAAAACTATAATGGCCGAAAACGGAGAAATAATGGCTTTTTTCCATTTTTTTTCTTATTCCCATTAAAACACAATTAGAATAAAATAATTCTTAGCAAAAAGTACCACCCAAAGAAAGTCGAATTGGTGGCAAAAAAACAATGTATAGATCATTTCAGTGTGATAAGTACTGATAAAGTTATTGACAGATGAATAGACATAGCACTGACAGGTGAAAATTGCTCTGGTTTTTAACCGGAAAAACCCTTCGCGGTGAAGTGGTTAAACAAACAGACCAGGCATATTCTATGTGGGGACTGTCAAACTGTGTTGGAGAGTTAGACAGAAAGAGGGCCCTGACGAGCCAATTAGTGTTTTTTGGGTCGTTTTTGTTTTTTCCATACAGCCATATCAATCCCTGCCATGTTACTGATGAGGACCAAAAGTCCGAAACAGGCTGTCTACATGTGGGGTTGATGTAGCTGTGTAATATTTAAGGGCTCTTTCACAGTGCGACGTTAAAGTCGCACATTAAACCAACACGTAATGTAGAATAACTCACAGCAATGAAAAATCAATGGCCTGTTCACAGTGCACACGTTGGTGTCTAACGCTGCATGTTAACTGTAAGTGCTGCATGCTATGCGTTATACACGTTTTTAGCTGCGTTAGACTGTTTGCACATGCTCAGTAAGACTTGCCGACATACTCTTCATTACCTGTATTTTCTACTGTATATGCTGTATGCTTTGGTAACGCTGCGTTGCGAATTTTTGGCTGTGTTGCGTTGTCGGTTTGTGGTGCTACTTTAACGTCGCATAAAAACCGCAATGTCCTGATGTGAAAGTAGCCTTAAGCTATAGGCTTGCTATACACCAGCGGTTCTTGATGCTTGCCTGGCTTACAGGGGCGAAAAGAGATCATTTGCATATTCAGTAGTGGTGCATTGTGGGTAACCACAAATGTTAACTTATAGCTGAATTATTGCAAGTTTCCTTCTGTTCTAAGAAGGCACATTTCACCAAGCATTGCTTAATAGTAGGAGTGCTTTTCGGTCTCTTTTATCCGCCTATACATTCCTAGTGGTTTGAGTCACCCCAAGCTGCTTGGTTCCTCTTTTGTTTTTAAAAAACGCTTCCATTGACTTACATTAAAATTGTGGCAAAATTGCCACAAGCCCGATTTTATGGAAGCATTTAAAAAAAATGAAAACGACCCTGCAAAACGCTATTTGGTGTGTCAGCCCAGAGAGAGAGAGAGAGGTGGAGGAAGAGTTCTCCACATTTATAGTTCATGTCTCATTCGCATTTGGTGTTCAGCTCCTGGAACAGTTTTCTGTTTTGTCTGTTTGGTTTTTTTATTTCCAGAGACACTTGCCGTAACAGTCATAAATAATGCTCTAAAACATAGGTTCTCAACATGTGGTACGTGTACCCCAGGGGGTACTTCTGATGGTTCCAGGGAGTACTCAGGCTTGATATACTTTACCAAGAATAACAAATTTAGAGTTTTAGATAATGCTAAATCTTATTTAAATAACACCTAATTAGTATTTTAGCTAATTGAAAGCAATAGTAAATGCTTTAAAATTGTTTAGAACCTATTATCATGTACTAGGATTACATATATATTTGTCAAGGTGTACTTATGGTAGTATTTACTATTGGGGGGGGGGGGGGGGGGTACTTGGTGAGTACAGGGTTTTAAAAGGGATACATACCAATAAAATGTTGAGAAACACTGCTCTAAAACACACTGAGCTTACAGCAAGAGGGTCAGCCATACTATGCCAGGAAAAAAAAACATGTATAAGTAAATAAATACTTGATCTACTTACATAACAGATGTATTGTACTGTACGTTTTGATTTCAGTGAATTTGATATAGTAAATGATGGAAATTGTGTTCCTGGCAGTCTCCATGTCTTTTCCCAGAGTCTGAAGCTAAATCCCGATGTCATTTCCTCCCTTAGTTCTCCTCCAATCTGCTGTGTCATTCTGAATTTCTTTATAACCACATGTGAGCACAGGATCAGATTTCAGCCAAGCCTGTCACACTGCAGTGTGCCCTATCAGTGAGAAGCAGGACTGTGGGAGAGGAAATGACAATCTTCCCTCTCTACTGTCTTCAGTGATGGCGAGAGAATAGAGCCTGGGTAACAGAGATAAGATAATTACAGCAGAGACATTTCTGAATAGATTGGAGTGCTTGCATTGCAGGGTGCGGTTCCGGGCAGCATTACAATCACAGTGCAGTGTTTAAATGGAATTTGATTTTGTGTCTCACAATCCCACTTTAAAGGGCAACCAAATTAGCAATAAACCTGAAAACTGTACGTTACATAGTTTGCTAGAAGAAAAGACATCCGTACATTAAGTACAGCATCAAGTACAGCATGCTGGCAAATGTGGTGTGCAATGCTTATACTTACCTGTCCTTCAATTTGGTTGAGATTTCCACTGCTGCAATGCTCCCACCTCTGGCTCAGACAGGAACCAGTCGCACAGGTGCATGCTCTGTTCACTCAAGCTCCCTGCGCACAGCAGTTGCAGCTAGCAGCACCCTGGGAATGTGTATTTTCAAAATGCTGCTCAATTTTAAAATGTTATTGATTCGTGTTTGCATGTAAAGTCTAAACAATGACAATAGATATAAACCTATACATCTGATCCAAAACAGGAAAACAGGGATAAATGAGGATCTGCGAGGGACAGAGGGATTTCTTAAGGTGGACCTGATGTCTTGCACAGCACAGAAGGAAAACAGAGAGCAATGCACCCTGTATGTATTTAGAGAGTTTAGCCTGTCTAATTTCCCCTCATTTGTGTTTAATCACAAGTTGTAATTTGATCTCTTCCCTGTGTCACATGACTGCCTATGGCAGATAAGCTCATTTGAAAGCACAGGCTGTTAACAATATGTCTGCTTCCATGTCTCAGGAAGTAGAAGCTGCAGATTTATTGCAGGATTTGTATCAGTTGTAACAAAGAAATGTTTTGTTTAAAGGTTATTATGCTGTTACAAATCTTTTAGAGCAGAGATGACATTCTGAGTTCAGGTCCGCTTTAAAAAAAAAAAAGTCTCCTTTGGAGGACATTTGGGCCATTTGCATACATAAAATAAAAAGACCAAATATAAGACTATGCAGCTCAATGTACACAATCTAAAATATGCTTGTTCCAATAACACCTATATAAATATAATTTTTTCATTCCCTGTCCCGTGTCAAGCTAATGTATGTGTACAATACCTCAAAAATACACTAGAGGGCACTCATAACATTGTTTTCTAATGAAAAATAACTGGCCAGCCAACAAAAAGAAAACAAAGCTGGCATGTGGTTTACTTGATAGGTAAATATACAGGTAAAATTCAAAAAACTTAGAATATTGCGCAAAAGTCCATTTGTTTCAGTAATTCAACTAATATATGAAATAGGAACCCTTTGCAGGTGTTTTGGATTCATTAGCTGATTAGAGTCTGACACGGAGCCTGGAATATTGAACATTTTCACAATATTCTAATGGTCTGAGATTTTGATTTTGTGTTCTCATAAACTGTAAGCCATAAACATCAAAATTATAACATATAAAGGCCTGAAATATATTACTTTCCATCTAATGAGTCTATTTCATATATTAGTCTCACTATTATTATTTATTGAAATAAATGGACTTTTGCATGATTTTTTTGAGTTTCCCCTGTAATTTTGCTTTCTTAAAATAAACGGTATTTGCGATAATTCAGCTCTAAAGCACACTTGAAGTGAGAGGGAGGCTGCCATGTTTATTTCCTTTTAACCCTCTGGGCGATACAATTATATCGCCCAGGAGGTGACGCAGCACTATTTTTTTAAATTGTTTATTTTTTAAATCATGTAGCGAGCCCAGGGCTCGCTACATGATAGCCGCAGCGCAGCGGCATCCCCCCACCCACTCCGATCGCCTTCGGCGATCAGAGCAAGCAGGAAATCCCGTTCAGAACGGGATTTCCTGCTGGGCTTCCCCGGTCGCCATGGCGACGGGGCGGGATGACGTCACCGACGTCATGGACGTCGTGACGTCGGAGGGAGTCCAGATCCACCCCTCAGCGCTGCCTGGCACTGATTGGCCAGGCTGCGCAAGGGGTCGGGGAGGGGGGGGGACTGCACGGCACGGCGAGCGGCGGCGGATCGGCGGCGAGCGGCGGCGATCGGAAGTTACACGCAGCTAGCAAAGTGCTAGCTGCGTGTAACAAAAAAAAAATTATGCAAATCGGCCCACCAGGGCCTGAGAAATCCTCCTGCGCGATGTACCCCGAGCTCAGCTCGGGATTATCGCTCCGGAGGTTAAGCAATGCCAGTTGCCTGGCTATTCTGCTGATCCTCTGCCTCTAATACTTTTAGCCCTGAACAAGCATGCAGCAGATCAGGTGTTTCTGTCATTGTCAGCTTTGACAAGATTAGCTGTATGCTTGTTTCTGGTGTTATTCAGACACTACTGCGTGCAAATAGATCAGCAGGGCTACCTGGCAACTGATATTGTTTTAATGGAAATATATATGGCAACCTCTTACTTCAGTTGTCCTTTAACTGAGCTACTGTGGTTTCCCATGATGCATCACTCCGCAATGTGCAAACCATCTCTTTATGCCGCTGAACATCCAGACTCGCTGGTGTATAGCGAGCCTATAGCTAATACATTTTACCCCTGGATCTATATGGCTCTATGGGATGGACCAGTACTACAGAACACCCAGATAGCTTATGGTGACCCAGAACTAGGGAGGTATAAGGGGCCCCATTAAACGTAGCTAGTATAGTTGTCCCCAGTATAGGTGCCCCAGCATAGGTTAGCCAGGGAGGAGGAGCAGCAGGCACACAGCCATGGGGAGAAGGGCCAGACACCAACCCCCCTCACCTTGAGCTCCCCCTTCCACGCTTCCCCCTCCAGATATTAGAGCAGTGTGGCAGCGGGAGGGAAATTAATGACTCACCTCTTCCTTCCGTGTTCCAGGAGTCGGAGTGCTGCGTTCCACAAGTCTTCTGCTTGTGGAAGTACAGTGGGTGGCATTGATGAAGAAGACCTGTGGAACGCAGCGCTCCAACTCTTGGAATGCAGAAGGAAGAGGTTTGTAGTAAAGAAGAAAGATGGAGCACCAACTCTGCTTACTAAGGTTTATTGCGGACACTTTGGCAATACAGGCATACCAGATAAGGAATAGGTGTGGATACCGGCCTAACAGCCGTTTCGCGGCTCCTGCCGCTTTCTCAAAGGCAACAGAGGTATACAAGGAAGGAAGAGGTGAGTCAATTATTCCCGACACACTGCTCTAATGTCTGGAGGGGGAGCGCGGAAGGGGGGCCTCAGGTGAGAGAGGGGGGTCTGGCGCCGCCCTACCGTTGTGTGCATGCTGCTTCTTCTTCCTGTGTTGATACCCCCTCCTGCTGACGCCCCCCCCCTCCGGCGCTGCCCCCAGACTTCCACCGCCTGAGGTAGACGAGCCGTCATGCATGGAAGGCTTGGCATCATGCATGGGCTGGGCCTGCATTTGAGATATCCCTTAACTGGCTCGTGGAGGTCACTCAGGCCATCCCTGAACAGAACCTTTACTTTTCTCTGCTGTAGCCAATGATGTGTTAACTTGACCTTGGGCCAGGGGCGGACTGACCATTAGGGCACTCGGGCACGGACCGAGGACCCGTGGTCAGGGGGGGGCCCGCCACCCCGCCAGAGAAGCCTGACCAGGAGGGGAGACAGCCAGTGAAGGAGGGCAATGGGCATAGCAGCGGAGAAGGGGGGAAGTCCCCCCCCTTCTCTCACCTTGGGGCCCCCCTTCCTGGCTGTCCCCTCCGTAATCTGTAATGTGTCGGACAGCTGGAAGCGGCTGACAGCGGGCGGAGACGCTGTTCAGCCACCGGAGGGATCGCTGATCTGTGTGCAGCTAGTCTGGGCTTGAGAAGACCAGACTAGCTGCACACAGATCAGCGATGCCTCCTGTGGCTGAACAGCGGTAAGTCTCCGCCCGCTGTCAGCCGCTTCCAGCTGTCCGACACATTACAGATTACGGAGGGGACAGCCAGGAAGGGGGGCCCCAAGGTGAGAGAAGGGGGGGAGGAACTTCCCCCCTTCTCCGCTGCTATGCCCATCGCCCTCCTTCACTGGCTGTCTCCCCTTCTGGAGACACCTACAAGCCTGGCTGCTTATACTGGGGGCACTTATAGACCTAGCTACATATACTGAGGGCACCTATAGACCTGGCTATACTGGGGAGACCTATACACCTGGCTGCATATACTGGGGGCACTTATACACCTGACTACATATACTGGGGGCACTTATAGACCTAGCTACATATACTGGGGGCACCTATAAACCTGGCTATACTGGGGACACCTATACACCTGGCTGCATATACTGGAGAGACCTATACACCTGGCTACATATACCGGGGGCACTTACAGACCTGGCTATACTGGGGAGACCTATACACCTGGCTGCATATACTGGGGAGACCTATACACCTGGCTGCATATACTGAGGGCACTTATAGACCTAGCTACATATACTGGGGGCACCTATAAACCTGGCTATACTGGGGACACCTATACACCTGGCTGCATATACTGGGGACACCTAAAGACCTGGCTATCTGAGGAGACACCTATAGACCTGGCTATCTTAACTGGGGACATCTATAGACCTGGCTATCTTAACTGGGGACATCTATAGACCTGGCTATCTTAAATGGGGACATCTATAGACCTGGTTATCTATTCTGGGGACACCTGTAGATTAGGCTACTTATACTGGGGACACCTATAGACCTGGATACCTGCACTGGGAAAACCTATAGACCTGGATACTTCCACTGGGGATACCTTTTGACCTGGTTACCTATACTGGGGGCACTTATTTTGGCGGAACTGCTGCCAGATTAACTATTTTTGGGGAACTGCTGCTCTCAGATTAAGTGTATTTTGAGAAACAGCTGCCAGATTATGTGTATTTTTGGGGAACCGCTGCCAGATTGTGTATAATGGGGGAACTGCTGCTTCCAGATTCTGTGTATTTTGGGGGAACCACTGCTGCTACATGTATTTTTGGTGATCCGCTGCCAAATTATGTGTATTTGGGGGAACCGCTGCTGCCAGATAACGTCTATTTTGGGGGAACGACTGCCATATTATCTGTATTTTGGAGAAACCTCTGCCAAATTGCATGGATTTTTGGTGAAATGCTGTCAGATTACATGTATTTTGGGGGGAAACACTATGGCAGAGTTCAGACTTCCCCGGCAGACCTTTTACACCACTGCTAAGGTCATGTATATTTTGCCCCACCCATGACCACGCCCACATACTGTTGAGTGACCACACCCATTTTTTTGGCGCGCCGCGCTACGCGCGGTGCAGGGATTTTTGTCAGTGTACGATATCTCAATATAACATATTTACTGTTGTCAATAAATGATTATATCTTAGTCTGTAAAAATATAACGTGAAAGGTGGGAAACACTGGTATGGGGGCCCCATAATCTCCTATTGCCCGGGGGCCCCATGAGTTGTCAGTCCGCCCCTGCCTTGGGCATAGGATAATTGGTATGTAGGAACGTCCAAGTGCGCCTCATGCGCAGTATTCATCTTGCCAAAAACTCTGACCAATTCCCTGTGCCTCTGTAGCTCACAACCGCCTCCCACCTCATAAAATCAGAGATCTACCGCCATGTTTCACAGTGGGGATGGTGTATGTAATGTTTCATCTTAGGCCTTGTTGACTCCTCTGCCATCACGTTGTGACCATGCAGTTCAATTCTGGTCTCATTGCTCCAAATGACTTTTTCCCAGAAGTTTAGATCCTTGTTTAGGTGCTGTTGTAGGTGGGCTTTTCTGCAGCATTGATGCGATAATGGCTTTCTTATGACCACTCGACCATGCAGCCCGCTTCTCTTCAAGTACCTGCTTATTGTGCATCTTGAAATATCCACGCCACTTTTGAGTGGGAGAACAATGTGCTTGGGGGTCACATGAGTGTCAGACGTCAAAGGGCTCCACTACACCTGCTAGATTCTTGCTTGAGTTGATCTTTATCTGTTGCCCTGGCTGAGTTTAAAGTGGACCTGAACTCTTGTTGTACACAAGTAAAACAGAGAGAAATGCATCCTGTGTGTTTTCAGTTTAGAAGAGCTTGTCTAATTCCACCTAATCTGTAAGTAATCACAAGTGTTGTTTGATCTGTCGGCTTTGTCAGCACAGAAATTCAGCAGACAGAGCTAATATGTAAACACAGGATGTTAACCCTTTGCCTGCTTCCTCAAAAGCAGGAAGTAGATACACTGCAGATGTATTGCAGGAGTTCTGTAAGCTGTAACAAAGAATTTTTTTTCTTTAAGGGTTATTACTACTGCTTATCTTTCAGAGCAGAGAGGACGTTCTGAGTTCTAGTCCGCTTTAATCTAGTTTGTGTATGTAGAGATAATAATCAAAGTTATTTAAATGTTAAAGAACAAGTGACACCCATGCTAACCTAGAAATAAAAAAAACACATTTTACTTACATAACAGATGTATTGCACTGATCTTGTGAATTTTATAAAGGAAAAGCAGAGAATCCTATTCTAGACAGTTTCCATATTGGTTACCTTTGACCTCCTGACATCATTTCTTCTCTCACTCTTTTTTTTCTCCTCTTGCTAATTGTGTAATCGTTACCCGCCCACCTCCCAGAGTCTTCAGAGACTCCCACTGAGGTCTAAACTAGGAAGTGCACTGTCTTATGTCATTAGAAGGAGGGGGAAATAAAGGGAAGAGGAGGAATATATTATAGATAAAAAGACCCTCCAGCATGCAACTGTTTGGCAATGGCAATTAAAGGGCCAGTGCTCCTAAGGTATGTGATAACTCCAAACCATAACAGCAGATTTTTTTTTTTTTTTTGAAAGGTTTGAATGCAGGATTAGCATCTTTATCACTTAATACACTTAGTCCAGTTGCTGTTGAAATTTGATATTTATGGTGACAATCCCACTTTAAGAGGGGCCTTTAGGAAATTACTTGTGGACAGTGGTGTAACTAAGGAGCTTGGGACCCCAGTGCGACTTTTACATGGGGCCCCAAGCACTGTATTGATATGGCACCCCAAAACCTACCAAGGACAGTTTAATTGTCAGAGAGGTGTAATCAGAGTTAGGGCTGGAACCCACTAGAGGGATTTTCTGAGCGCTTAGGGAGCGATTCAAACCACTAGCGATTTCCCTAAATGCTCAGCTAATGTTAATGGATGGGCCAAATTCCACTGAAGCGATTGCGATTACCAAATCGCAAAACGCAGGACATGCAGCATTTTTAACGTTAGCGTTTCTACAATGTAAAGTATATAAACGCTGGCGTAATCGCTCGTCAAAACCTACACAGAGCGATTTTGCCAGCGTTTTGAAATTACTACACACTGTAAAAATAATTAAAATGAATTGAAAGGACCAATCAGAATTAAAAACGCTAATTGCTAATCGCTACACAATCGCTGTCAAAAACCTTCCACTTTTTAAAATCGCTACCAAAAACGCTCAGGAAATCGCTTACAAAATGCTCATACAAAACGCTAGCGATTGCGATTAACGATAGCGTTTTGTAGTGGGTTGCAGGCCCAAGAAAGCAGTTTGTTAAGGGCCCTTTCACACTAGAGGGCTTTTTCGGCGTTTTAACGACAGGGCCATAGTTGGCGTTTTCCAAGATAAAATGAAAGTCCATAGACTCATTTTACCTTTCACATCTAACGCTGCGTTTTTGAGCGTTGCGTTTTGAAGCTCCCAGGAGCTTTTTTAGGGCTGACCGCGGCGTTTCTCATTACAATTGATAGTAATGTGTTGGCGTTAAATCGCCTTCAAAACGCCTGCAGCCAAAACGCAGCGTTTTAGGTTTTTACCTCTGCCTGTAGTGTGAAAGAGCCCTAAAAGGAACCTAAACTGAGAGGGATATGGATGTTCCCTTTTAAACAATACCAGTTGCCTGGCAGCCCGGCTGATCTCTTTAACTGCAGTAGTGGCTGAATCACACACCTGAAACAAGCATGAAGCTAATCCAGTCTGACTTCCGTCAGAGCACCTGATCTGCATGCTTGTTGAGGGGCTGTGGCTGAAAGTATTAGAGACACAGGCTCAGCAGGAGAGTCTGGCAACTGGTATTAATTTAAAAGAAAAAATCCATATCCTTCTCAGTTTAGGTTGCCTTTAAGGATTACTACTATGCAATGCACATATAGAGGCGTTTATTACCAGCATAGCACCAATGGAAAGCCAATAAGATGGATGAAGGAGGGCCCCTCTGGCCCAAGGGCCCCAGTGCGGTCGCTACCTCTGCACCTCCTATTGCTACGCCATTGCTTGTGGATTCTTCAGTGGCCTAGGACAGCACTGTGTGTTACACAGCTCTGCCATTGTACTCATCTATCATACCATGTAACTGAGTAGACCCAGCCCTTCCAGCAGATAAAAGGGAATTGACAGAGACAGATGACGAGGCAATATCATCTCCTGCCCTGCTGCTTCCTACATTGATCCGGTGCACAGAGAATAGATGTATTCTCCAAGCCTCCATCAGAGCTCAGGTTCAGGTTACAAGTACTGAACGCTAGGAGGCTTGACAGCGAAAAGCTGCTCGCTGTGACACAGTTACGTACGTGATGATTGAGATTATCTGCTTTCTGAAAACTGGGATCACAGCCATTTTTTTTGGCATGATCTTTAGAAGGATCACAGAACTATGTGTTCCGGGTTTGACAGAAATATTGGCCTGCAGGAAAAAAACTATAACTGCATCTGGGGGTTAGAATACATATATCAATATTATTCCTGTTTAAATAGCTGCAGAGGACACGTACTGCATGCTTGTGGGTGTCGCCATAGAAACTGCTGAGTCAGTGCTCTCTGATTGGGCTATATTTAATGTGCAGGGCCGGATTTGTACTTTCCAGTGCCCTAGGTCTGCTGTAAAAGACCGCCCCCCCACACACACACACCAAAAAACATTCTGTCCAACACTCTGACTAACGATCACTGGTTTGAATAGGCTCATTTCAGTTGTGCTGCTCTGCCCCCCATTCAACAAATAATTCCTGTAATTTGTGCTCCTGCCCGAATGTGCACAGCAGTCGACAGTGTTCTGGGCATGCATACTTGAGAAATGACGCTGATGTATGGCCGGTACTTGTCAAGTAACTTGTCATAACACTGTTCCGGCCATGGGCAGGAGCGAGAAATTACAGGGAGCGCGAGTGGCCAGAGCATGCGCTGCTTCTTTGTCCTCTGTGCGACTGGCTGCAGTTGGAGCCACAAATAGGTGACAGGGCAGTGCAATGGAGAGAAGCCCGTCCAAAACAGAGAACAGGTAAGTAGCAAACATCCTGTCAAGACCCACTTTGAATGTTCTGTTGTAATTATAGTGGACCTGAACTCAGAACTTCCTCTTTGCTCTAAAAGATATGCAACTATATAACCTTTAAATAAAAACAATTCTTTGTTACAGCTGATACAAATCCTACAATAAATCTGCAGTGTGTCTACTTCCTGCTTTCATGGAAGCAGACATATTGTTAACATCCTGCGCTTTCAAATGAGCTTAGATGTTGTGGCAGTCAGGTGACACAGTGTAGAGATCAACTTACAACTTGTGATTAGACACAGAGGAGGGGTATTAGACAGGCTCTCTAAATACATACATGGTACATTTCTCTGTTTTCCTTCTGTCCTGTGCAAGAGTTCAGCTCCACTTTAAAGCATCTGAATGACATTTTATTTATATTTGCTGAGAAATCTATGCATCGCTTTTGAATGTTGAATGTACATATGGTGGTGTACTCTAACATATTGACAGTATACAGCAACAAAGTATGAAGAAGACTTATTAGCAGAAAGATTACTATTTTTCTTTTAAGCCAATAAATAATATCATCCTGATTCAAAACTCTCTGCTTTCTCTGATGGCTAAGATGGTACAATGCTCTACTGCTACAGGAAAGTAGAAGGATGCCAAACCATACACACTAGCATAGAGGTAGTAACAGCTCAGGTGACAGTTTAGCAATGAAAAGGACGCAAACAACATTTTTATTCTGGCAGTTCTCATAGATGGTAGGAGCTGGAGGACAGAAAATGAGTCAGGAAAGAGTTAACTGAAGCAGGGAAGAGATCCCTAGGGGGAAAAAAAAGAGAAAGTCATAAATTAGGGTTAAATAAAGTAATTAACAACTGCTGGGGTCAGTGTCAAAGCTGTAAAAGAGGTGAAGAAACTAGCAGAGCTCACTGATGTTTGTGAATGCCTGCATTAAAACTCAGCGGAACTTAGTTCTATCTGCTTTGTAATGTAAATCCCTGGCATTTCTCACATCAACTTGTATGTCCATCATACAGAGGAATGGATCAACAGGTGACAGCACATGCTGATTTTTATAACACATCAGAAAGTGTGAGAGAGAAGCAGGGATTGGGGAACTCTGGAATTCAGCTATTAGTGCAGTGCAGGGCACTGGATGGCTGCGCTGCGGGACCAGAAGAGATGATTTACTTTGACATATGACCTCTTCTCTCTCCAAGTCCTGCCACCCTTCTTATCTTATTTATCTTATCTGATTTTATCGCCCTAGGCCATGGCCTTCTGGCCTTCCCAGAAAGCCGACCCTGTTAATGTGTATGAACACTTTACAAGATTATTTGTATATCTTCCCCCCCATACAACCGTAGATATTTGCCAGCGTTAATATAAGCAAAATACATTTGCCTCTTAACTCAAAAATATCAGTGATCATGTGACCAGGGGTGTAACTTAAGGACCTAAACTCAGAATTTCCTTTCTGCTCTAAAAGATAAGCAACAGCATTATAACCTTTAAAGAAAAACATTTCTTTGTTAGAGCTTACAGGACTCCTGCAATAAAACTGCAGTGTGTCTACTTTCTGCTTTCATGGAAGCAGACAAAGTGTTAACACCCTGTGTTTACATATTATCTGTGTTTGCTGAGGACTGCCAAATTTTTTGACACAGCTGAGAGATCAAATTAAACTTGTGATTACATGAAGATGAGGATAGATTAGACAGGCTATTCTCTCTAAATACATACAGGGTGCATTTCCCTCAATTTTCCCTGTGTCCTGTGCAAGAGTTTAGATCCATTTTAAATGTCCAGGACCCAACCCCCCCCCCCCCCCTCTTCAGCCCAGTGTTGCCTTAACAACTCCCCTGCCCCCTTTCCACAAGCATCTGTGCTGTGTGGTATTTATTTTGTGTGCATTGGCCCCCAACACCTTTGTGTATGCAGCTCCTGAACTCCCCCCATACACACACAATCTTGCAGAGTAGCCTTCATACAGGGTCGGACTGGGACACTAAGGGCTCACCAAGGAAGTTTCAGCCTGGGGCCCACCCCTCTCCCCCCCGATCCCCTCTCCTCCTCCACCCCCCCTCCCCATTTTGGGCTCACATACACATGTACTCTAGAAATTTTGCATGACTTTATGGTAGGGAATAGATTGTGAGCACTTCTGAGGACAGTCTTCACTAGGGACACGGCCGTTTCTACGGCCGTGCGGGGCGTGCCACCACCCGGGGCGCTGCTGGGAGGGGGGCGCTGTGATGGAGGGGGGAGCCGCAGCGAGGGCAGTCCGACCTCTCCCTCCCTCTCCCCGGGCCGCCCTCCGTGCGATCCCCCCTCGGACTGCAGAGTAATGCGCAGGGAAGCGCTGTGCATAACTACTCACCTCGCTGGCTCCAAGAGCTGCTCTCTCGCCGCCAGTCTCCTCTCTGCCTACACGCTGATACACACACGCTCACGCTGCTAAACAGGAAGCAGCATGTGTGTGTATCAGCGTGTATGGAGAGATGAGACTGGCGGCGAGAGAGCAGCGCTTGGAGCCAGCGAGGTGAGTAGTTATGCACAGCGCTTCCCTGCGCATTACTCTGCAGTCCGAGGGGGGATCGCCCGGAGGGCGGCCCGGGGAGAGGGAGGGAGAGGTCGGGCTGCCCTCCCCGCGGCTGCGGCTCCCCCCTCCATCATGGGGGGCACCTACCTAACCTATACTGGGGCAGCTACCTATCTAACCTGTCCTGGGGGGCACCTACCTATCTAACCTATCCTGGGGGGCACCTACCTAATCTAACCTATACTGGGGGCACTTACCTAATCTAACCTATCCTGGGGGGCACCTACCTAATCTAACCTATACTGGGGGGCACCTACCTAATCTAATCTCTACTGGGGGGCACCTACCTATCTAACCTGGGGGGCAGCTACCTAATCTAACCTATACTGAGGGGGCACCTACCTATCCTATATTGGGGGGCACCTACCTATCTAACCTATACTGGGGGGCACCTACCTATCTAACCTAAACTGGGTGGCACCTGCCTATCTAACCTATACTGGGGGCACCTACCTATCTAACCTATACTGGGGGCACCTTCCTAATCTAACCTATACTGGGGGGCACCTACCTAATCTAACCTATACTGGGGGGCACCTACCTAATCTATACTGGGGCAGCTACCTATCTAACCTATACTGGGGGGCACCTACCTATCTAACCTATACTGGGGGGCACCTACCTATCTAACCTATAATGGGGAGCACCTTCCTAACCTATACTGGGGGGCAGCTACCTATCTAACCTATAATGGGAGCATTAACTTATCTAACCTGTATTGGGGGCACCTACCTACCTAGCTAGTCTATACAGGTGACAACTATACTGGCTACCTATATTGGAGGCACCTACCTAACTAACCTATACAGGGGGCATCTACCTATCTAACCTATGCTGGGGGCAACTATTCTGGCTACCTATATTAGAGGCACCCACCTAGCTAACCTGTACTTGGGGCACCTAACTATCTACCGGGGACGCCTGCCTATCTAACCTATACTGTGGGCAACTATACTGGCTACCTATACTGGAGGCACCTACCTGGCTAACCTATACCGGAGGCAACTATATTGGCTCACCTATGCCTGAATACCTATACTGGGGGGACCTATAGCTGGCTACCTATACTGGGGTACCTATTCTGGGGGAATCTATACTGAGTGCAACTAGACCTGGCTAACCTACACTGCGGGCACCCATACCTTGCTTCGGGGGGGGGGGGGGGGGGGGCGCAATTTTTACACCCTCGCCCTGGGTGCATTTTAGCCTAGAAACTGCACTGACTAGGGATATGTCCACATCGGAACATCGGCATGGTCATGATGAGTCATGGGCAGACTTAAAAAAAAGCTAAACAAAACACAAAATAAGTAGCGGTGTTATTCACAGAGATTAGGTCCGACCAGATACATTTTAGATAAAATATTCAAGTAGTTACATGCCTCATGATAATTTATCAAGTAGTCAAATGGCAGCAGATTTCCCGACAGAATGCAATCAGATTGGCGGCAGATACCGCCACAAAATGCAATCAGGTTGGCGGCAGATACCCCCACAAAATGCAAGCTTCCCCCAGCTTGGAAGGGGGGGGGCAGCGGGCACAGGTCGGCGGGGAAGCCTCCCCCCCAGTTAGGTAGGCAGGTCTCTCTCAGCCCCCCCCCTGCTGGAAGGGAAGCAGCGGGCACAGAGCGGCGGGGAGGGAGGGAAGCCTCCCCCCTCCCTCACCTAGGCCCCCCCCTTCCGCGCTCCCCCCTGTCCAAAATAGCAGCCAGCAGCGGCAGCGAGCGCAGGAACACTTACCATGCTGCGAGAGTCAGATCCATAGCTCTGCGTGCCGCTGGCTGGGCTGGTTTCCTGCACTGACTGTCCAATCACGCTCTCACAGGAAGTACTGCGAGAGCGTGATTGGAAAGTCAGTGCAGAAGCCCAGACCAGCGGCACGCAGAGCTATCGATCTGACTCTCGATCGGTAAACTGTTCCCCGCTGCTGCCGCTGGCTGGCTGCAATTCTGGAGGTGGGGGAGCGCGGATGGGGGGCCCCTAGGTGAGGGAGGCTTCCCCCCCTCCCCGCCGCTCTGTTCCCACTTTCCTCCCTTGATGTGCCGTGCCCCCCTCCTTTTTAGCACTGGGGCCCCCAGGAGGCTGGGGGGCCGGGGCCCACCGATGGGACCATCGGCACTTCGACGGCTCAGTCCGAGCCTGCCTTCATACCTCATTCTGGCACCAGCACAGGTCCTCTTAATTTCCTCTTAAAGGGATCCAAGCAGCTCCTGGCTTCAAATAGCTGCAAGGGCTGCCATAGTTCAGAAGCACAGCCCCTGCTATTTTACTACTGCCATTATCCAGGCTAGGTGTGAAATTCTTCAACTGTAACTGATGTTTTCTGTTTGAAGTACAATGAGGGTTTGTTTGTGGTCAATTAAGTCTAATGAGGTGATTTCTTATCTGCTTTCCACCATCTTCTGCACAGCTTCCACAGGTCCTTTACGGATGGACAAAGTGGCTATTTTAAAATGAAAGGTAAAATGAAAGTTTTTTTTAACCTGCTGGGCGGTCTGGACGAGCTCAGCTCGTCCAGTACCGCCGGAGGCTGCCGCTCAGGCCCTGCTGGGCCGATTTGGCTGAAATAAAAAGCAGCACACGCAGCCGGCACTTTGCCAGCCGCGTGTGCTGCCTGATCGCCGCCGCTCTGCGGCGATTCGCCGCGAGCAGCGGCGAAAGAGGGCCCCCCTAGCCGCCTGAGCCCTGCGCAGCCGGAACAAAAAGTTCCGGCCAGCGCTAAGGGCTGGATCGGAGGCGGCTGACGTCACGACGTCGGCTGACGTCGATGACGTCACTCCGCTCGTCGCTATGGCGACGATATAAGCAAAACAAGGAAGGCCGCTCATTGCGGCCTTCCTTGTTTATTCTGGGCGCCGGAGGCGATCAGAAGAACGCCTCCGGAGCGCCCTCTAGTGGGCTTTCATGCAGCCAACTTTCAGTTGGCTGCATGAAATAGTTTTTTTTTTATTAAAAAAAAACCCTCCCGCAGCCTGCCTGGCGATCTTAATAGAACGCCAGGCAGGTTAATAATAAACCACATTTTTAGAATGCATTTTTTATTTGCTATAGAGCTGCCCTGGGTGTTAAAAATGATGCTCGGTTCACTTTAAGGCTCGGTTCACATTAGGCTGTTCCGACGAGTGGAGCGCAGCAGCCGCAGCAATCCTATGGGAAAGTTCACATTCCTACGTTCCGCTCCGTTCCGTTCCCTGTGTTCCGCTCATTGGAGCGGACGTTCCGGACATGTCGGGACCTTGCGATACCGCTCTGCTCACGGAGAGGAACGCAAGCGTACGAGCGTATGCGTCCTAATGTGAACCCAGCCTTAGTGTAGCTGTGTCAGGAGCTACAAGGTGAAAGGCTGCACAGCACGGCTACACTGAAGAAGAAGTGAAGAGGTCCTGTCCTGCTGCCAGAACAAGGTTAAGTAATAAGCTCTGCTGCCATGCTACTGTGCACCCCAGCAGGGGCGTAGCAATAGCCATAGCAGCTGGGGCCCTGGAACATGGGGGGCCCAGGTAGCACTTAAGGTATTCACCATTAACTTTCCTGTGTTTCTCTTCCCTCTGACTTTGTCTCAGTGCCCATGGACTAAATGCAGTGTTGATTGTATGAGAATGCAAAATTGCCCAATTAACTTATATACATAGGGTAGGAGCAGGTGGCATTGCTTAAAGAGGAGCTGTTAGGTATAAGGTCTCAGAGAAAATAAACACATATATCAGTAGCTAAAGATTGGCTGTACTTACATTACATATGCATTTCACTGTCCACGTTTGGATTTCACAGAATTTGTATATAGTATATGCAGAGATAGATGCTCCTGACAGCTCATGGCAGGCTCCATGTTTTTCTGTCAAATATGTCGTCATGTCCTGCCTGCTTCCTGATCACAGATAAGCTCCTACTTGAACAACACAGTGTGCAGTGAATATTAATGAGCCATGTGGCTAGGAACAATAGCTGACTCCTGCAGTGTACTCTGCCCCGAGATTTATCAGTGCTACACGCTGGACTGATTACAAGCTTCTGTAACGTCTCATTAGCAGCCGAGGGGAGGGCCCCAGAATGCTTTGCAGTTTAGTATGCGGCTTGCGTCCTTATGGGTCTATAACAGACTTGCTGATAAGCACACATCAAAGGTAACTGAGATTTTTATCTTCACTAATGGCTTTTGGGCTTCCTTCTAAACTGTTTAACACAGGAGAATAGAGGTTTACATTAGCTTCTGCAGCCTGACAGTTACTCTTTAAGAGTGCCTGGATCTCAGGGCTCCATGTAAGTTTTGCTATAGGGCCCCATGATCTCTAGCTAGGCCACTGCACCCCAGAAACAGTCCCCCCAAGTCCACAGGCAGCACGCGTCGAGGGTCTCATTTTTGTGCTGTCATGTAATGTGTGTGATTTCAGACGATGCCATTTAAATGCAATCAATTGCAGACGCAGGACACTTCCTGGCCAGCAGACTGGAGACTGAATTTCGCGATTTTACGTTTCACATTGTGTTTGATAGTGAAATGCATGGTGCCAATGTATTTATGTTTTCTACTGAAACCACACTTATTAAACACTATTTTTTTTTACCTTGATCATGTGACTGTGCCAATATACAAGTAAATTGCTGTTTCTCCTGAACACGCTGTAAACCCTAATTTCCAATTTCCTTAATTCGGCCATCTTTGGATGACCACTATTTTCTTTGCTCATGGGAGACAATACAAGGGGATACCTGAGAGCAATCCGAGCACCTGGACCTGAAAAATTATAAATGTAATATCCTCATATGGGCAGTTAGTAATACCTGGTGCCATAAGGGGGGGGGGAGGGGCAGGGATAGCATCATGACTTACCTACGGGGGCTGCTCCTCTAGCTCACTGTCCGTATGAAGTTTGCTATGTTCCCCAGAGAGCAACCACAGTTGGAAGCTTCTGCCAGTGTTGCACACTCCCAGCCACCGCAACGCATGTCAGAATATGCAGTCCATCGATTGTTTGTACATCTCCTGGCCAGGTGCTCAGGTCGCTTTAAGTGGTACGTGAAGACACTAGCATCAGCGCAGATTCATCCACCAGGCAACCTAGGCAGGTGCTTGGGGCCTAGTGCATAGCTCCCAACTGTCCCTTTTTCGGAGGGACAGCACCTTTTTGGGAGCCCTGTCCCTGTGTCCCTCTTTCATCCTCATTTGTCCCTCTTTCAGGACTTTGTCCCTCTTTCTATGTAAATATGTATATTTCTATACTAAAAATGTGTTTGATTGACTCTAAACTTTATTCCCAATCTTTAAATTTATATATTACTAATTTTAAAATGTTACTATGAAGGAACATGAACCAGGATAGAAAGGACCAGTGGGGGTTGAATTATAAAACAACATATGTTTCTTATGAAATCTTTACGGTATGCGTGCCTAGAGGCGTGGTGAGGGCGTGGCCAGGGGTGTGGCAGTGACATGGCTTAAGTGTCCCTTTTACTCATCTCAAAAAGTTGGGAGGTATGCTAGTGTGTGTCACCTTCTTCTCCACTTCAGCTTACCAAAAGGTCTTCAAGGGGGTCTCAAATCTACGATCTTGCCTAGGGCCCCGTTACATGTTAATCCATCTCTGACTAGCGTGATATTTTAATGTACAAAATATACTAGAGCTTAAGGTGTATGTAAACCCACAATTGCTGTTTCCAGCAGGGCTTGGACTCGATCTCTCGGACGACAGTTCAGGGCCAAGTCCTGAACAGACAAAGGGCTTGATCCACTAAATGTGCAAAGTGTTAGCACGCCAGTGAAAAGCCACTTTGCACGTGCTAACATGCTTTGCACATGCTATCTGGGGTGCAAAATATGTTGCTAAGCAGTTTGCACGTGCAAAGCTTTTAGGCGTGATAACTGAGTTATCACGTTTTTGTGAATCAAGCTCAAAGCAGGCAAGGTGAGTAAAAGAACAATAGGCTATTGTAACGATTGGTGTCAGCAATGACAGATTTTCTGATTATTGGTGATCTGCAGTATCACCAATAATACAGATGCTATACCTGATTATGTGGTGATCTGCAGAATCACCAATAATGCGAGTATAGCAAGACACAGGACAACCAGATGTAAGATAAGTGTTTGGTGCAACAGTAAATATAGATAGAGATACCCACTATCCCAGAGGAGCTGGTAGAGGGAGGTATCTCTATAGAACACTGGAATCAGTACTCCAGCAGGCTGGAGACACAGATGAATTAGTGATCGGTTCACCCAAGGAGCGGGTGATGCACAGTAAAACAGAAGGTACTTATCACCCGAGAAGCGGGTGATTCAGACTGTACTGTAGCTATCAACCTGAGGAGCAGGTGTACTGCAACTATCAACCTGAGGAGCAGGTAATTAAGACTGTACTGCAGCTATCAAACTGAGGAGCAGGTGATTAAGATTGTACTGCAGCTATCAACCTGAGGAGAAGGTGATTAAGACTGTACTGCAGCTATCAACCTGAGGAGCAGGTGATTAAGACTGTAATGCAGCTATCAACCTGAGGAGCAGGTGATTAAGACTGTACTGCAGCTATCAACCTGAGGAGCAGGTGATTACTATACTGCGAATCCCTCACCAGAACTAAGCTCACTGGTGAGGGTAGGAGAGTCAGACAAGCAGATTCGGCAACACACGGACAGATACGGTACAAAGACAGAAGCCTGAATCAGAGTAAGGTTCAAGCTGAGTCGGCAACAAGATCAGATAGGCATAGGCACAGAATCAGTAGGCAGAAGAGTAGTCGAGGCTAGCAGAGGGTCATAACAAATAATACAATTCAATTAGTGCTTTAAGCTATCAACAGAATCTGGCTAAGTGTGGATGCCCAGCTCCTGCTGGTTCTAGCACACTTTGGGATCTGACTAAGGTCTAAGTGCTAACACGTAGCATTTGCAACAGCAGACGAAGAGCAACTGACAGGCAGGTCCTATATATACTAAGAGCGCTCCACAGCGCCGCCCCAGTCACTCAGCCAATCCAGAGCACTGCTGGAGTCAGCTGACCGGCTGATCAGCTGACTCCCCTTCTGATTGCATAAAGGTCCTGTCGCCTCAGTCTATGTGCAACTGAGGGACCAGGCAAAACTCCAACATGTAACTGCGCGGCGGAGGCCGCCGGCTGAGACGCGGAGACAGCCGCCATGCCGCTCAACGCTGCGGCGGCATCTCCGCTATCTATTACAGCTATCTACTTATCCAGATCTCTCAGTGATCAGGGAGGATTCGGGGAGGGGGGGTGACTGCACACACTAGATTCACAGCAGAGATGGCCTCGCCCCTATGCATTCACCAAGAATTATCTAGCCTGTGTACGAGCAGAGCAGGTCCAAGGTCCTCCAGCACCCAAGGCTGAGACACCAAAGTGCGCCCCTCCATCCCTCCCACCCCAGCCGTCACACACTGATTGCTATTAGACTAAGAGGGCCACAGGGCCCACACAGGGCCGGGCCCCAGGGCAAAATAAACCTGGGGGGCCCCCCCAACATATACCCCGGAACAAAAATCGGCATTAGGGGACCTTTTTTGCAGCTGGTATAGTCAGGGTGTGAAATCCCAATCGGTCAGAGCTCCACATTCTGGCTATCCCAGCCTGCATGGGGTACAAGGGGTTACAAAGTTTCAGGAGGGGGGACCCCACATAATTTAAAAAAAAATAAAAAATTCCCACACTCTAAACATAAAAAAAAATTGGGAAAATAGGAAAAAAATACCAGGGATCTTCATACAGCCATATGGCGGCTGTATAGCGATCCCTGGCCAAAGCGCTGCGGCTGCGTATAGACCCCCTGGAAACCCCATCAGGAAATTTATTGCGCTTTCGTTTGATGCATGTAAAATTACACTACCGTTAGGTTTGCTACTAAAAGTGACATTTACCGCATTTAAAAGTATACTTTTTTCGTTCTAAACTTTAAAATCGATTTTCTCAAAAACTATAAGGTCTTTTTGAAAAATTGTTTTTTCCTCTTATTCCTAATGATCGCCTTAACATATCCTGCAAATTTAGGATTTCTAGCATTTAAGGTGAATTTGCTATTAACCATTAAAGTCGGCAGGTTTTTAAATGTGTTTTTTTTCCCTTTGAAACTTTAAAATCGTTTTTCTCAAAAACTATAAGGCCGATTTGCAATTTTTTTTCCTCTTGTAGCCACTGGGGGCCCCTACAAGCTCTGGGGCCCTGGGGCAGCTGCCTCCTTTGCCTTAATGGTAGCGCCGGCCCTGGGCCCACAACCTCCCCAACACCTTAATATCTAGTTATCTGGCTTGCAGTCACTGCTATGTATCCCCTTTTCTTATTTCTTTCTGCTTCATACACAATTAGGAATGACAACTGAATGAATTGTGCGCCCCCTCCTACACTGCGCCCTGAGGCTGGAGCCTCTGCAGCCTATGCCTCGGCCCGGCCCTGTGTACGAGCCTTTACTGCAGGCTTTGCACAATGACAAGCAGATTCAAACCTTTCTTTGATGAACAGAGCACAGCTCGTACTCCAGCATGTAATAAGGCCTGCTGTTGGTTTTTACATCACATTATGTCCCAAGCAATGCTGAGCAATGCTATGCACGAGTGGCAAATGACCTTTTTTAAGTGTATATAAAATAAAGTCCAGACAATGAACTACATCTGCCTAGTTATGTCAGTCTGCCCTTACTCACTTCTTGGTAGACAATCAATTAAGCCACTGAGCGAGTACATCAGGTGCCTGGCAAGAACAACTATAACTATTAGTTTGTAATGTTGTAAGAATTAGACCTTGTAGGGGTAATTCTTAATCAACAAAATTCCATCAATAGATGTTTAACTGGTTTGCGACCACCTAACATTGACGGGCGGTCGCAGAGTGGCTCCCCCAGGACCGCCTAACGCCGATTGGCGTCAAGTCCTGGGGCCGGAGATAAGCAGGGAAGGCGCACGCATGCGCAATCATTCCCTGCTGAGACACGGAGCGGAGCTCCGGGATCAGCCTGCCAGCCGCGATCGGAGCATGCAGGCTGTTAAAAAAAGGGTTATTTTAATTTGTACAACACTGCGATCTAGCGCAGTGCTGTACAGGGGACAGCTCTGTCACTCAGCTGTCCCCAGGAGTAGCATGCAATCTGAACCCTCTTATAGGCTGATGACTATGAGAGGTGATCATTGTGATCGGATCTCGGGGGGAGGGACGGAAGGTGGGAGGAATAAAAAAAAATGTAGCTTTATTTATTACAAAAAAAATGACAATAAAATCATTAAAAAAAAAAAAGCAGCAGTCAGATCCCACCTACAGAAATCTCTGTTGGTGGGCAGAAAAGGAGATAAGATTAATTTGGCTGAAAAGTTGAATGGCCGAGTAATATGTAAAATGTTAAAGCTGCAGAGTGCGGAATTCTAAAAAATCACCTGGTCACTGGGGGGGGGGGGGGGGGGGGGGGTGTAAGCCTGTGGTCCTCAAGAGGTTAATAGGCGTTTGATCATGTGCATTGCATAAAAACAGCACAAATCCTCCATAATACATAGTAAATACAAGAACAAGGATTGCACACACTCATACATGTAATATATCTGCAGTAAACAATACAGCTATAGCCAGGGGCGGCTCTAGGGTTGTGGTGGCCTTGGGCAGAGAAAGAAGCGGAGGTCCCTTTTATGGTATCAAATGGCCACATCCGTTGTGGACACTGCACAGCCGCCTTGTGCTAATAACACAAAAGTTTAAGGGCTGGTTCACGCGGATGTCTGCTGAGCTTTTGCTCTGTGCCGCGTTCAAACGCCGGCCTTTAAACGCCAGTGTTTAAATGCAAGTTTTCAAAGGCTTTTGGGAAGCCTTCAAGGCTAATGCCGGCATGTTGCTTTTGAGACAAGACACGGTGCCGGAATCTACCACCAGGCTTTCATGAAAGCCTGCAAAAGCCGGTTCTGAATGCTCCCATTCACTTGAATGGGACAGGACTAGATCCTGAAAAACGTTGTGGCCAAAACGTTGCATTAAATGCCGCCAAATCGTCTGTCTCATCCAGCCCTAACTTTTACTGAGATTTACCACTGCGTTTTGCCTCCTTAAGTTATCACCTGTGTAGTTATTCTTACATGCAGTAGATAGGGAGTAGAGGAGCACACACAGGCAGGATGTAGCTCCTCCCCTCCTGCTGTCTCTTTTACCAGCATGATTATAGCTAGCCTGCAGGTGCTGTGTATGGCAGCCAAAAAAAGAGAAAGAGAGAGAGGCTGTGTGATGTCTGTGTGTGGCTGTGGCTGTGGCTGTGTTTGTGTCTGTGCATGTCTGTGTGTGTATATACATAAGCTTGATATCTCTCTCTCCCTGTGTTCCTGCTGTGTATTTCTCTCTATACAGTACCCTTCTGTATAAAATACTAAAAAAAAATGAAGCAGACAGCTCAGAATCCTGCACTTTACATTGCAGTCTCTAGTAACACTCCACTTAATGACAGCTTAGGCCAGGTGATAATTCTTCACGCACTTTACAGTTGTTATCACTTATTCTATTATTCTATTATTCTCTGTGAATTAACATTTTGTCTTTAAGTTTAGAATTAATTTAAAAATGCAATCATTAACTTTAGGAATCACTCCTTAACTTAAAGTGGATCCGAGGTGAACTTTTACACATTGCATAATTGTGTTCCTTTCCTACTGTTTATAGGGCATTCCTCAAGCCAAATACTTTTTTGTTTTTGTTTTAATACTCTAATTCCCTATAAACTAAATAAGCCACACCCACAGGTTCAGAGAGCCTTGGCAGTAGCAAGGGCTCATGGGAGCTCAGTCTGGGCAGGAGGAGGGGGAGGTGTTACTAGCCATTGATTTTAGAGGCAGAGGGGAGGAGGGAGGAGGAGAGGGGATTAGGCTGATGGCTCAAGATACAGATAAGCCTGCCTCTATGTAATGTTTACAAACAACATGTCTGCTGTCATTGTATCACAGGAATAAATAATCATATTCTATTAAAACTGTTTACAGCTAGCTTTGCTGTGTAAACCATCTAAACTTTAGATAAGATATGTAGACAAGTTACTTGTTATAGTTAGTTTTTCATCTCGGATCCGCTTTAAGGAGAGAAACCTTATTTTAAGGTTTGCCTGAGGTAAAATGCTTAGTGAATACTTAATGATTTATGACCAGGGTGAGAATAGTAAAAACAGCTCAAAATCGTTATTAAAGACAGGAGATAAACTTGGTGAATTGTGGCCTATATACCATGTATAGCCCTGCGGAAGATGTCAGCGCTATATAACTACACAATACAAAATGTATTTTTGTCACTGGAGATACACTTTAAGTGTAGCACGTAATTAAATAAAATTTCACCAGGGTAATCGCTATGATATGATGCGCTACTCTCCATTAATGAAAACTAAACAACTTGCCCATAAATTCAGCATCAGCACATTACCACCGGCTTATCTAATTATGCCTCGTGTTTCATGCATAAAAATAGTGTATCAAAGGCTAATCTGTGCAAAAGTAATTTATCTAAAGGTTGCGGACCAATAAATTGTGAATTAAGTGACTGTTTTGGATTGGAAAAGTTGATTTCATTTGAGAGAGTGAATACGGGTACAAGAGAGGACATGCAGGAAGCCCCGGGAGGCAGGGAGCGGATCAAACTTGTGCTTCTTGTCCCCAGGGTATCAATTCTTCACATGATAAATGTTACTGATCATGATATCAGCTGAAGCAGCTACCTTTTCCTGTCTCTGTGTTATTTTGCACCAGTGTTGTCTTCGTTCCAGTCTCCTTTCAGCAATATATTACTGGTGGTTACTTATTTATATTTGCTGCTGGTGATATGCCAGTATTCATCTACTGCAATGCAGCATGTAAATATAGGAGTGATAATAGGGACTTGCCTGCTCTGTCTTTTTTTCCCTAATACCTTGATGTACATTGGTTCAGGGAGTCTTCTGCATTTGTCTGCAACTCTCATTTCTGGGATTTGGTCCTGTTACTGGGGTCTGTCAGTTTGGGTATACTCTGCTACAAGAGTCTGTGATTGGAAGTGGGGTCTATTACTGGGGTCTGTCACTGGGGGCATGGCCTGAGACTAGAGTCTGCCATTAGGGTTAGGTCTGTTACTGGGGTCTGTCACTGGGGGCATGGCCTGAGACTAGAGTCTGCCATTAGGGTTAGGTCTGTTACTGGGGTCTGTCACTGGGGGCATGGCCTGAGACTAGAGTCTGCCATTAAGGGTTAGGTCTGTTACCGGGGTCTGTCACTGGGGGCATGGCCTGAGACTAGAGTCTCCTATGAAGGGTTAGGTCTGTTACCGGGGTCTGTCACTGGGGGCATGGCCTGAGACTAGAGTCTGCCATTAAGGGTTAGGTCTGTTACTGGGGTCTGTCACTGGGGGCATGGCCTGAGACTAGAGTCTGCCATTAAGGGTTAGGTGTGTTACTGGGGTCTGTCACTGGGGGCATGGCCTGAGACTAGAGTCTGCCATTAGGGTTATGTCTGTTACTGGGGTCTGTCACTGGGGGCATGGCCTGAGACTAGAGTCTGCCATTAATGGGTTAGGTCTGTTACTGGGGTCTGTCACTAGGGGAATGGCCTGACACTAGAGTCTGCCATTAAGGGTTAGGTCTGTTACCGGGGTCTGTCACTGGGGGCATGGCCTGAGACTAGAGTATGCCATTAAGGGTTAGGTCTGTTACTGGGGTCTGTCACTGGGGGAATGGCCTGAGACTAGAGTCTGCCATTAGGGTTATGTCTGTTACTGGGGTCTGTCACTGGGGGCATGGCCTGAGACTAGAGTCTCCTATTAAGGGTTAGGTCTGTTACCGGGGTCTGTCACTGGGGGCATGGCCTGAGACTAGAGTCTGCCATTAAGGGTTAGGTCTGTTACTGGGGTCTGTCACTGGGGGCATGGCCTGAGACTAGAGTCTGCCATTAAGGGTTAGGTGTGTTACTGGGGTCTGTCACTGGGGGCATGGCCTGAGACTAGAGTCTGCCATTAATGGGTTAGGTCTGTTACTGGGGTCTGTCACTAGGGGAATGGCCTGACACTAGAGTCTGCCATTAGGGTTAGGTCTGTTACCGGGGTCTGTCACTGGGGGCATGGCCTGAGACTAGAGTATGCCATTAAGGGTTAGGTCTGTTACCGGGGTCTGTCACTGGGGGAATGGCCTGAGACTAGAGTCTGCCATTAGGGTTAGGTCTGTTACTGGGGTCTGTCACTGGGGGCATGGCCTGAGACTAGAGTCTGCCATTAAGGGTTAGGTCTGTTACTGGGGTCTGCCACTGGGGGCATGGCCTGAGACTAGAGTCTGCCATTAGGGTTAGGTCTGTTACTGGGGTCTGTCACTAGGGGAATGGCCTGAGACTAGAGTCTGCCATTAGGGTTAGGTCTGTTACTGGGGTCTGTCACTGGGGGCATGGCCTGAGACTAGAGTCTCCTATTAAGGGTTAGGTCTGTTACCGGGGTCTGTCACTGGGGGCATGGCCTGAGACTAGAGTCTGCCATTAAGGGTTAGGTCTGTTACTGGGGTCCGTCTGTCACTGGGGGCATGGCCTGAGACTAGAGTCTGCCATTAAGGGTTAGGTGTGTTACTGGGGTCTGTCACTGGGGGCATGGCCTGAGACTAGAGTCTGCCATTAATGGGTTAGGTCTGTTACTGGGGTCTGTCACTAGGGGAATGGCCTGACACTAGAGTCTGCCATTAGGGTTAGGTCTGTTACCGGGGTCTGTCACTAGGGGCATGGCCTGAGACTAGAGTATGCCATTAAGGGTTAGGTCTGTTACCGGGGTCTGTCACTGGGGGAATGGCCTGAGACTAGAGTCTGCCATTAGGGTTAGGTCTGTTACTGGGGTCTGTCACTGGGGGCATGGCCTGAGACTAGAGTCTGCCATTAAGGGTTAGGTCTGTTACTGGGGTCTGCCACTGGGGGCATGGCCTGAGACTAGAGTCTGCCATTAGGGTTAGGTCTGTTACTGGGGTCTGTCACTAGGGGAATGGCCTGAGACTAGAGTCTGCCATTAGGGTTAGGTCTGTTACCGGGGTCTGTCACTGGGGGCATGGCCTGAGACTAGAGTATGCCATTAAGGGTTAGGTCTGTTACCGGGGTCTGTCACTGGGGGAATGGCCTGAGACTAGAGTCTGCCATTAGGGTTAGGTCTGTTACTGGGGTCTGTCACTGGGGGAATGGCCTGAGACTAGAGTCTGCCATTAAGGGTTATGTCTGTTACTGGGGTCTGCCACTGGGGGCATGGCCTGAGACTAGAGTCTGACATTAGGGTTAGGTCTGTTACTGGGGTCTGTCACTAGGGGAATGGCCTGAGACTAGAGTCTGCCATTAGGGTTAGGTCTGTTACCGGGGTCTGTCACTGGGGGCATGGCCTGAGACTAGAGTCTGCCATTAAGGATTAGGTCTGTTACTGGGGTCTGTCACTGGGGGCATGGCCTGAGACTAGAGTCTGCCATTAAGGGTTAGGTCTGTTACTGGGGTCTGTCACTGGGGGCATGGCCTGAGACTAGAGTCTGCCATTAAGGGTTAGGTCTGTTACTGGGGTCTGTCACTGGGGGCATGGCCTGAGACTAGAGTCTGCCATTAGGGTTAGGTCTGTTACTGGGGTCTGTCACTGGGGGCATGGCCTGAGACTAGAGTCTGCCATTAATGGATTAGGTCTGTTACTGGGGTCTGTTACTGGGGGCATGGCCTGAGACTAGAGTCTGCCATTAAGGGTTAGGTCTGTTACTGGGGTCTGTCACTGGGGGCATGGCCTGAGACTAGAGTCTGCTATTAAGGGTTAGGTCTGTTACTGGTGTCTGTCACTGGGGGCATGGCCTGAGACTAGAGTCTGCCATTAAGGGTTAGGTCTGTTACTGGGGTCTGTCACTGGGGGCATGGCCTGAGACTAGAGTCTGCCATTAAGGGTTAGGTCTGTTACTGGGGTCTGTCACTGGGGGCATGGCCTGAGACTAGAGTCTGCCATTAAGGGTTAGGTCTGTTACTGGGGTCTGTCACTGGGGGCATGGCCTGAGACTAGAGTCTGCCATTAAGGGTTAGGTCTGTTACTGGGGTCTGTCACTGGGGGCATGGCCTGAGACTAGAGTCTGCCATTAAGGGTTAGGTCTGTTACTGGGGTCTGTCACTGGGGGCATGGCCTGAGACTAGAGTCTGCCATTAAGGGTTAGGTCTGTTACTGGGGTCTGTCACTGGGGGCATGGCCTGAGACTAGAGTCTGCCATTAATGGGTTAGGTCTGTTACTGGGGTCTGTCACTGGGGGCATGGCCTGAGACTAGAGTCTGCCATTAAGGGTTAGGTCTGTTACTGGGGTCTGTCACTGGGGGCATGGCCTGAGACTAGAGTCTGCCATTAAGGGTTAGGTCTGTTACTGGGGTCTGTCACTGGGAGCATGGTCTGAGACTAGAGTCTGCCATTAGGGGTTAGGTCTGTTACTGGGGTCTGTCACTGGGGGCATGGCCTGAGACTAGAGTCTGCCATGACTAGAGTCAGGTCTATTACTGAGATTTGTCATTGGGGTCTGGTCTGAAGGGTCTGACCTGTTAGTGTAGGAGTCTGTCAATGGTAGTAATATGGTCTGCTTCTGGGGCCTGGTCTGTTTTTAGGGTCTGTCACTATTAGTATATAGTTTGCTAGTGGAGTCAATGTCTGGGGACATAGTATGTTGCATGTTGCTATGGGGAGTTTAAGGTTTGGGGGGGGGGGGGGGCAGGGTTAGGCGCCACAGGGGGCATGGCCTGAGACTAGAGTCTGCCATTAGGGATTAGGTCTGTTACTGGGGTCTGTCACTGGGGGCATGGCCTGAGACTAGAGTCTGCCATTAGGGGTTAGGTCTGTTACTGGGGTCTTTCACTGGGGGCATGGCCTGAGACTAAAGACTGCCATGACTAGAGTCAGGTCTATTACTGAGATTTGTCATTGGGGTCTGGTCTGAAGGGTCTGACCTGTTAGTGTAGGAGTCTGTCAATGGTAGTAGTATGGTCTGCTTCTGGGGCCTGGTCTGTTTCTAGGGTCTGTCACTATTAGTATATAGTTTGCTAGTGGAGTCAATGTCTGGGGGCATAGTATGTTGCATGTTGCTATGGGGAGTTTAAGGTTTGGGGGGGGGGAGGGCCAGGGTTAGGCGCCACAGGAAGGTTAGGGTAAAGTACCACTGGAGGGGTGGTCTTGGGGTTAGGCACCACCGGGGGGTTTAGGGCTAGGCACCACCAGGGGAGGGGCGGGTCTTAAGGTTAGGAATCGGTAGAGGGAGGGTTCTGTGTGAGAGTAGGATTAGGAACAATGTACCAATATTTTATAATATCGGTAAAACTTACCGATATTTTACTATATCGCAATCCAGCAGTACAATATCACTAATTTTTGCAATATTCTACTAGTTGCAATCCCCTGTGCCCTTTTTTCCAGTCGCCTTTACTTCATGTATGCGTCTTAATACTGTCTTTTTCTCTTCATTTCAGAATAGTATTTGGAAGTATCTCCCTTCATTTACTAAGCACTTGATCACAGTCACTTGACCTTCCCTTTGCTTGAGGAGTCACAAGGATGAGGCCTGCACTGTGCCAAGCTGACCACACAGAGAACCACATGCCAGTGTGATGGGAGGGATTCTCACCAGTCAGCCAAGCAAGAATAATGTTTGTTTTCATCTTAAACTAACTGGTGCTGGATGACCCCGTTCTCTGAAATCGTTCCAAATGATTATAATTTGTAATACAAAGATGATGACAGACGTAATACAACGATGATGACAGAAGTGTCACACTGTGTCTGCTGTCTGCTGTCCTGCATTTTTTGCGTACATCTAATAAAGGCCCCTCAAAATTCCAATATTTTACTATAAAAGTGTAAAATATCGGTATTAAAGGAATACTATCGATTGAAACGACTTTTTTTTAATACTCTATATTAGTGTACACATTACCACTAGTGCTAGGGGCACTTTATTTATTCACCCAGGTCTCTCTCTCACTATCCCTGCTTAAAAATTCATTTCTCGCACAGCTCATAGTAGTTTGGGTCAACCTGAGCTGCTTGGTTACTCTGTCACACAGCTCACAAATATATTTCACTGTGTCACTCACAGCATGCAGCAGACATGAGGAGAAACAGGCTGATCTGAGGTGGTAACAGCAGGTAACTAAATTAGCTGTAATATTGCTGTAATATAACAAGCTAAAACACTAGTCTGTGTTTACCCTCAGACTGGCTGCCTGCTTGAGGTGATTCACTCCAGGCTGCATCCACTTTACAAGCTGCTGAGAGGGGCAGACCACTGTCTACAATTAGCATTATTAGTATATTTATCAGTCAAGAGAAGCAAAGATAATAAACACACATTGCTAGAATCTTTAACCCCTTACCACCATATCAACAAGATTCTTTCAGCAAGGTGATAATTAAAGTATAAACTGAGGAGTTGATAGCAACTCCCCTGTGAAGAGACATGGTCTAGCCCTCTGGGAGCCCAGTATTTAGATACATTTTGTATCCAACACTGACGCCAAAACTGACGGAGGATTTTACAGCTGAGAGGAACAGCTGTGTGAGGAATCAAATTACTCCTAGTACTTGTCCTATTGTGTCCTACAACATACAGCATTTCAAAATAAATGCATACTTCGATAGTACTCCTTTAAATATCAATATCTTACTATGGCCAAACCTAACCCTACTCCCACACCAAATCCTCCCCCTTGACGCCTAACCCTTAAACCTCTCCCCCCCCCCATACAATCTTCCTACCTAACGCCTAACCCTTAACCCCCCCCCATCACGCACAAACTACCTACCTAACGCCTAACCCTTAAAGGGAACCTGAAGCGAGTGCAATTATTTAAAATAAACACATGACGTAGCTGGAAAGGAATATTACATAATAACCTCGCCGTCAGTTTCTCTCAGAAGCTCACCATTTTCTTCTTACAGTGATCCCTTCCAGTTCTGACAAGATTTTGTCAGAACTGAAATATACCAGTTTCTGTCAGTTATATATATACGCAGCTGTCAGTTACAGCTGAATGTGCAAGGTAATGTGTATGTTTCCCTATGGCTCAAGTGGATGATATTACCGTTTAAAGTAATACTATCGATACCCAAGTATTCTAAAATGACAGTGTGCAAATAATGTCTAAGTAGCTGTGTAAACATTTTCCTACTTTTCATGTTAAATATCAGAGGCAAAAACTGTAATTTATTGAGGGTAGGATTTAGCTATATTGGGACAAATCAATTGCAGAAGGGGTGTCTGCTTCAATGCACAGCCAGAGTTGCATATCAGACTACAGAAAGCAAGTATCAAACATATCAAACTCTGAAAGCAAAAACAGTATGAAAAGCTGTGACAATTAGTTACATTTCCTCTGCTCTCTTCAGACACTTCGGTCAGAAACACAGGACACAGGAGCTGCAGCTGTTGGGAGCTCTCTCTCTTCTGTCAAACACAGAGCTACACATACTTAACTGATCAAGTGTGAGGGGAATTTCCCCTTTCCTCATGGCTCAGTCAGCCGTCAGTTTTGGCGTCAGTAAAGTTTGAAAGTATTTTGCTAACAGTAAACAAAGAAGTTGCTACTAAAATGTATACACCAGTACTTAGCAGCACTTCCCAAACAATTCCTGTGTCAGTTGAAAAAAATATGTGAATTGATAGTATTCCTTTAATGCCTAACCCTAAATTACCTAATGCCTAACCCTTAACCCTCCTTCACAAACTTCCTACCTAACACCTAAACCTTAACCCCCCCCTCCCCCGGGCACACACTACCTATCTAATGCCTAACCCTTTAAAAAAAACGGCACAAACTACATACCTAATGCCTAACCCGTAACCTCCTTCCCCCCACTCACACACTACCTGACTAATGCCTCCCCACACTATAGCTTCCTAAGGGCCTGTTTCCATTAGTTGTGATGCGATGATCGCATTGTGTCTGTGGCAAAGAAAAGTAACTTATCCTGCACCACCATAGGCGCCTAAAAATATTGGCATTTGGGCGCCTATGGTGCCCGATATATATGCCAAAGAGCAAAAGTTCATCAGTTGGTTAACACTAACCCCTGACAACCCCTCTCAGCTGGCTGGTGCTACATTTACTGTCCAGAATGCTGGAAAACCTATGCATAGGGTTGCATCAAGAGGATGATCATCTTAAAACTGAAATATGGTTTACTGTAAACAATTTCAGTATTTAGAAACTGAACCGACGGTATTGTGCATTGGCGTAGCTCACAGTGTTGCTGGCGACCTTTCGCCAAAGTCATTTTCGCATTGAAAATCCTCTTTTCAATTCAAGTACATTTTGATGAAAATTATCCTGTATTTTTGCATTTTTGTATTTTCACGTTCGTTCAAAATTGATATTTTTTTCTGCAAAAAAACCTTAAAAATTATATTTTTGTTGTGAAAATGCAAAAAAAACCCTGTATTTTTACAGCAAAAATTCACAATAAACCTGAAAAATTTGAAAAATAACAAAACTTATTTTCGATGGAATTTTCGCTCGAAAATCGAATTTAACATTTTTTTTGCGAATATTAATTTAAAAAGAATAATTACATTTTCGCTCATCACTGGCAGCTAAGGAGCTCTGGGCCCCAGTGCGAGTTTTACATTGGGGCCCCCTCAAGCATTCTATACACAACAATTGATATGGTGCACCAAACCTTGGCAAGGACAGCTGCAGTATGAAAGTTGTAAGAAGGGGATGGGGAACAGCTTATTAATTATTACAACTATTCAAAGCATCTATAGAAGTAATCATTATTAGCACAAGACCAATGACGAGCAAACACTGCCCAAGGGCCCCAGAGCAGTCGCAACCTCTACATCCCCTATTGCTACTCGACTGGTATTGTCAACAAAAAGTGGAATTTCCCTTTAAGGCATGGAGGTCAGGCCAGTAAGTATCATGTGGCAGTGGAGTGTGTACTGGTTCTCCTGGTTCCTCTGCCTTACGAAGTGAGTTATTGTTTATAGGGAACGTGTTACCCTTTGGAAGCTGTTCTTTCTTCGCATGCAGAGCTATTTTCTCATCAACCTTCATCACCTTCTCATTTATCTTCACCGTCAAGGTTACTGACAATGATCCCAGTGACCCATGGTGCTGGCCACACTGAGAATGACCCTCAGTAAAGGATATCAGTAAGTCCTGCAGGCTTACCGTAGTATGTAGATGGCCTCTTTGTCCAGAATTTGTCAGCTAAATACAGTATACTGTATTGAAAGTGCACTGTGTATTGCACAGGTGTTGTTGATGGATTCCTCTTCAGAACTTGGCCAAGGTGATGGACCATCCTTGGCTATTGCTATTGCTACAGTAGGGTACCTCCTGCTTCTCTTTTCACCTCCTCTTTGCGTAGCCCAGAATATAGTTAAATAAAAGCAGAAGCGTATTTATAAGGATCCAACCAATAACTTTGCAAAAGAGTATTAATTGGTGCAAAAAGGATGTAAGGGGGGGATGGAGACCTTCAACTGACTTCCTATACTGGGGGCACCTACGCTTGGCAACCTATATTGAGGGCACCTACACATGAGATCCTATACGGGGACACCTATACCTGGCTACCTACCTATACTGTCTAAGGGTGGTTTTTTTGGGAGGGGCGCACTGTGGCTATAACTCGTGGTGCAAATTGTCGGGGCTGTGCTATCATTTCATTCCATTCCATTTATGGTTATTAATAGTGTTTTTTCTATTATACATATGTGATATGTCACAGAGATCTGATATGGCGTGATGTGTCACAATGGCAAAAAGGTTGAGAACCACTGTCCTAGGAGATATCTCAGGAGAAAAGGTGAATTGCATATGGGCGTGTGTGTGTGTAAAGAGGATGAAAGGGGGGGCACAAAAATCAGATTTCGCTCAGGGCGCTGTGGAACCTAAGGCTGGCCCTGCTTTTAGCAATATGCAAAGTAACAGCTTATATGAGGTAGAGGGATACCATTCAAGCAGACATATAACGCAGTTTATGAATAGTTACCCGCTGTAAAGATAGTTCATCCACCTCGCAGCAGTCGTGGGCTGATGGTTCCTCAAGCTGTCAAACATCCGCTCTCTGGCCGTGCACGAATAATCCTCCCAGATTTGTTAATGCCAATGGATAGTTGTGTACTTGTGTACTTGTCCGGAAATCTATCCAGTGATAAGGCAACATGGAGCAAGAGGAAGCACGCAATGTAACAGGCCGTGTAGGACGCCAAAGCGTCTCCAGCTTTCCTCCAGTCAAGCCTTTGCGCGCACCACGTAATTAGTGCAAGACGTCAGAGTCTCCTAGCTCCGCCCCCCCCCCCCCCCCCCCCCCCCCAGAATTTGCTGCCTGGCCAAGGCCGGATATATGCTTTTTTTGCCAGTAGGCCAACATTCTTGCACCCTCCCTTCCATGTGGAGCACCCCCCTCTCCCATTCCTTGTGTATCCCCCTTTCTTCCATGTCTGTCATTCATGTACAGCAGCCTCCTTCACTTCTATATAGGCCCCTTGGGCAGCAGCTCCCTATTTCCATGTGTTGATCCTTATTTGAAACCTTTGTATTCCATTTTCAGCCTATTCTTTCATGTGCAGCAATCGCTCTTCATGTCCAGCCATCCCTTGGCCAGAAATCCTACATGCCTACAGGCGCCTTATGTGGGAGAGGCGGCACCTCCTCCTTAGATCGCTGACATCAGGATCTTAAAGTCTAATCCCTGCCTCATATCACTGACCTCAGGCACTTACACCCTAATCCTTGTCTCATGTCAATAAGGATGATATGAGCCAGTGATGGGAGTGTAATGGCCCATACTCACGGGCAGCAAAAGTAGCCTGTCGCCAGCACACGTGAGCGTGTGGGCGACAGGCCAGCGACAGCTTGTCGCCACGTGCCTCCGCGTACACACGCGGAAGAGGGACCAGCGGCCGTGACGGAAGCTGTCGCCGACGTTCCTCCTCCCCCCGCCGGAAGCTATGCGTATCCCAATTGAGGTGGCTGTCGCTAGTCCGCGTACTCACGCGGACTAGCGACAGCTGCGGCGGAGTTGCGGCGGCGACTGTCGCCAGGCGATTGAACATTTCAATCGCCTGGCGACATCAGCGACGGGCGACAGTTTGGATTGCGCGCCCGTTCCGGGCGACAGTTCGGGGTGCGCGCGGCCCATACTCACGGGCGACCTGTCGCCGCAACACGCGCGCGCCGCGTGTTGAGGCGACAAAAGTCCCTCGTCAGTATGGGCCATTAGATTCTAAGGACAGTAGGTGATATAAGTCAGGGATCAGAGTTCAAATTATTTGACTTGGGGGTGTGGCTTGTGTGGTGGGGCGGAGTTTAAGGTGCCAGAACGCCTGTGCCTTCAGTTCTCTGAGTTGTAAATCCGGCCCTGAGCGTGATTGTGCAATAATCAAGATAAACTGTCACTCAGAACAATTATTAATGATCATTTTTGGGCAACAGAAATTTTGGACACGTACACAGCTTAATACTTTCAGACAAAACAAGTGGATTTTCTGACTTTGGTGCGGTTGCATAATGGCTCTGCATTTCCTGGATATCCTTCTTAGCAGTTCAACGAATGCCATTACTTGTTGACTGAATTACTTGTCAATAACATCCTAGACTCTAAGTAATTTATGGAAGGCCGGAGAGTTAGTAAAGCACGAGACACAATGGAATTTTAAAATTTCCAACGTAATGCGTTTTTTTTTTTACCCCCCTCTGATCCCATCATCTAATTTTGTTTGCTCATTTTCAGATGTCATGAAAGGTGTACGGTTTTTTTTTCTTCCTGCTCTTAAAAGCTTTTAATGTAGCTGACTAAAGCTTCCAGAACTCCTTGGGGAGAGATGATTGGTTGCTCTGGCAGGCTTTTCATGTTTGTTGAAACGGATTCTTGGCCGGGTCCTGCGATTGGCTCGGAGCCACGAGAGGGGTGTGACCAAACCTTCTTTCAGGAAGTCATGCACTGCAGTAGGCAAAGGAGATTTCAATTTAGCAACTACCACAATGCATTGCAGGGCACTTTCTGCAAGATTAAGTGGCTATTGCAGGACCTGTCTGCTTTTCGCCTTCCATAAAAGAGTCTAATGGAGCGAAGGAACTGCTTTTAAAAATAAAATCTGTCAGGAAATGCGCCGGTTCTGACAGGGCCTCATAAATGATGGCTGAAGAACTCGAATGAAAAGTGATTTCATTGTTCATAATTTAACCTTTGCAGATTTTTGCAAGTCAGAACTGATTTAGTTCTCTAAATGCATTTTCTGTGTAATATAAAGTACAACTTGCATTAAAGATGCCATATTGACCTCCTGCACAAAATGTCCGTTTCTTGGTGGTATTGCTGACCATTCTACACTTAATGCTTTCCGAGTTCTTCTCCAGGGACAAGCATGAGAGGCAAATTTTTCGTGCACGCATTCACATTTAAAATGTACCTAAAGTGACATGTGACATGATGAGATAAACATATGTATGTACAGTCCCATAGCTCCTCTTTCAGAGGGACAGTCCCTGTTTGGGAGCCCTGTCCCTCTTCCCTCCTCATTTGTCCCTCTTTCAGGACTTTGTCCCTCTTTCTATGTAAATATATATATTTCTCTACTAAAAAATGTGTTTAATTGGCTCTAAACGTTATTCCCATCTTTTAAATTGATAGATCTCTTATTTTCAAATGTTAATACGAAGGAATATGCACCAGGACAGAAAGGACTAGTGTGTATTGAATTATTATACAACATATTTTTCTCATGAAATCTTTATGGTATGTGTGACTAAGGGTGTGCGGGGGCGTGATCAGGGGTGTGGCAGGGGCGTGGTTTAAGTGTCCCTTTTTCTCATCTCAAAAAGTTGGGAGGTATGCAGTCCAGTAACTCGAAGTTGCTGCACCCCATAGTAAAACTCTGT
Organism: Hyperolius riggenbachi; assembly: GCF_040937935.1. Lineage (NCBI taxonomy): Eukaryota > Metazoa > Chordata > Amphibia > Anura > Hyperoliidae > Hyperolius > Hyperolius riggenbachi. The sequence goes on from NC_090654.1 coordinate 248,748,092, forward strand.
TGCCCCCATCCCCCCTTCCCCCCAGATCTCAGTATTAGGTCCAACCAAAATGTAAGGAAGAGGCGGAACATCACTGTCTGTCACAAATGATCCCTGAAAATGCAATCTCAGTCGGTTTTCCGATTGATGATTGTGTTTCACGTTACAATTCATATGGGATGTGTAGTTGTCGTTGCAGAATACCAAGCTGCTGGGGTTACTTAAGAAAGAGCCATATGTTTAGATGACAGTGTGTCCTTTAATCCCCCAGCTAGCAGCTAGTTGTAAACTCTAGCATGAAAGCTACCAAAAGGGACAATTTGGTCCTGTTGCTGGCAGAGGAAGCCTGGGCACAGCAGGTTACAGACAACCAGGAGCCAAGAAGTCCTGGCTATATTTCATAGCTGTAGTTTATTATTATGTCCTTTTAAGAGATACCATACTTGTGATCTATATGGAAACTATATTGTCTGATCGCTAGTAACGTAACGGTCATTTTGCATGCTTCTTGTATGGGGCTGACATAAGCTCCAACCCCATTACTTAACTTCTCACTCAGTAACAGAATGTCACACACTATTCATGTCTGGTATTAATGTGATGAATTTGCTATTATTAGTTGTGTGCAATGACTGTCACCCGAGATATGGAAATGTCACATATTTGGGATTTAAGATTCCCTTCAAAATAAGATAACACCCCAACCTCCAGCACAGGGGCTGGCCATGAGTTCCGCCCTCAAGAGCTTGGTCCTATATAAGCAAAAGTCTGAAATCTGATAACAGTCCTCCATTTTTGACCACCTGACTGAAGCCAGCCAGAGGAGCGTGAGGCTGGCTCCCATTTCTACTAAATCCTGAAAAAAGGAACTTTCTTGGATTTCCACACAGAGGACATCTTTCTACCAAAACTTTAAATATTCATTTTCTTGGTTTTTACCCTTTTATTTAACTTGTGGCTATTGTTTCCATAATTGTTAGTTTTAATAATCTGTATATAGTAATTATTTGTATTGCATTTACAATAAAAGACATAAGTTCATTTTTTTCTGCTACACACCTGGTTTGAGGACCACAGAAAGAATCCTAGCCTTTCTGAAGATTCGCTACCTGAAGTAATGCTTTGTTTCGGTAATAATAGATTGTCAATCCTTTCTTCTTAGCGCAGTCTATCTCGCAGGTTTCCCTTTTCCCGGATAAAAGGGATGGTGGCAGCCTTGTACCTGAAATATTGTGTATCAAAGTGTTTGTGTTGCTCGCATGCCGCCTCCTGGCCTATCTGTTACCCAATTCCAGCATTTACAGCACATTGATTGCATCCACGAGGTTGGATGGTCTGTGAGTTGAAACAGATTGGAAGGCATTGATCAGTCCGGTCACTAGGGGGGACTTTTGACACTCACTGTCTGCAAAAGAAGGCCGCAAATCGTTACGCACCTGATTAAGGACCTGCTAGTATTGATCTAGCTTCTATTTTTTTGCTTCTTACTTTGCAATCTTTTGATTCCCCCCCCCCCCCCCCACCATACAATTTTTGGGGTAAAGTTCCTCTTTAAAGAGAGAGAAAAAAATAAAAAAAAAATCCTTGGGGGATACTTACCTCGGGAGGGGGAAGCCTCTGGATCCTAATGAGGCTTCCCCCATCCTCTTCACCCTCTGTTCCAATCGGCCTCGTGCCTTCACAGTAGAGAGGACCCGATTGGGCTTGTCTATTTCCGCCTGAGCCCAATTGGAAAGCTGCTACTGCGCCTGTGCAGGATCACATTAGGTAAATCTTGCAGGCGCCTTCTGCATCTGCTCCACAGCCAACATCCTTGTCAGCTGTATTTTCGTAGGAGACATCGCTGGATCCCTGAGGCTTAGGAGGATGGGGAAGTCTCATTAGGATCCAGAGGCTTTCTCCTCCAGAGGGAAGTATCCCCCCAGGAAGGAGGGTTTGTTTCAGATTCTCTTTAAAGAGGAACTCCAGTGATAATAATGTAATACAATTTTTGTATTTTTACAAAATTGTTATTTTATTGTAATTTTATTGTAATGATTGTAATTTTTACAATAATTATGTATAAATGATTTAGTCAGTGTTTGCTCATTGTAAAATCTTTCCTCTCCCTGATATACATTCTGACACTTATCACATGGTGACATTTTTACTGCTGGCAGATGATGCCACTGGAAGGAGATGCTGCTTGCTTTTTTGGCAGTTATAAACAGCTGTTATTTCCCACAATGCAACACGGCTCCCACACTGTGATGTGAGGACCTCAGAGCTGTGAGGCGCTGACATCACATCGTGGGAGGGGTTTCACCACAAAATCAGTCATACAGAGCCCCCTGATGATCTGTTTGAGAAAAGGAATAGATTTCTCATGGGAAAGGGGATATCAGCTACTGATCGGGATGAAGTTCAATTCTTGGTTACGGTTTCTCTTTAAGCATAGGCTAAGTTTTGTGGTATGTGCGAGGTGAAACAGTCACTTGAATCGTTTCAGCGCAGCGCCAAAAATGAGCACCCTAATTGCTCACACTTTTTCATAGAAGCTGTACTGTTTGGTCTACAGAACCCACACAAATTCCCATCTTCCAGCATAAGCTATTAGCTGCCCAGTGCTGGAACCCTAGTTACTCTCTTTGAACTCTTGGACGATTGCAGTAGGCTGACAATCCCTCTTAGCATCCTCTGTTAGGAACTCACTGAAGTGGTTTGTGATTTTATAAACCCATACAACCGGTGTATATATTGAGCAGCCCTGGAGAGGAATAGTTTCTTTCTCAACAAAAGTGTGGTGTGACTTTAAATCTGAGGTCATTGTGTTATTTAAATGCCCTGAAGAGTGCGGTGATGTAAAGAGAAGATAAAATGGCCCATCTTTGCTTTAAAGCACATAGCAGTACGGATAGCGGGGTGTGCGTCTCACATTCCTCAGTGACAGCGTTCTCTTCTGGCGGTGTATGGATAGGAGCGAGCAAGTTCAAACTAGCCGCACTCACCCAACTTGTGCAGAGTTAAAGGGAACACAACTCTTACGGCATGCTGTGAACTAAATTAAACAAATGTTTGAGGTTGTTTACAAAATATGATTATTTTTAAAGTGCAGCGTCAGCTCTTATTGCTGTTCAGGAAACTGCATCTCATCTGAAGTCACAGAATAAGGATTTATACTTACCTGAGGCTTCCTCCAGCCCCCTGTAGACGGTATGCTCCCCTACATTCTCCAGTTGGGGACTGGGGACTACTGCCCATGAGCTGCCCTGGCCACATGCGCTCTTGGTTGCGCTCTTATAGCCGGGAGCGTTCTGTGCTTGCACAGTTAGTTAAGACGCAGAACGCTCCCATCATCAACAGTCGTGCTCCTTGGTGGGGCATGCACAGTATTCCCCAACTGGCTCAGTTGGGTATTTTACCCGGGAGGACAGCTGAGGAACAGGGGGAAGTGGTTGGGTGCCGACGGAGCCCATGGCATGCAGAGGGCTGGAGGAAGCCCCAGGTTAGTATAAATCCTCATGTTCTTTTCGTCTCAGGTTCTCTTTAAATCAATCCAGGCTTACGTAGTATGTAATATAGAAAAAAGTCATTATTTTTATTTTCATCAGTGTTTCAAAGCATATTATTAGGGAAAGACAGTCATGGGCAGGGTCGGACTGGGACACTAAGGGCCCACCAGATAAGTTTCAGCCTGGGCCCCCCCCCCCCCCCCCCCACAATGCCCACCCACCACCTTTTGGGCTCACATACGCATGTACTCAAGAAACTCTGCACATGATAATAGACTATGACTATGGTAGGGAATAGATTGTGAGCTCTTCTGAGGATGGTCCATGATAGGGAGGTGTTGTCCAATCACGCTCTCACAGGAAGCACAGTGAGAGCATGATTGGACAACAGTCAGAGAAGACCAGAGCAGCGGCACGCAGAGCTGGAACTAGGAAGAAGTAAGATGTTCCCCGCTCGCTGCTGACTGCCGCTGTGATACATTCTGGAGGGGGGAGCGTGGAAGAGCTCCCCCCCTCCCCGCCGCTCTATGCCCGCCGTTGAATGCTCCTCCTTCCTGCGCTGTGCCCCCCCCCCCCCGTTCCTGGCGGTAGTGCTCGGGGGCCCCCGCGGCCACTGACGTCACGTGACTTTACAGTAAATAAAAGGCCCACCAGGGAAAATCCTGAGCCTCAGCCGGCCCTGTCCGATCCTGGTCATGGGAAAAGCAATATTCAAAGTTTAGCTATAACTAGGGGTATGCTTAAAATGAATGTAGAATACAGACTACAGTTCCAGAATTCTCCTTTTAGTTAGTTAATCTTCCGTCTGAATTTATAAATGCACGTAGCCAGGTGTAGCAAGTATAATGATCCTGAATTTTTCATGACCATGTAATCGAAGCCAACCTGGAAAAATGTCAGCCTCGCCCACAATACAAGAGGTGGGATCATGTGAGGAGAGGGGTGAGGCTGGAAGTGATCATCATGTGAGGGAGGAGACTCATTTCAGGCCGGCCACTGCTGCAACACCGCCACAGCCAAATATATTTAACTAGGTAAGTATATCATTTTTTTTTCTAGGCTTTAGGGTTTTTTTTTTGCATTAACACCTTGCTTCTTTGCCAAAAAAAGGCAGACAGGATGAGTATATATAGACGTATTATACAGTATATACACTCCTAGCCTGTTTAAAGTGAACCTGAGATGGGGCCACAGCAATAAAATATACATATCTGGCGCTTCCTCCAGCCCTCTCCGGCCTGATCGCTTCCACAGCATCCTCTTCTGACTTATCATTTGCTGCAATTGGCCCCGGACAGTCCTCTGGTCTGAGGCCAACTGTGCATGCCTGACCACGCACATGCTCCTCCCACGTTCACATCACCAGAAGCACTCTGTGCCTGTGAAGTACTACTGCACAGGTGCAGAATGCTCCTGGTGACGGTAGCGAGCCAAGGGAGCGCCCTGGCCGGACTGAACAACTGGCCCTGACTGGCAGATATTCCAGGGCCCGTAGCAGGCGAACAGGCAGTCAGAAGAGGACAGCGTGGGAGTGATCATGCCGGAGGGGGCTGGAGGAAGCCCCAGGTATGTATATTTTTTCCTGTGGACCCATCTGAGGTACACTTTAATGTCTCTTGGGGAATAAGGACGGATTTTTCTGCTTGTGAATATCTATTACGGATGGTCAATGAGACGCAAATAATTTCAAGGTGATGAGTTGCACATATTAATGCTAATTTTATACAAATTTATGCAGGTTTAAAATGGATTAACTGAATGCCGTTTCAAGCTGCATTAATTTGTGTTAAAGTACAATAAAAATGTGCATCAGATTGAAATTATTTGCATCTCTAGCACCATCCCTAGCATAAGGGGCATAACTATGAATCATGGGGCCCACCAGCAAAACTTGATGACCCCACTGATGTTCACACCCTTTACCTTGCCTCCTCAAAGCCTGGGTGTGGTCCTCATTATCTTCACACCCATAACATGCATAGCCACAAAAACACCTGATCTAGAGGATGGACCCAGGGCTGGTTCTAGACTTTTTACCGCCTGATAACTCCTCATAGCCATTAGTGCCAGTGTGTGGCTGACTGGTCAATCTCCGTGAACAGTCTATATGGCAGCTCCCTCTCCTCAGTTGGTTCATGACATTGTCACATGTGTCCATGATCCACTTCCTGTTTCTGGTCGGCGCTGCCCCTCTTAAAGAGCGGCCCTCAGTCACATGCTGCAGGTCTTTCTGCGGTCTCAGGGACTGTTCCTCCTGTTCCTTAGTAAGGTATTGACTAGTATTTATGGGCCTTATTCAAGTCACTTTTTCACGTACGTTTTTTCCTAGGTGGTATTTTTACATCTTATTATTAATTAAGTGCCTTTTAAGCAACCAGCAAGAGAGAAAATACCACACTAACTTGGGATAATATTGCTGGCTACCGGCAGCATTGTTACGCCAGTTACGCTATTAGCGCAACTCACGGTACTCGAGTAGTACAAACGTTGCTATGGTAGTGCTCAAAACTAACAAGTGTTACCGCTAGCAACGTATGCACTACTTGAGCACCATGGGTTTCACTAATAGTCTAACTTGCAGTACACTCTGCCTCTAGTACCTGTAATATTGCCATGTGCTATCCATGCACGGCAATATTACCGCAAGTTAATGCATCAGGGCCAATGTGTGCTATTACTACACTCAGCAGAGAACCCTGTTGTTCCTGAAGCTTGCAAATTCCTTCTGTTTTAAGAAGACAGAATTGTACTTTGCTGGGTGTGGACTATATGGATCTACTAGATCTTCCTGTTTTTATGTTACCTCAATGGTGCCTCTCCAAAGAGCTTCTTGTGTCTGCTCATTTTCTGTTATAGTACGTGTTGGATCACCCCACCCACTGGTCACATCACATGGTAGACTTGGCTGGCACACAGACCTGACTGAGGCGGGATGCCAAGAAACATTGCGCCGTGAGCCTTAATTATGCTTTAAGTTGCCCGAAGTAATGTAAATGCATATAAGAATTTCTATCTCTATGCTGACGTGTAATGAGTTTTTAATTTTAGATTATATTCTTCAGAAAGTACCAGTACTGTGATAATACTTAAGGATCCTACTGGTGCTGCTCATGTGGCCAAATGCCAGAGCATCGCTCATGTGGTCTCAGCTGAAAGTGCTTAGATTGACCTTCAAGTAAAAATGATCAATACAAGCAGAGCATAAGATGATAATATACACAACCAGAGGATGATGAACCATTTTTCATTCCAGAACTTAGTCCCAGGAGAAGTATTGCTCACTAAAAAGCCCCCCAGTGTCCGGATGAAAGCTCTTGGTGACTTTTGACCACCTAAAGAGAACCAGAGATCCTTTAATGAAAATAAGTTATACATACCTGGGGCTTCCTCCAGCCCCATACGCGCTGATCGATCCCACGCCGCCGTCCAGCGCTGCCCGCAACTACGAGAACGGGGTCTCGTCGCTGACGTCATTGGAGCCGGGCTACGCAGGAGAAGTGCGCCCTCTACGTATCTCTCCATACAGTGCTGCAGAGATACGCAAAGAGCGCACCTCTGCAACGCTAGACTGGCTCCGACTGGCGGCAGAGCGGGGTCCCGGTTCTCATAGCTGCAGGCAGCGCTGGATGGCGGCGTGGGATCGATCAGCGCTTATGGGGCTGGAGGAAGCCCCAGGTATGTATAACTTATTTTCTTTAAAGGATCTCTGGTTCTCTTTAAGCATCATTACTGGTTCTTACAGGCTTCTATTTTTTAAGGCCTCTTTTCCACGAGCTGTTGAAGGAAGTGAATCCACTGCCTGTCAGCTGCTCCCGTTCATTGGCCTGGCACTTGTCAGCCGGGCAGTGGGCATGTGCCCCTCCCCCACACAAAGCTGCATCTAAACATGGTGGTTGCCCTCCTCATCGCAACACAATGGATTCAGCGTGAAAGTGTCCTTAACTTCTTGCTGACTGCTCCACGCTGATTGGCATGAGCAGTGCGGCAGCCCCAGGACCGCTCCACGTGAATGGGCGTGAATGGCTGGGAATGGGCGTTCTAGGAGGGCGCGCGCATCTCCGCTTGAAAGGCGGAGTTACGCTCCGCTTTCAGTCTCTCAGCGGCGCTCAGCGCTCGGAGAGCGTTAGACGGCGTCTATTTAGTTAGTACAGCGTTGTGACCTAAGTCAGCGCTGTACTGGGGACACAGAAGTGATCGGCTGTGATAGGCTGAAGCCTATAAAAAAAAAATAGCAAAATGTAATTAAAAATAATAAAATAAATATTTATTAGAAATAAGTAAACATTCCTGGGGGCAATCTGACACTGCCAACAGAAAGCTTTGTTGGTGGGGAGAAAAGGGGGGGATCACTTGTGTGCTGAGTTGTGCGGCCCTGCAGCGAGGCCTTAAAGCTGCAGTGGCCCAATTTGTCAAAAAAGGCCTGGTCACTAGGGGGTTTAACCTCGCGGTCCTTAAGTGGCTAAAGTAGTATGAAACGTAATCTTTTAAGGCAAAGAGGAAATGCTATTTACAGCATACAATCTACTACCATAAAAAAAACATTGTAACAACATTCAAACAGTTCAACACCGCATTTTATTCTTCAGTGGAAAGCTCCTTGCTTTAGTGGAAATCTTCTGACACCATTAGAAGAGATGATTACATTGTCTTTTGTTTACATTCCTTTGTCAGATACATTTAGTAAATATACCAAAACAAAACTGCCGAAACTGAGCTGTGCTGAGCTGAGAAGCAGAAAGAGCTGAGAAGGGATCACTAGAAAGGTTTTAATATATAAATACAGCAGCTATGCAAGTAAATGCAATGGCAGCTTTCAGAGAAGATAAACTGTACTTTAGGAATTTGTAACTTGTAGACAGACGATATTACTTGTGCACAAAAGCAAATATGATAACTGTATGGGATAAAACTCTGACAAAACATTCAACAAAAATGTGTTTTCCTACTTTTTATTGAATGTTTTGTCGGAGTTTTATCCCGCCTTTAAGAAGAATGGCTAGCCCTGGCCTTCCCATACCATTAGTCTGTTGGTGGAGGCCTTCTTAAAGGGAACCGAAACTGAGAAGGATAAATGTTTCCTTTTAAACAATACTAGTTGCTTGGCAGTCCTGCTGATCTCTTTGGCAGCAGTAGTGTTTGAATCACACACCTGAAACAAGCATGCAGCTTATCTAGTCTGACTTCAGTCAGAGCACCTGATCTGCATGCTTGTTTAGGGGCTGTGGCTAAAAGTATTACAGACACATGATCAGCAGGAGAGTCAGGCAACTGGTATTATTTTTAAAAGGAAAAAAATCGATATCTTTCTCATTTTAGGTTCCCTTTACATATACAGTAAGTCTAAAGCAGTGCTTGTGTACTGTAATTTAATATATTGCGGCACACATTAGATAATGCTCACATGTCGCTGTTGGGAAGCTGTCATGTTATATATAGCGTTGTATTTACACGCTGAAATGTCTCGAAGCAAAATACCTGTTTAGTTACTTTAAACATTTAGTTCAGCCCTTTAAATCCACCTTGCCAGGGGCACATACCATTCACCAAGGTAAAGATATGAGAGACAATGGCCTGCGGACCCGCTTCTGACCTTTCCATGCTAGCCACGTGAGAAATGCTCTGTAGTGACCTGCTTGATTTGTGTGCAGTTCTCTGCAGCTGAAGTGGGCCAGGCCTGTGTCTCCACCTGGCCATAGCCCCTTCACTCTCTTCCCAGTAACCCACAGAGCATCTGAATGAAGCTACAATGTGACCTACAGGAGCTCAAGCCTAAAATTTGTTTAGCTCAAAGTAGTGATGCAGTACACCCAGTTAAAGTGGACCTGAACTCAGAATGTCCTCTCTGCTCTAAAAGATAAGCAACAGCATAGTAACTTTTAACCTCCTTGCCGGTTATCCCGAGCTCAGCTCGGGGTAACCTGCGCAGGAGGATTTCTCAGGCCCCGCTGGGCCGATTTGCATATTTTTTTTTCCTGCACGCAGCTAGCACTTTGCTAGCTGCGTGTGGTACGCGATCGCCGCCGCTACCCGCCGATTTGCTGCAACCCGCCGAGCTGCCCCCCCCCCCCCCCCAGACCCCTGCGCTGCCTGGCCAATCAGTGCCAGGCAGCGCTGAGGGGTGGATCGGAATTCCCTCTGACGTCCATGATGTCGGTGACGGCAATGGCGACCGGGGAAGCCCTGCAGGAAATCCCGTTCTGAACGGGATTTCCTGCTTACTCTGATCGCCGGAGGCCCTGGGCTCGCTACATGATTTGAAAAAAAAAAAGTGCTGCGCTGCATCCTTGCCGGCGGGAATTGGACCGGCAAGGAGGTTAAAGAAAATATTTTTTTTGTTACTGCAGATACATATCCTGCAATAAATCTGCAGTGTGTCTACTTCCTGCTTTCATGGAAGCAGACATAGGGTTAACATCCTGTGTTTACAAATTAGCTGCTCTGCCATGGCAGAGGAGATTCCTGAGCTTACACAGCTGAGAGATCAAATTACACTGGTGATTGGGCACAGATGAGGGGGGATTAGACAGGCTAAACTCTCTAAATAAATACAGGATGCATTTCTTTGTTTTCCTTCTGTTCTGTGCAAGAGTTCAGGTCCACTTTAAAGAGAACCCGAGGTGAGAGTGATATGGAGGCTGCCATATTTATTTCCTTTTAAACAATACTGGTTGCCTGGCAGCCCTGCTGATCTATTTGGCTGCAGTAGTGAACTGAATTAAACCAGAAACAAGCATGCAGCTCAGTTCTGACAATATAGAAACCCCCGACCTGCTGCATGCTTGTTCAGGGTTGAGGGTTGAAAGTATTAGAGGCAGAGGACCAGCAGGGCAGCCAGGCAACTGGTATTGCTTAAAAGGAAATAAATATGGCAGCCTCCATATTATTCTCCCCTCAGGTTCCCTTCAAAGCAAGCCTGAACTAAACTTTCTATTCCTTGATAATGATACCAACCCTGACATGTTTTGCATACCTGAATATAAATATATGACATCTCTGGGCCTAGAGGGGGAGGGGTAACATTTAAACAAGCATAAATGTTTGCACCACGTGCAACGTCTGTAACGTACTGAAGGCAGTCTGTGTTCTCAAAGGACTCTTCGCACTGTGGAACTACCGGTGCGAAAGGCCCCTTTGAAATATAATGAGCATTTTGATGCAATTATATTGTTCACGGCGACGCAGTGTGAAAGGAACCTTATAAAGCAGTACAACTTATCCCTTCACTAACCAGTGAGAATCAGCTAAGTATTATACAGGGAGTGCAGAATTATTAGGCAAGTTGTATTTTTGAGGACCAATTTTATTATTGAACAACAACCATGTTCTCAATGAACCCAAAAAACTCGTTAATACCAAAGCTGAATATTTTTGAAAGTAAGGTCGTTTTTAATTTGTTTTTAGTTTTAGCTATTTTAGGGGGATATCTATGTGTGCAGGTGACTATTACTGTGCATAATTATTAGACAACTTAACAAAAAACAAATATATACCCATTTCAATTATTTATTTTTACCAGTGAAACCAATAGAACATCTCAACATTCACAAATATACATTTCTGACATTCAAAAACAAAACAAAAAACAAATCAGTGACCAATTTAGCCACCTTTCTTTGCAAGGACACTCAAAAGCCTGCCATCCATGGATTCTGTCAGTGTTTTGATCTGTTCACCATCAACATTGCGTGCAGCAGCAACCACAGCCTCCCAGACACTGTTCAGAGAGGTGTACTGTTTTCCCTCCTTGTAAATCTCACATTTTATGATGGACCACAGGTTCTCAATGGGGTTCAGATCAGGTGAACAAGGAGGCCATGTCATTAGTTTTTCTTCTTTTATACTCTTTCTTGCCAGCCACGCTGTGGAGTACTTGGCCGCGTGTGATGGAGCATTGTCCTGCATGAAAATCATGTTTTTCTTGAAGGATGCAGACTTCTTCCTGTACCACTGCTTGAAGAAGGTGTCTTCCAGAAACTGGCAGTAGGACTGGGAGTTGAGCTTGACTCCATCCTCAACCTGAAAAGGCCCCACAAGCTCATCTTTGATGATACCAGCCCAAACCAGTACTCCACCTCCACCTTGCTGGCGTCTGAGTCGGACTGGAGCTCTCTGCCCTTTACCAATCCATCCATCTGGCCCATCAAGACTCACTCTCATTTCATCAGTCCATAAAACTGTAAGGATCCGCTCAGCTGGCTGCACAGGCAGACAGCTGTTTGACCATTCCTCTAGTCTGTGGGCTGCAGGTCTCTGGAAGAGAGACCTGTCTTTCCTTTGCAAGTTTCTGGTCTGTTCTGCTGTTGAGGAATTTGCATACATTCGTTATGCAAATCCCCCACCTGCCTCCTGTGATGACTGGCACTATATAAGCCATGTTTTTCCCAGAATGCTTTGCTGGTCATTTCCCCTTCATGGTTTGTTTAAAACACTCCTGGAGTGTCAGCCATTGTTGATCTGTTAGGGCTCGTTTCCACTATTGCGGTGCAGAATCGCCTGGATTCCACCGCTGATGAAATCGCATGCGGATGCGATTCCGCATGCGTTTTTTGCCGCGAATTCGCATGCGAATTCGCATAGGTGAGGGTATATGCGATTTTAACCATGTCACTGCCTGTGTGAATTTACATTGGTACCTATGCGAATTCGCATGCGAATTTGCGGCAAAAAACGCATTAGGAAAACGCATGCGATTTCCCTATTAAATACATTATGTGCGATTCGCCTGCATTCCACACACAGGCGAATTCTGCAGGGTGTTCCGTGCAGATTTTCTCTGCACAATAAAACGCTCCCGCAGACGCATAAGTGGAAACAGGAACATTCACTTATATTGTCTATGCGAATCCGCATACGCAAGACGCATGCGGATTCACGATAGTGGAAACGGGGCCTTAAAGTTTACCTTAGGGTAATTCTTGGAACTGTACTAGGCAGTTTCCTAGTGCAGTTAGATTGCATATCTGTTTTGTCTGTCTGTTGCAATTGTCCTGTCCCAGCGGTGGTCGACAGGAAATCGTTCTGTTTGTCTGGGTGCTAACTGGAGCAGCGGTTGCAACTGGTAGCCCCTTCTGATCTGTCTTGCTTGGATCGCACTAGCCTCTAGCGGTAGTGGCAGTGGATCCTTCTGATCTGTATTCTGGAGTGAAAGCTGGAGCAGCGGTTGCAACTGGCTACCTGATCTGATCTGTCTTGTCTGGATCGCACTAGCCTTGCGCTAGCGCTGTGGATCCTTCTGATCTGTCTTGTCTGGATCGCACTAGCCTCTGGTGCTAGCGCTGTGGATCCTTCTGTTCTGTCCTGTCTGGATCGCACTAGCTTCTAGTGCTAGCGCTGTGGATCCTTCTGATCTGTCTTGCCGGGATCGCACTAGCCTCTAGCGGTAGTGGCTGTGGATCCCTCTACCTTATTCCTGTTTCTCGTTTGTCTGTCTTGTCTGATACGAACGCTTGCTGTAGGCAAGGTGAGGTGACAGTTAAGCAAGCGTTCGCGTTCTGTTTCGTGTTTGTCTGTCAATGGTTAGTTAGGCGTGCTTGTCTCTGTTGCGCGTAACGTGCGGAGATCGCGTTTAGGTAGCGTTTATTGTTTTCTTTATCGTTCTGATTCTTGGTTCTGTGGCTGTGCTAATCTTGTTCTGTTCTGGTCAGTCTTGTGTCACTTCTGGCGATCGCCTCTCTCGCGATCGCGTTCATACTTTGTTTCTGCGAATGTGTGTTCACCGTCGCTGGGTGGCGACTAGATTGGGGAACACACATTTAGCCTATCTCTGTGCTCTTCTCTGTAAGGGCTGTTCAGCCCCGCACTGTCTTAGATCTGTACAATTCCCATCTGGCATTTGTGGCCGTGCAGAGGCTGTGCTCGTCTGCACTCCACAGCACCATCTGCTGGTGGGAATTGCCCTCTGCTGGTGCATTGCACCTAGCCTGGGTTCACCCAATTATTTCGCTGTGTCAGCGTGCATCTTGTGCGCTGACCCTGAAAACAATTCCGCAAACGTTACAATAACTTAGAAAAATCAGTCTTGAGATATTTCTTGACCAAGTCTTGAGGTTTCACCTTGTGTGTCTTGTTCAGTGGTGGTCGTCTTTCAGCCTTTCTTACCTTGGCCACGTCTCTGAGTATTGCACACCTTGTGCTTTTGGGCACTCCAGTGATGTTGCAGCTCTGAAATATGGCCAAACTGGTGGCAAGTGGCATCTTGGCAGCTGCACGCTTGACTTTTCTCAGTTCATGGGCAGTTATTTTGCGCCTTGGTTTTTCCACACGCTTCTTGCGACCCTGTTGACTATTTTGAATGAAACGCTTGATTGTTCGATGATCACGCTTCAGAAGCTTTGCAATTTCAAGAGTGCTGCATCCCTCTGCAAGATATCTCACTATTTTTGACTTTTCTGAGCCTGTCAAGTCCTTCTTTTGACCCATTTTGCCAAAGGAAAGGAAGTTGCCTAATAATTATGCACACCTGATATAGGGTGTTGATGTCATTAGACCACACCCCTTCTCATTACAGAGATGCACATCACCTAATATGCTTAATTGGTAGTAGGCTTTCGAGCCTATACAGCTTGGAGTAAGACAACATGCATAAAGAGGATGATGTGGTCAAAATATTCATTTGCCTAATAATTCTGCACTCCCTGTATTATTGTACAGAGGCAAAGAGTACCTGTCAGTCACATGTCTCTACGTAGGTACAGTTAGCCTCTGCTCTATGTACTTTCCTCAGCAGGGTGACCACAATATAGTGTAATTATACCTGGAAAGCATTGGCACCCTCTGGATTTGTACTAGTAACATTAAATCAGGTGACCAGACAATGGTCGCAGCCACACAATGCAGCATTGCCTTACACAAGCCAAGCTATGACTTCACTGACAAGAAAAAGATGGCGGAACAGAGTGCATTGTAATGTAAGCAACTGAGCGTATCCATCCGCAGCTGCCTGGAGAGGAGCCACAGCCATTGATCTGTCTCCAGGGCAGGCGGACTGATCTGTTACTGTTTGTTCCACCTCGTTTTAGAAAAAGTTAATTACGGACCTGATGAAAGCAGACTTCCAGTCTAAATGAAAGTCAGATTGTTTTGAGGTGCGGCTGGCATCATGATTCTACAACACATTTATCTCCCTTTTGCAGGGAAGGCCTACAAAGGATACTGTGACAAGAAATTTGGGCGCTCGCTGGTGGCCAAAGTTTGCGTGCCGTCATAGGTGACCATTGAAATAGCGGTAAAGAGGGGAAATTTCGGTGCCCGAAATACACCTCAATGCCACTATTCTTTTTTTATTCTGTGGATTGGCTGGGGGGGGGGGGGGGGTGCCTCGACAGCCAGAGGTGGAGCATTAAGGTTAGACACAAGGAGGTTAGGCATCAGGTAGGGTGTTTGTGCGGTGGGGGGTTAGGCCCGGTTCACATTAGCGGTGGCCGTCCGGAATCGCCGTGCCGGAGCCGCACCGCTTGCAGAACGGACGGAACGGACGCACGGCATAGCAATGAAAGCCTATGCGTCCGTTCACATGCGTCCGTTCTGCCGGACCGGAGCCGGACCGGATCCGGGCCGGATCCGGACTCCGGCCTCCGTTCCAACATGCGCTATTTTTTGATCCGGCTCCTCCGGCAGCCGTATCCGGGGCGGAGCCGGACTGCACCATCCGGCCAATACAAACCAATGGGAACCGGAGAGCGCACAACACACTGGCTGAGAAATCCGGATGTTCTACCCCACTTCCTATGCGGATTGTTGCGGCGATATTGGATGGGGACACATGGGCAAGCATTTTGGAGTGGAGCAGCACAGCTGGATCCGGATCCGGAGATGTTGGCAGCATGTCGCAGGTGGAGGTGAGTGCTAAACAGCAGAGGGCCTGATTCCACAGGTCCCCCTTCTGCTGACCTCCCAGACCCCAACATTTTTTTTGTTTTTTACGTTACTTTTGCCAAACGGATCCGGATCGCATCCTGATGAACACCTGATGCAACCTGACCGGATCCGGATCGGATCCGGATCAGAACCGTACGGTTCCGATCCGGATCCGGTCCGGATCCGGTCAGGTCATCCGGTCCGTTTGGCAAACAACCGCAAGTGTGAACCGGGCCTTAGGGTTAGGCGTCAGGTAGGGTGTTTGTGTGGGAGGGACGGTTAGGGTTGGGCATCAGGTAGGGTGTTTGTTTGGTGGGGGGGTTCGGGTTAGGCATCAGGTAGGGTGTTTGTGTGGGAGGGATGGTTAGGGTTAGGCATCAGGTAGGGTGTTTGTGTGGGAGGGTCGGTTAGGGTTAGGCATCAGGTAGGGTGTTTGAGTGGGAGGGACGGTTAGGGTTAGGTGTCAGGTAGGGTGTTTGTGTGGGAGGGTCGGTTAGGGTTAGGCATCAAGTAGGGTGTTTGTGCGGTGGGGGGTTAGGGTTAGGTGTCAGGTAGAGTGTATGTGTGGGAGGGATGGTTAGGGTTAGGCATCAGGTAGGGTGTTTGTGTGGGAGGGATGGTTAGGGTTAGGCATCAGGTAGGGTGTTTGTGTGGGAGGGTTGGTTAGGGTTAGGCATCAGGTAGGGTGTTTGTGCAGTGGGGGGTTAGGGTAAGGCATCAGGTAGGGTGTTTATGTGGGAGGGTCGGTTAGGGTTAGGTATAGAGTTGGGCCGAACCTCCGATTTTAGGTTCGCGAACCGGGTTCGCGAACTTTCGCGGAACGTTCGGTTCGCGTTAAAGTTCGCGAACCGCAATAGACTTCAATGGGGATGCGAACTTTGAAGAAAAAAAAAATTATGCTGGCCACAAAAGTGATGGAAAAGATGTTTCAAGGGGTCTAACACCTGGAGGGGGGCATGGCGGAGTGGGATACACGCCAAAAGTCCCCGGGAAAAATCTGGATTTGACGCAAAGCAGCGTTTTAAGGGCAGAAATCACATTGAATGCTAAATGACAGGCCTAAAGTGCTTTAAAACATCTTGCATGTGTATTCATCAATCAGGTAGTGTAATTAAGGTACTGCTTCACACTGGCACACCAAACTCACCGTGTAACGCACCGCAAACAGCTGTTTGTGTAGTGACGGCCGTGCTGGACTGGTGCGCACCATGGCGAGAGTGCAGGTTTTGGTGGCTTTACAGCCCATATGGTCGCCTGGCTGATGTAGCTGAATGACAGAACAGTGACTGTCCAGCTGATCAAATTTGGTCTGACCACAATGAAGCAACGACCTTATTATCTTTTGTGTGCCCCCCGAGACACTCATCTAGGCGCCGGTCATTGCTTCATTGTGATACGCAAGCCCCTTCACCACGGCAAGGTAATGATCACGAAGGGGAATGGGCGCATGTACATGCCTTTTCTTTTGTTGTTGCAGCTGCCCACAGTGTAGCCAGAAAAATTAGGCAGTCATGTACACGCACCAGAAAAATTATTACAGCGGCCGCTGCTAGCAGCGGCCTACAAAATTCAGCAATCCGCCTGGAGTCCCGGACCCTGTTGGTGGTGGCGGAGAAGGTAGTCAAGCGGCCTGCAGGCAGACATGCTGTGTGGAGGGACTGGTAGCGACTTAGTCTTCTTGGGGCAGGCCAGGCAGCCAGTCACACGGCGTGCAGGCAGAGATGCTGTGTGTGCGGGGACTGACTTAGTCTTGGGGCGAGCAGCAGCCCTCCGGGATCCATGCCTCATTCATATTGATAAACGGGTTGACAGAACAGGTATGCAGTGGCAGGTTCACTGAACAGAACAGGTATGCAGTGGCAGGTTCACTGAACAGAACAGGTATGCAGTGGCGGGTTCACTGAACACAACAGGTATGCAGTGGCGGGTTCACTGAACAGTACAGGTATACAGTGTCGGGTTCACTGAACACAACAGGTATGCAGTGGTGGGTTCACTGAACAGAACAGGTATACAGTAGCGGGTCCACTGAACAGAACAGGTATACAGTGGCGGGTTCACTGAACACAACAGGTATGCAGTGGCGGGTTCACTGAACAGTACAGGTATACAGTGGCGGGTTCACTGAACACAACAGGTATGCAGTGGCGGGTTCACTGAACAGAACAGGTATACAGTAGCGGGTCCACTGAACAGAACAGGTATACAGTGGCGGGTTCACTGAACAGAACAGGTATACAGTGGCGGGTCCACTGAACAGAACAGGTATGCAGTGGCGGGTTCACAGAACAGGTATGCAGTGGCAGGTTCACTGAACACAACAGGTATGCAGTGGCGGGTTCACTGAACAGGTATACAGTGGCGGGTCCACTGAACAGAACAGGTATGCAGTGGCAGGTTCACTGAACACAACAGGTATGCAGTGGTGGGTTCACTGAACAGGTATGCAGTGGTGGGTTCACAGAACAGGTATGCAGTGGTGGGTTCACAGAACAGGTATGCAGTGGCAGGTTCACTGAACAGGTATGCAGTGGTGGGTTCACTGAACAGGTATGCAGTGGTGGGTTTACTGAACAGGTATGCAGTGGTGGGTTCACAGTACAGGTATGCAGTGGTGGGTTCACAGAACAGGTATGCAGTGGTGGGTTCACTGAACAGGTATGCAGTGGTGGGTTCACAGTACAGGTATGCAGTGGTGAGTTCACAGAACAGGTATGCAGCCAGGAACAAGCTAAGCCTAACTAATCTTTCCCTATGAGAGACAGTCTGCAGCAGCTCGCCCTACTCTCACTAATGCAGGCACACGAGTGACCGTAATGGCCGCCGCTGCCTGCCTTATATAAGGGGGGTGGGGTTCCAGGGGCTAGTGTAGCCTAATTGGCTACACTGGGCCTGCTGACTGTGATGTAGAGGGTCAAAGTTGACCCTCCATGTGCATTATGGGGCGAACCGAACTTCCGCAAAGGTTCGCCTGCGGGACGCGAATGCGAACCACGGAAGTTCGCATGGAACCGTTCGCAGGCGAACCGTTCGGCCCAACTCTAGTTAGGTATCAGAAAGGGTGTTTGTGTGGGAGGGTCGGTTAGGGTTAGGCATCAGATAGGGTGTTTGTGTGGGAGGGATGGTTAGTGTTAGGCATCAGGTAGGGTGTTTGTGTGGGAGGGTCGGTTAGGGTTAGGCATCAGATAGGGTGTTTGTGTGGGAAGGTCGGTTAGGGTTAGGCATCAGATAGGGTGTTTGTGTGGGAGGGATGGTTAGTGTTAGGCATCAGGTAGGGTGTTTGTGTGGGAGGGTCGGTTAGGGTTAGGTATCAGATAGGGTGTTTGTGTGGGAGGGTCGGTTAGGGTTAGGGATCAGGTAGGGTGTTTGTGTGGGAGGGATGGGTAAGGTTAGGCATCAGGTAGGATGTTTGTGCGGTGGGGGTTTGGGTTAGGCATCAGGTAGGGTGTTTGTGTGGGAGGGATGGGTAGGGTTAGTCATCAGGTAGGGTGTTGGTGTGGGAAGGATGGGTAGGGTTAGGCATCAGGTAGGGTGTTTGTGTGGGAGGGACGGTTAGGGTTAGGTGTCAGGTAGGGTGTATGTGTGAGGGGAAGGTTAGGGTAAGGCATCAGGTAGGGTGTTTGTGTGGGAGGGTTGGTTAGGGTTAGGCATCAGGTAGGGTGTTTGTGCGGTGGGGGTTAGGGTTAGGCATCAGGTAGGGTGTTTGTGTGGGAGGGATGGGTAGGGTTAGGCGTTAGGTAGGGTGTTTGTGTGGGAGGGTTGGTTAGGGTTAGGCGTCAGGTAGGGTGTTTGTGTGTGGGGACGGTTAGGGTTAGGCGTCAGGTAGGGTGTTTGTGCGGTGGGGGGTTAGGGTTAGGCCTCAGGTAGGGTGTTTGTGTGGGAGGGATGGTTAGGATTAGGTGTGAGGTAGGGTGTATGTGTGGGGGGAAGGTTAGGGTAAGGCATCAGGTTGGGTGTTTGTGTTCGAGGGTTGGTTAGGGTTAGTCCTCAGGTAGGGTTTTTGTGTCGGGACGGTTAGGGTTAGGCCGGGCGTCAAGTAGTGTGTTTGTGTGGGAGGGACGGTTAGGGTTAGGCATCAGATAGGGTGTTTGTGTGGGGGGGACAGTTAGGGTAAGGCATCGGGTAGGGTGTTTGTGTGGGAGGGTCGGTTAGGGACTAGAAATGGCTCAAACCTCCGATTTTCGGTTGGCGAACCTCAAACGCGAACCTCCGCAAAAAGTTTAGTTCGCGCGAACTTTTCTAACCACAATAGAGTTCAATGGGGAGGCTATTTTGAAAACTAGAAACATTTATGCTGGCCACAAAAGTGATGGAAAGGATGTTTCAAGGGGTCACCATCTAACATCTGAGTTTTTGCATGGAGGAGTGGGATACACGCCAGAAGTCCCCGGGTAAAAATCTGGATTTGACGCACAGCAGCGTTTTAAGGGCAGAAATCACATTGCATGCTAAATTGGAGGCCTAAAGTGCTTTAAAATATCTTGCATGTGTATACATCAATCAGGTAGTGTAATTAGTGTACTGCTTCACACTGACACACCAAACTCACTGTGTAACGCAACCGCAAACAGCTGTTTGTGTAGTGACGGCTGTGCTGGACTGGTGTGCACCCTGGCGAGACTGCAGGTGAAGGCGGCTTTCCAGCCCATATGGTCGCCGGGCTGAGGTAGCTCAATGACAGTACAGTAACGGTCCAGTCGATCGAATTGGTCTGTCCACAATGAAGCAACGACCTTATTATCTTGGGTGTCCCCCCCTCCCACTCATATAGCCGTCGGTCATTGCTTCATTGTGATACGCAAGCCCCTTCACCGCGGCAAGGTAACGATCACGAAGGGGAATTGACACATGCACATGTCTTTTGTTTTGTTGTTGCAGCTGCAGTGCAGCCAGAAAAATTCAGGAATCCGCCTGGAGTCCTGGACCCTGTTGGTGGTTGGTGGAGAAGGCAGTCAAGCGGCCTGCAGGCAGAGATGCTGGGGACTGACTGACCCTTGACCCAACGCTGTGTGCCAGAGATGACACCACTTGCCTTTCAACATCACGGTACAGTTTGGGTATCGCCTTTTTTGAGAAATAATTGGGGCCTGGTAACTTCCACTGAGGTGTGTGGCTTTGCTTTTGTGTGCTGCTTTTCCTCAGGTGGTCATCCCATTGCAGTTTGTGCTTTTTCATCATGTGCCTTCGTAAGGAAGTTGTCTTTACGTGGGTCTTGGTCTTTCCACGGCTCAATTTTTGGTGGCAGAGAGTACAGGTGGCATTGCTCTCATCTGAGGCAGACACACAAAAAAATGTCCACACCGCTGAACCCTGGGGTGATGGCACTTTGGTGGTGGCGGCCGACTGAGTATATAACACTGCGTGCGCTCAGGTAGGTAGGTAGGTGCACTGAACAGGTGGGTATGCAGTGATTGGTATTACAAATGTGCAGCTGTCACACACACAGGTACCGTGAACAGGTGCAGCGACTGACTGGTATGTAACAGTGTGTGCGCTCACGTAGGTAGGTAGGTGCACTGAACAACAGGTGGGTATGCAGTGATTGGTATTACAAATGTGCAGCTGACACACACACAGGTAGTCACTGAATGTGCTGGGCCTGGCAATGGCACAGTAGGAATTACTAAGGGGCCAAGGTCCAGCAGCTGCGACTGGCTGACAGGGCTGTATATGCAACACAACTACACAAGTGTCTGTGGGACACACACACAAAAAAAAAAAAATAGATCACAAGAACAACATTAGCTCTCAAAAGAGCTGTTGAGGATGAGGACTGAGGATAGTGATGGGCGAACAGTGTTCGCCACTGTTCGGGTTCGCCCGGATTTTGGCCTGTTCGGGTTCGGTTCGGCACCCCCCGAACACCTCATGGTGTTCGGGAGGGTGCTCGGGCACGCTGCCCGAACCCGATCAGGCCTTCTGTGTTCGGCCGAACACAGCCGTGTCCGGCCGAACAAAGCCCCCTATAGAGTCCTAGCATAAAGGGAGAGCATGCCCCGAGCGCGGGGGGGGGGGGGGGTCGGAAATGCCCCCCACTCCTCCCCGCTAAGCTCTACCTTCTGCTGGACCCTCTCAAATTAAATAGAAGTCCCCCAAAGTACCTTTAGCAGGCTGGCAGGAAGAGGACAGGAAGCGGGCAGCCGACGATCACAGGCGCTAGTACCATCTGGTACTTCTGCCCTCTCTCTGACGCACTTCCTGTTTACATTTGTAAGTCGCGTCAAGAGAGAACAGAAGTACCGCGATGGCGCGTACGAGGGTACGTGTCATCATGTAGATGACGCGTACCCTCGTACACGTCATCGCGGTACTTCTGCTCTCTCTTGATGCGACTTACAAATGTAAACAGGAAGTGCATCAGAGAGAGGGCGGAAGTACCAGATGGTACTAGCGCCTATGCTCTCCGGCCGCCCGCTTGCTGTCCTCTTCCTACCAGCCTGCTACAGGTACTTTGGGGGACTTCTATTTAATTTTATAGGGTCCAGCAGAAGGGAGAGCTTAGCGGGGAGGGGTGGGGGGCATTTCCGCCCCCTCCCCCCCCCCGCTCGGGGCATGCTCTCCCTTTATGCTGGGACCCTATAGGGGCCCCAAAGGGACATGTTCGGGTTGGGTTCGGGGTTCGGCCCGAACATGCCGAATATCGGGGGCATGTTCGGCTGAACCCCCCCGAACCCGAACATCTGGATGTTTGCCCATCACTAACTGAGGAGTGCTTTTTAGCAATAAGTATCAGCAAGAAGGAGCAACCTAACAAGCCTAACACAAGAGCCTAACTAAGCTTTCCCTATGTCAGCAGGTTCTCTCCCTTCTCTAATTACTGCAGCCACACGAGTGAGTAAAAAGGCTGATGCTGCCTGCATTTTATAAGGAGGGGGGGCTCCAGGAGGGAGTGTAGCCTGATTGGCTACCCTGTGTCTGCTGACTGTGATGTATAGGATCAAAGTTGACCCTAATGATGTAGTATAGAGGGCGGGTCGAACTCGCATATAGTTCGAGATTCACCGCGAACGTGAACCACCGAACTTTGGGCTAATAAGTTCGCGGTCGATCTGTTTGGGCCATCTCTATTAGGTTTAGGCATCAGGTAGGGTGTTTGTGTGAGGGGACGGTTAGGGTTAGGTGTCAGGTAGTGTGTTTGTGTGGGGGGGACAGTTAGGGTTAGGCATCAGATAGGGTGTTTGTGTGGGGGGGACGGTTAGGGATAGGCGTCAGGTAGGGTGTTTGTGTGAGGGGATGATTAGGGTAAGGCATCAGATAGGGGGTTTGTGTGGTAGGGACAGTTAGGGTAAGGCATTAGGTAGGGTGTTTGTGTGGGGGGGATGGTTAGGGTTAGGCATCAGGTAGGGTGTTTGTGTGGGGGGGACGGTTAGGGTAAGGCATCAGGTAGGGTGTTTGTGCGGTGGGGGGATTAGGGTTAGGAATCAGGTAGGGTGATTGTGTGGGAGGGTCGGTTAGGGTTAGGCATCAGGTAGGGTTTTTGTGTTGGGGACAGTTAGGGTTAGGTGTCAGGTAGGGTGTTTGTGGGGGGGGGGGATGGTTAGAGTTAGGCGTCTGGAAGGGTGTTTGTGTGGGGGACGTTTAGGGTTAGGCATCAGTATGGTGTTTGTGTGGGAGGGACGGTTAGTGTTAGGCATCAGGTAGGGTGTTTGTGTGGGGGGACGGTTAGGGTAAGGCATCAGGTAGGGTGTTTGTGTGGGAGGGTCGGTTAGGGTTAGGCATCAGGTAGGGTGTTTGTATGAGGGGACGGTTAGGGTTAGGCGTCAGGTAGGGTTTTTATGTGGGATGGGACGGCTAGGGTTAGGCATCAGGTAGGGTGTTTGTGCAGTGGGGGGGTTAGGGTTAGGCATCAGGTAGGATGTTTGTGTGGGAGGGACGATTAGGGTTAGACGTTAGGTAGGGTGTTTGTGTGGGGGGACGGTTAGGGTAAGGCATCAGGTAGGGTGTTTGTGTGGGAGGGTCGGTTAGGGTTAGGCATCAGGTAGGGTGTTTGTATGAGGGGACGGTTAGGGTTAGGCGTCAGGTAGGGTTTTTATGTTTGATGGTACGGTTAGGGTTACTCATCAGGTAGGGTGTTTGTGCGGTGGGGGGGTTAGGGTTAGGCATCAGGTAGGATGTTTGTGTGGGAGGGACGATTAGGGTTAGACGTAAGGTAGGGTGTTTGTGTGGGGGGACGGTTAGGGTAAGGCATCAGGTGGGGTGATCAGGAATCAGGAATTGGCCTGGGGTGTATGGGCAGGCAACAAAACTCTCTGTGATCAGATTCTATCAGCGAGAGATCTGTCTCTATGGACGTCCGCACATAGGGGCAACATGGGGCAGCCCCGCGGTCAAACAAACAGTGTGTCCGTCAGCGCTGTCTATCATGAAACAGGCAGCGTCAAACCTCCGATCAGCTGGCGACCAGTGAGAAGCGGCTGCTAGTACCTCACGGATACTGCACTGATATGGGGAAGTCATTTGTCACTTTCGCATATGCAGGGTGGTGCCCACAGGGGACACCATGCGCCCACTTCTTACTGGTCACCGACTGATCAGAGGTCTGAGTGACGCCCCCTCACTGTTACATGATAGGCAGCGGGGACGGACGGGACACATCACGGTGAGTGGGGTGGTGGGCCCTGTCCCTACCTAAAACTGGGGGGCAACTGTCACCACCTAAATTAGGGGGGTCCCTGTCACTAAACATGGGGGGTCCCTGTCACTGCCTAAACTGGGGGGGTGGTCCCTGTCACTACCTAAACTGGGGGGCACCTGTCACCACCTTAACGGGGGGGGTCACTACCAATACTGGGGGGTGCCACTACGCATGCTGCACGACTCCCCCCCCCCCCCCCGAAAATTTTCTGTCTCTTGGTCGATCTGCCCATGCATGTTCTTATGTATGGGCACCTTTAATGTTATTCAGATTCTCTTTCCAGTTCACTCTGCAGCCATCTTATAACGATTGGTGTCAGCAACACAGGTTTTGTCTGATTATTGGTGATATGCAGTATCACCAATAATACAGACGCTATACCTGATTATGTGGTGATCTGCAGAATCACCAATAATGCAAGTATAGCGAGACACAGGACACCTAGTGTGGTGAGTGTTTGGTGCAACAGTAAAAAAGCTTATCTCCCGGGATGCGGGAGATACAGACTCTACTGCAGCCAGTGGACCCCTGAGGTGCAGGTGGCCACTGGCTGTACTTCAGCTGTCCTCCCAAGTGGAGGAGAGACAGACTGTACTGCAGCCAAGGATTCCCTGATGGATTGGGAATCAGACTGTACTGCAGCCAGTGGACTCCTGTGGGATAGCGGCCCCTGGCTGAACTGCAGACAGGACTTCCTGAGGAGCAGGAAGCTCTTGCAGCTAATTGACACCTGATGGATGAGTGTCACGGGCAGTACAGTTAGACTGATCACCCGAGGGATGAGTGACAGCCAGAAGGGTCAGACAGGCCAGGTCAGCAACACACGAGCAGATAAGGTACAGAGACAGAAAGCTGATTCGGTAACCGGGTACAGGCAAGGTTGGCAACTAGAAGACAGATGGGCAGAGGTACCGAATCAGAAAGCAAGAGAGAGGTCAGCAGAGCCAGAGGTCATAACAAATAAGTACAATCCTAGTCTGAGGTGTGAGGTCCTTGGTCTCGATACCCAGGAACTAGTCTAAAGCATAACACAGTATCCTAAGCTAGGGTGTGAGGTCCTTGGTCTCGACACCCAGGAACTGGTCTTAAGTATAACACAGCAATGACACAGTAATCCTAAGCTTGGATGTGAGGTCCTTGGTCTCAACATCCCGGAACTGGTCTAAAGTATAACACAGCAATGACAGAGTAATCCTAAGCTTGGATGTGAGGTCCTTGGTCTCAACACCCCGGAACTGGTCTAAAGGATAACACAGTAATGACACAGTAATCCTAAGCTTGGGTGTGAGCGAGGTCCTTGGTCTCAACACCCTGGAACTGATCTAAAGTATAACACAGTAAAGTTCAAGAGCGGAATCTGGCTAAGTGTGAATTCCCAGTTCCAACTGGTTCTAACACACTGTAGGATCTGACTGAGGTCTGAGTGCTCACACGTGAGTATTCGCAACGGCAGACAGCCTGCAACTGACAAGTAAGTTCTATATATAGTACAGCGCTCCACAGCGCAGCCCCCAGCCACTCAACCAATCAGGAGTTCTGCTGGGATCAGCTGATCGTCCTGATCAGCTGATACCTCTCCTGCTGGCATAAAAGTCCTGTCTTCTGGCGTGCGCGCGCGCGTAGCTCTCCATCTGTGTGCACTAGAAGGCCCAGGCAAACCAGAGACATGTTGCTGTGCGGAAACCGCTGGCCTGAACGCGGAGACAGCCGCCCCGTTACTAGACCACGCGGCGGCTTCTCCGCTATTTATTACACATCTATAATTTAGCAGGCATTTAGTAGGCATGCTGAAATAAGTCTCGAGGCAACCCCATGGCAACTGTACCATGTTTGGTAAACAGAACAGCTCCAAAGCTTCATGTTTGCATGCCCATTCCATTCTGCAGTGAAGGAGGGATCACCCTTGCATCTGCTGGAATTACAGATGATTCCCCAGAAGCATTTTGCTGCTAGAAGTATAATATAATGCCAAATGCTTGTTCACCGCTCATGTGCAGCCACATCCAGTTGCGCTCTCTCTGTGCACCTGGGGCTGCTGTAACTGAACAGCTTCTGTAACGAAAACTCTTGGAAAATCGCTTTTATCTAGCGTTTTACAGACAGATTTTCCACTTCCCTATACTTAATATTGAGGCTGAATCGCCTCAGAAATCAGCAAAAACGCTGCAGGACTCTCATTTGGGTTTGGGGAAAAAACGAATCGCTCTGGTGTGCACCAGCCCATTGAAATGCATTAGCCAAGCGCTTTTCAAAGCGCTAGCGTTTTTTAAAAAACGCTCAGAACCGCTCTTGATGTGCACCAGCCCTTACAAAGCTCTGATTTGCTGTGATCACATCCTGCTTTAGCACATGATCATGACTGGCAAATAAGACACTTACATATCGGTCACCTGACCAAACTGATCACATGGTTCCCCATGAGTTCTCCTAGACATGACCATCCCTACTGCTTAGAAATGTTTGTGATATGTCTGCAATGCAAACTTATTATTTTGGCAGTAAAGTTCAGGAAATGCTGTTGTAAACAAAGAAAACCCTGAGAAACCCCCAAGAGAAGATGGACTGGCCCAAAACCTGTCGGTTCTGGCAGATTTTAACTGCCTACTTTTTTTGCAATAGTGGTCCTTTAAGCTCCCACCAAACTAGAAAATACTTAAAATAAGTTTAATACGACTTTTATACCTACTTTTAGTACATTTTCAATTGCTAAGGGCTGACAAGTTATTCTTTAGGTAAGATGAAAAATGATCTCCTGTAAGAAAACTAAGGAGAAGAAACAGTGAATTGGATTAGGGCCAATGGGCCATATGCAATTAACCTTTTCTCCCTTTCTTTTTGAGAAAAAAAACAAAACAAAACAAAAAAGTAAATTAAAAATTACTGTCAGAATTATTCTATTTTTTTACCTGGTAGTTAGCTTCAGTAGTATGAGGTAAACCACCACATCCCCGCGGCAAAACGAGGGCTATAGACCCCCCAAATCCCCGGGAGGAAATCCAGGGAGCGCTTCCTGAAAGAGGCAGAGCATTCTGCTGTAGCTCTGCCTCTACTGATCGCTGCCTTTCCCCACCCCTCTCTGGCTACCTTCACAGAGAGAGGCGGGGAGAGGCGGCGATCCGCACAGAGATTGACTCCATTAGAGGCAGAGCTACAGCGTTAAGCTCTGCCTCCCCGTGGCAGGAAAATCAACGACTTTGGATGTTTGCCCCGGGACTTGGGGGTATAAACCCCTCGTTTTGCCGCAGGGATGCAGCGGTTTAAGTCTCCTCATACTCCTTTAGCTAACTACCTGGTAAAAATAACAATTTTTATCCGCTTCAGAGTCTCTTTAAGAGGAATTTTATTAACAATTTTGAAAATATCTCCTAGGAGAAAACTCAGGAGAAAAAGCATATGGGCCAATGTGTGAACTTTTGAATTCCTGGCTAGTTTGCTATTGCTGTTTTTATCCCTGAGACTATCAGGTTTCATATTAAATTATTAGAGTTCCACCGAGGTCCTAGTTACAGGAAGTGATGGGAAACCAACCCAATAGGGACACAAACAGCAATTAAAAACTTAACTCCTTTCCACATTATTTAATTTAAGCAATTGCTCCCAAATAATAAACATTTTTTTCGAATAAAAATTAGTCTGCACTTCGAGACATACTTTGGCTAACTGCGACACTATTTGGGGCCCAATCCTGATTAGTTTACGCTCTGTTTTTGGTCTTTTCCGCAGTGACTTTTTTTATGCACACGCTTCATCTGCAGATCCTTTAAGTACAGCTGATTCAAGACTTTATGACCACTTTACTCACTTAATGGCATTTTGCTAGTTTGCGAACAATCAATATTCTGACCATCCCTTCAAGCCCAGACTATGCTCTCTGCCTGACTATGAGGAAAAAAAAAAACCCTCAGCTTTCTCCAGTATCTGACTGTTCTCCAGTATCAGTTTTGTAAGAGCATCTCTGATGTATCCTCCGCAGTGACATGTGACTTCTTCCTCTACAAGCGATGAGATCAATTGGATGCAATGTATTTATGGACGGCCTTGAATAATTTGGGTACCATCCAGGGGCCGTATCATTTGCTGGGTTAGCCGAGAAGCAGGAATGTGTCAGCATTTGCTTTCAGGCTTCCTCCACTTTCCTGCTCAGCAGCATCTGATGTGGACTGCCCAGATGTAGCCTCCTCCGCTCCCCCAGCTAAGTGACAACTCCAGATCTCTCACAGGAGTGCCTGACAAGCCTGTCAAGATGTGTGACTGCTTCCATCTGTTTCTGCCTAACTGGCAGGGATCTCCGGCCAGTGGTGGGAATATTTTTTACTCTACTTATACTGCCTATATTGCACTGTATGACTGTCTCTGCTCTATTAGGGTGTGGCATCAGCTGATCAGGATTATGGTGCTTATAATAATTCCACCATCTAGGCTCCTTGAACTGTAGAGCTCTTGTCTAGCAATTCCATTACCCATTATCCTTTTCCTTTTGAAATTCTTTATTTTGTTTTAACTGAGTCACACTATTTCAGCCTCTTTTGCTGTTTGAGGGATTTGCATGAACCTTTGCACATGACAGAACATTAACTCTGCTCTGTAGCCAATCTGTTGCTAAACTTTGTGTTAGGTATAGGATAACCCCACAGGAGATGAGTTGACTACTTCAGTACCTTGGATTACCATTGATTGGGTGTAGGTTTGGCACAACAGGTGCAAAGAGTATTGGAGCTAGAGTGGAGCCGTTACTAACAGCAACCAATCAGATGAGGAGAACAAAGATGCTGAATGGTTGCTATGGGCAATGGCTCCTATTTTGCTTTTGCCATCTTTTTAAACAACCAATCAGGTGAAAAGAAACAAGGATGCTGTATATTTAACTGTTTGTATCTTTGTACAGTATATCATTTCAGTTTCAATCATTTAAAGGCAGCAGTCTGTTTTTTGCTTTTTTTCCCCCAGGAGTGTGCGATGTACGTAGCATGTAAAGGGTGTTTTTATCTGCAGCAATCAATCAGAAATCATCTGTCATTGTTTTGATTGCTGTAAATGTAAATAGGGTTGAATCTGATTAGTTGCAGTTGATCTTTGCAACTTTGCACTACCTGATTAGAAAACTAGACCTGCATGTAGAAACTCTGTGAATTATTTCTGGCAACTCAGATTGGCGAAGGGGCAAGAATATGATTTAACTTATAGAACTGTGGAATTTGCTGGCACCTTATAAATGAAGGATGATAAGAATAACAACAGTGCTACGCATTCATTACAAGCAGTCAACTTAAAAAATTGCTTTCATTAAAGGGAAGCTAAAGCGAGGCTTCCGTATTTATTTCATTTTAAACAATACCAGTTGCTTGGCAGCCCTGCTGATCTCTTCAGCTGCAATAGTGTCTGAATCACACACCTGAAACAAGCATGCAGCTAATACAGAGCTGATCTGCATGCTAGTTTAGGGTCTAATGCTAAAAGTATTAGAGAAAGAGGAATAACAGGACAGCCAGACAATATGTATTGTTTAAAAATAAATAAATATGGCAGCCTCTATATCTCTCTTGCTTTAGGTTCCCTTTAATTTTCTCCCTAGAAGTGGTTGAAAACCAGTTCCTGTTCGGCTGATAAGTGTGAGGCCTCTTTCACACTACATGTGATTGCGATTTTTTATCTGATCCGATTTTGGATTCCGATTAAAAAAACGTACTGCATGCTGCTACGGTTTTTAACCGGAATCCAAATTCGGACGTATAAAAATCAGAATTGCATGTAGTGTGCAAGAGGCCTTACTGTTATGTCATCACCAATCGTCACACCCCACCTCCAGATGAGTCTGGCTGTTCTGGGAATGTCCTTGAATATAATTATCCCACCGATGACCTCCCCGCCACAGTCCGTTTATCTTTTATTCTTGGCTGGTGTGCTGTATGCAATCTACAGAGCATGGAAAAGACTGCAGGGATGTTAAGTGGTGTTCTAGACACATCAACATCCATCACAATGCATATTTCTATCCGTCAATGTTAGAAAGATACATTATCCTTACTGACAGGTCCATATAACATGTGAGAGGTTCGCTTGACGTACTATCGAAAGACAGGGTGTGTTGCAAAGTTCACTTGAAACCCATTCGGAATAGGAAGACCGACCTGGGACGGCGGAATTCATGTCTGCGATTTTGTTTAAAAAAGTGCTTGCTTAAAGATGAACTTTAACCAAGGATTAAACATCATCCCAATCAGTAGCTGATACACCCTTTCCCATGAGAAATCTTTAACTTTTCTCGAATAGATCATTAGAGGAGTCTGTATGGCTGATGTTGTGGTGAAAACCCTCCCACAGTGTAATGTCATGACCAAGGTCCTGACAGTTTGCTGTCTGTGAACCTCATTGCATTGTGGGAAATAACAGCTTTTTCCAACTGCCAAGCAAGCCATACAACTTTAAGTAACAAACATTACGTACAGATCACCTGCCAGGACTAAAGATATCACCAGTGTTAAATTTCAGAATGTAAAGCAGAGAGAGGAAAGATTTTACAATGGAAAAAACACTGACTAAATATTCTATAAATAAGTATTGTGAACAATAAGCAATTTTGTTAATTAGGTTATTTTCACTACAGGTCCTCTTTAAATTGCTGTACTCTATGTCAGATTAGCCTAGTCTCATGTAGAATGTATGCTTCAAACTCCGTGAAATGGTTAACATGACGGAAAACACCTGTGTACTTAAACATTGATAATACTGGTACAGTAATTTAAAGAGTAAATTATTATAGTGTTGGTGGTAGATCATGTACTCCAAAAAAAAGCAGAATAGGGTAAACAGATATCAACTTTTTTGTTTTGTTTGTCATTATGTTTTCGGCTATTTAGAAGGTTTTTGTAAACTTCCAGCAATAAAATCCCAAACACTCATGTGTACCCTCTAGGTCCTGCCTCTTTCTACTAAGGGCTACAGATGACCAATGAGATTCTGATGATTCAGGGATGCATGCACATTACATGCACATTTTTTGCAAATCCTGTGGTTGGATATTGGTTAACCTCCTGGGCGGTACAATAATATGGCCAGGGGGCGGCGCAGCACTTTTTTTTTTTGTAACTATGTAGCTAGCCTAGCGCTAGCTACATGATAGCCGCTGTGTAGCGGCATCCCCCCACCCCCTCCGATCGCCTCCGGCGATCAAAGCAAACAGGAAATCCCGTTCACAACGGGATTTCCTGTTTGGCTTCCCCCATCACCATGGCGACGATCGGGATGACATCATCGACGTCAACGACGTCGTGACGTCAGAGGGAGTCCCGATCCACCCCTCAGCACTGCCTAACACTGATTGGCCAGGCTGCGCACGGGGTCTGGAGGGGGGGGGGGCGGCACGGCACGGCGGGTAGCGGCGAATCAGAGCGGAGCGGCGGCGATCGGTATACACACGCAGCTAGCAAAGTGCTAGCTGCGTGCAACAAAAAAAAATTATGCAAATTGGCCCACCAGGGCCTGAGAAATCCTCTGCGGCGGCTTACCCCGAGCTCAGCTCGGGATTATCGCCCAGAGGGTTAAAGAGGAACTGTAACCAAGGATTGAACTTCATCCCAATCAGTGGCTGATACCGCTTTTCCCATGAGGAATCTTTACCCTTTTTTCAAATAGATCATCAGGGGTTGTCTGTATGGCTGATATTGTGGTGAAGCCCCTCCCACAGTGTGATGTCATGACCTAGGTCCTGACAGTTTCCTGTCTGAGAAGAACCTTATTGCATTGTGGGAAATAACCACTTTTTCCAATTGCCAAGCAACAAGTATCTCTCTGTGTGCATATGTATTCTGTATCTATAAATCAATAACCTTTTAGCCTATCACATTGTTAAGAGGTGTGGTTATAGATAATGGCAGTTGGTGCTGTGTTTTTTCATTTCTGCCAGTAGTAAAGATGATTACGTGCAGACTGATTGTGTATCAAATATGAACAAATTACATGGCAAATATCAATAATTTATTGATCTCTCTTCTATTTTTAACTTAATTGCAAATCACCTTGCAATGTATTGATTTATTTTTCCACCGTTTTACTAAAGTTCCTTTTTGGGCTCTGTCTCTGACACGCGTACGCTATAAAAGGGCGTCGGGAAATAAGCAATAATAAAAATTGCGCTATATTTCGTTTAAAAATAATGTTTTATAAAGTTATAAATCATTAAATAATGTGTATGAAATCGGCAATTGTAAAAACGTTAATCTTCCCTGTTTAAAAAGTGAAATATATAATAACGTTTTATAAAAGATTAATGAGAATTTTACTAAAGCTATACCTAACCCTACTCTCATACAGAACCCACCCTGTACCTACCCCTAGACCCCCCTGGTGGTGCCTAAACCTAAGACCCCCCCTGGTGGTGCCTAAAACTAAGACCCCCCTGATGGTGCCTAAACCTAAGACTCCCCCTGGTGGTGCCTAAACCTAAGACCCCCCAGGTGGTGCCTAACACTAAGACTCCCCAGGTGGTGCCTAACCCTAAGACCCCCCTGGTGGTGCCTAAACCTAAGACCCCCCAGGTGGCGCCTAACACTAAGACTCCCCAGGTGGTGCCTAACCCTAAGACCCCCCCAGGTGGTGCCTAAACCTAAGACCCCCCAGGTGGTGCCTAACCCTAAGACCCCCCTGGTGGTGCCTAACCCTAAGACCCCCCTGGTGGTGCCTAAACCTAGGACCCCCCAGGTGTTGCCTAAACCTAAGACCCCCCTGGTGGTGCCTAAACCTAAGACCCCCCTGTGATAAGCATTAATAACGTTTGAAAAAAATATTGTGCTGTTTTTCGTTTAAAAATAATGTGTAAAAAATTATAAATCATTAAAGTGAACCTTAAGCCTGTTAAAAAAAATGAGATTAACTCACCTGGGGCTTCCCTCAGCCCCCTGCAGCCGATCGGTGCCCTCGCAGCTCCGGTCCGATGCCTCTGGACCCGCCGGCGACGACGACTTCTGGTTTGGCCGTCACCGGCCGACAGGCATGGGAACGCGAGTGATTGTTCGCGTTCCCAGCCTGTATATCGCCCCCTATACTGCTATTGCGGCCAGTAGGTCGCAATAGCAGCACAGGGGGCGATATACAGGCTGGGAACGCGAACAATCACTCGCGTTCCCATGCCTGTCGGCCGGTGACGGACAAACCGGAAGTGTTCGCCGGCGGGTCCAGAGGCATCGGACCGGAGCTGCGAGGGCACCGATCGGCTGCAGGGGGCTGAGTGAAGCCCCAGGTGAGTTAATCTCATTTTTTTTAACCGGCTTAAGGTTCACTTTAAATAATGTGTAATCATGAGAGGCAGTTATAAAACATTAAAAGTCTCCGGGCGCCGCTTGTAAAATGTTATTTTTCTCCGGCGCCCTTTTTTCCTGTTGGGCGCCCAATAAACAATATTTATTATGGGAGTGAATGGCGGCGCCCTTTTTGCCCACTTGCCTTAGGCGACCGAATTTACTGTTTCCCTCTGACACAGGAGTCCAGGGTTTGAGTCTCTACTCTTCCTTTTCAGTAAGTCAGCACCTATTCAGTAGGAGACCTTGGGCAAGACTTCCTAACACTGCTACTTCCTATAGAGCGGGTCCTAGTGGCTGCAGCTCTGGCCCTTTGAGTCAGAGGAGAAAAGTACAATATAAATGTTCTGTGTCTTGTCAAATCATAAGCAGCTTGGAATTCAGACAATAACATTTGTCAGAAAGTTCATGTGATTGGCTTCATTCGGATTTGCATCCACTTTGTAGTAAATTATTAGCATCTCGTTGACCATAGTGTGGTAGAGATTGGTGTCGTAAGTTACATACACATATTAAATCTTGATTAGCCAATGTTACCACTTTTATGTAGAGATGGCCCGTGAACTTTTCCAGAAGTTCGATTTGCCCCCATAGTGCATCATTAGGGTCAACTTTGACCCTCTACATCACAGTCAGCAGGCACATTGTAGCCAATCAGACTACACTCCCTCCTGGAGCCACTCCCCCCCCTGATAAAAGGCAGGCAGCGTCAGGCATTGGACTCACTCGTGTGCCTGCAGTAATTAGAGAAGGGAGAGCTGCTGTGCAGAGACCTATAGGGAAAGCTTAGTTAGGCTCTTGTAGGCTTCTTAGCTTGCTCCTTGCTGATTATTATTGCTAAAAAAGCACCCCTCAACAGCTCTTTTGAGAGCTACTCTTGTTCTTGTGATCTTTTTGTGTGTGTGTGTGTCCCAGAGACACTTGTGTTGTATAGACAGCCTTGGTACTTCCTACTGTGTGTGCCACTGCCAGCCCCAGCACATTCAGTGACTACCTGTGTGTGTGACAGCAGTGCACACACCTGTTGTTCACTTCAGTGCACCCACCTACCTACGTGAGCGCATGCAGTGTCACTGTGCCTGTCCGGTACCTATCTGTGTGTGACAGGTGCACATTATAATACCTATCACTGCATATACCTACCTGTTGTTCACTTCAGTGCACCCACCTACCTATGTGAGCGCACGCAGTGGGATATTCAATACCACCAGTCACTGTACCTGTTCACGGTACGTGTGTGAGACAGGTGCACATTTGTAATACCTATCACTGCATATACTTACCTGTTGTGTTCAGTGCACCCACCTACCTAGGTGAGCGCACAAAGTGTGATATTTAATACCACCAGTCACTGTACTTGTTCACGGTATGTGTGTGTGACAGGTGCACATTTGTAATACCCATCACTGGATATACCTACCTGTTGTTCAGTGCACCCACCTACCTACGTGAGCGCACGCAGTGTGATATACCACTCCGTGCATAACTGTTAACTGCACCTGTGTGACTGCACATTGTATTAGTCAAGTCAGTGCATACCTTTCACTTCAACACCCACCAATATGGACAAAGCAAAAGGCAGAGGCAGGCCACCTGGCAGGTCTGTTCGAGGTCATGCTGTCGGGATTTTGTGTGGCCCTGGACCAAAGTACAGTGTTCAGAAGAAGGCACGTACCATCAACCCCCAATATTGTCAGGACGTAGTTGACTATTTAACCTCCCTGGCGGTATGAAGGTTTTTTTTAACTTTTTTTTTTAGCATGTAGCTAGCCTGGCGCTAGCTACATGCTTCCCCCCTCCCTGTGGCGTCCCCCCGTATGCGCCGATCGAACAGGATTTCCATGAGGGCTTCCCCCTTCGCCATGGCAATGGGTGCGATGACATCACCGACGTCATCGACGTCAGAGGGAGTCCCGATCCACCCCTCAGCGCTGCCTGGCACTGATTGGCCAGGCAGCGCACAGGTCTCAGGGGGGCACCCTCTAATACGGCGGGTAGCGGTGAATCGGCGCGGGGCGGCAGCGATCGTAAGTAACACGCAGCTAGCAACGTGCTAGCTGCGTGTATTAAAAAAAAATTGTGCTGGGAAATCCTCCTGTGCGGCTTACCCCGTGTCCAGCACGGGGTTACCGCTAAGGAGGTTAACACAGAACACCTCATCTTTCTCAGCTTCCGCACGGAAGCGTGACATATCTTCCTCCACCTGCTCTGATTCTGGCACCCCCCTTAACACTCAGTCACCACCACCAAAGTGCCATCACCCCAGGGCTCAGCGGTGTAGACATTTTTGTGTGTTTCGGCCTCAGATGAGAGCAATGCCATCTGTACTCTCTGCCACCGAAAATTGAGCCATGGAAAGGCCAAGACCCGCGTAGGGACAACTACCTTACGAAGGCACATGATTACAAAGCACAAACTGCAATGGGATGACCACCTGAGGAAAAGCAGCACGCAAAAGCAAAGTCACACACCACAGTGGAAGTTACCAGGCCGCAATTTTTTCTCAAAAAAGGCGATACCTAAACTTTACCATGATGTTGAAAGGCAAGTGGTGACATCTCTGGCACACAGCGTTGGGTCAAGGGTCCATCTGCTCAGGCCCGCCCGAAGACTAAGTCAGTCCCCACACACAGCATCTCTGCCTGCATGCCGTGTGACTGCCTGCCCCAAGACTAAGTCACTCCCGACACAGCATCTCTGCCCGCAGGCCGGTTGACTGCCTTCTCCGCCACCACCAACAGGGTCCAGGACTCCAGGTGGATTCCTGAATTTTAGCAGCGGCAGCTATACAAATTTTTCTGGTGCGTGTACATGCCTGCCTGATTTTTCTGGCTGCACTGCAGCTGCAACAACAAAACAAAAGGCACGTACATGTGCCAATTCCCCTTCGTGATCATTACCTTGCAGCGGTGAAGGGGCATGCGTATCACAATGAAACAATGACCGCCGGCTATATGAGTGTGTCGGGGCGGGGGGGCACACCCACGATAATAAGGTTGTTGCTTCATTGTGGACAGACCAAATTTGATCAGCTGGACAGTCACTGTTCTGTCAATCAGCTACCTCAGCCCGGCGACCATATGCGACCTACACTCAGCCCGGCGACCTACACTCTCGTCATGGTGCGCACCAGTCCAGCACGGCTGTCACTACACAAACAGCTGTTTGCGGTGCGTTACACAGTGAGTTTGGTGTGTGTCAGTGTGAAGCAGTACTCTAATTACACTCCCTGATTGATGTATACACATACAAGATGTTTTAAAGCACTTAAGTCCTGCAATTTAGCATTCAATGTGATTTCTGCCCTTAAAATGCTGCTTTGCGTCAAATCCAGATTTTTCCCCGGTACTTTTGGTGTGTATCCCACTCATCCATGGAAAAACTCAGATGTTAGACCCCTTGAAACATCTTTTCCATCACTTTTGTGGCCAGCATAAGTGTTTCTAGTTTTCAAAGTTTGCCTCCCCAGTCCCCATTGAAGTCTATTGCGGTTCGCGAAAGTTCGCGCAAACCGAACTTTTGCGGAAGTATGCGAACCCAGTTCGCGAACCTAAAATTGGAGGTTCGTGCCATCTCTACTTTTATGTAGTATTAGGCCTTGTTCACATCTAAAATCGAAATCGCTGACGCCAGCGGGTTTCGTTTTTTTGCGCAATATTTCTTGCTTACCTGCGCGCTGCGATTTTTATAAAGCTCTTTTCTAAGCTTTTTTTTTGCAGAGCGATTCTGTTTTTTCACTTCCTGCCGTCAGTCAGGAAGTGAACTCTTTCAGCCAGAAATAAATAAATACAATGTATTTATTCATGAGAGCACTGGGGAAATCGCTATACACAGCATTGCGATTTGTGATTTCCCCATACCTTCCATTGAGGCAAATCGCCCCAAAAATGGTACAGGCAGCCCTTTGGTGAGCGGATCAGAATCGAACCGCTCAGATGTGGACACTCTCATAGGGAATCATTGCACAATCGCTTTTAGGGTGATTTTGAAAATCGCCGGTGCTTAAAAAAAGCCTAAAACGCCCTTAGTGTGAACGAGCCCTTGAGTTGACATTATAAATACTGAGAACAGATTGTGTAGGTAAGCTCTCTTACTACATGGAAGTGGTAAAATTGGTCAATCAAGATTGGATGTGTGTATGCACCTATAGTAATATTCACAGCTGGGGACAGGCAGGTGAGCTTCTTGTCACACCATGGGCTTGATTCACAAAAACAGTGCTAAGTGTTAGCACAGGCGTGCTAAACAGTTAGCACGCGAAATGCCGCTCGTGGACTTTTGCGTGCGCAAAGTCGATAACACTGACTTTTGCGCGTAAACGCACAATCACAGGAATTTACGTGCGCAAAAGTCCGTGAGTGGCACTTTGCGTGCTAACTGTTTAGCACGCCCGTGCTAACAGTAAGCACTGTTTTGTGAATCAAGCCCCTAGTGTTGTCATATACTAGTCTGGATGTGTTTACACCATAATGGGTAAACTGGCACACTTGTTCTATGGCCCATGCCAAATTTTTCCAAATTAGTATAGGCAACCGGTATAGGAATGTCTATCAGACTGCAGGATGCTTCCTCTTTTTATTAAGAAGTGAAGTATAATTTCTTCCCCAGGTGCAGTGCCATTCCAACTGTGTTAGTGTGCTATGGCAGGTCAAGAGAGGAGGACTGACCCTAGTCTCTGTTCACAATCTGATATTTTGTGAAGCATTCTGTTGACCTACTCATTAAAGGACAACTAAAGCAAGAGGGATATGGAGGCTGCCATATTTATTTCCTTTTAAAGAGACTCTGAAGTCTCCCTAAAATGAGGTTTTTATTTTAAAAACCTCATTAACATTATAGTGTCTCTTAAAACGCAGCAGAACCGTGGCTGAAAACCCCCTCGATCACCCCAAACTCACGGGGTACACGCCGCGCCCTCTGTGCAGTTCCGCCGGGTCACCTTCCTGAAAGCGCCCCCCGTGCCGATCGCGACCCCACAGGCCGGGTCGGGCTCTCATCCCGCTCCTAATATGGCCGCCGGAGCTGGCCGCGGCTGCCCAGTCCGCATTTTCCTGAGTACGGCTGCGCAGCTCTAGGGCCAACCCCTCCGAACCACGCACTGTAGCCTGGCTATCCTGATGATCCGCTGCCTGTAGTACTTTTAGCCATAGACCCTGAACAAGCATGCAGCAGGTCAGTTGTTTCTGATATTATTGTCAGATCTGACAAGATTAGCTGCATGCTTATTTCTGGTGTTATTCGAACTCTACTGCAGCCACATAAATCAACAGGGCTGCCAGGAAACTAAAATAAATAAATGGCCGCCTCCATATCCCTCTCACTTTAGTCTTCCTATAAGAAGCTGTAGAGGGAGTAATTAGGGCCAAAGATCATAACACACAGGCAGGTCGTAACGTTTATTGTAGGGTTTCACAATTTTGGTATATATATTTCTTAGGCATTTCAGGCTGTCCAAACTGTCCAAACTGAAATCAGTCTGCATGGTCCTTTGTTTGTGACTGGGTTCTTTATCATTGTTAGAGATGCATGCACAAAATGGCCACAGAAACGGGAGTGCGATCGAGGACGTGCACGGACAGGGCCTTGTAGGTGCACTGGCTCGGTGACTGGCCAGTTACTGAGCCACGGTGGGGGAGGAGATGATCGGTGAGTGACGGCACAGGCACAGGATGTCCGCAGGGGGCTGGTGTAAGCCGCAGGTAAGTTAAACTTTTTTTTTCATTCGGTTAAGATTCCTTTTAAAGGGGGAAAAAACGGTGGTTGGGAAGTGGTTATTAATATGGCCCACACAGCTGTAAATGTACAGGAGGGAATACCGGTAGTGCACAATACTGCAATACTTCCATTGTCTTCCCTGAGAGCTGCACTGCTTGATCAAAAAAGCACTTTTACACGGGGGCCTGGCAGTAAGAGACAAATAAACCCGTGATTGGCTAGCATCCTGTTAACAAAAGTTTTGATTGTACAGAGCTTTCTGATCAATCAGTGCCTCTGTAGACATTACACTGCCCAATCAGAGGTTTGTTTACAGGGGTCGAGTTGGGCGTGAACGCGGGTGGACGATGTCCACCTGCTTTTTTCAGAGGGTGGACGTCGTCTACCTTACCAGAGTGGAGGGAGAGAACGCAGTGAAGGGGGAGCGTTGGGCACAGCGGCGGCGAATGGGGGACGTCTCCCCCCCTCCCCTCACCTCGGTGCTCCCCCTTCTTCACCCCCCCCCCCTTCCCCAGAACTAAAATTTGCGGCGGCCGGCAGCGGGCGGGACTTACCTCTTCCTCGTTTCAAGTTCTGCGTGCCGCTGCTCTGGTCTAGACCAAACCAGACTAGCGGCAGTGGAGTGCTCCCTCTCGCGCTGGAACGAGGAAGAGGTAAGTCCCACCCGCTGCCAGCTTCCGCAAATTTTTGTTCTGGAGGGGAGAATGAGAAAGGGGGAGGCCCAAGGTGAGGGGGGGGAGACGTCCCCCCTTCTTCGGTGCTGTGCCTAACGCTCCCCCCGCACTTCCTCCCCTCCTGCTGGGGGACACAAACTCCTGGCTACCTATTCTGGGGACATCTATAGACCTGGCTACCTATGGAACATATACACCTAGCCACCTATTCTGTGGACATCTATACACCTAGCTACCTATGGGACATATATATACCTGGCCACCTTTTCTGGGGACATCTATACACCTGGCTACCTATTCGGGGAACATTATACACCTGGCTACCTATTCTGGGGACAACTATACTCATGGCTACTTATACTGGGGACACCTATAGACCTGGCTACCTATGCTGGGGGTACTGCTGTCAGATTATCTGCATTTTTGGGGAACCGCTGTTGGATTACGTGGTAAAATGCTGTCAGATTACATTTATTTTTTGGGGATACGCTACGGCAGAGCTCAAGTGACAAGAGTTTTATGGCTCGTAATTAGTATCTAATTATCAGTGAGAGTTATGCTATAGTCCATCTGAAGAGAAACTATAATTTGCATACCTACAGTAAATGCTTAAAGAGACACTGAAGTGAAAAAAAAATTATGATATCATGAATTGGTTGTGTAGTAGGGGTAATTACTAGAACATTGGTAGCAAAAAAAATATTCTCATATTTTTATTTTCAGTTATACAGCTTTTTTTTTATAACATTGCATCATTCTCTAACACTTGCAGTTTACACATTAATCAGCATTCTAAAAGTTTTTTGCAGAACAGGCAGTGAACGTTTGACCTGTCCTGAACTGTTTTCTGCAAAAGAAAAGCACAATACAGTTGAGATAACCTAATCAGAAGTCAGAGCTCTTCACCACTTTCAAAGTCTCAGAGCTCAATGGCAATATGCATAAATAACAACTGGAGTTTCTTAACTCCTCCTGTGCTGGAAACAAATATTAGACTTATGTCTCTGCTCCTAATGCTTTATTTCTTAGCTGTACTATACAAAAAATTCATTATATCGTCATTTTTTTTTTCGCTTCAGTGTCTCTTTAACCCTTACAGTAAGGGAAAAATCAGCACAGCCTAGTTTTATGCAGGAATGGCACTCTACATACACGTTTATACACGTTTATCTCATCATGCCATATGTCAGTTCAGTTACACTTTAATATTGATTCCGTGGCTGTACCCAACTAAGACCACTTTAGAAAACCTTGCTTCAACACAGAGGAGACGTAGAGCAAGTATTGTTTATGACAAGTAAAGAACATTTTTATATTTCTAATAATAATGGGATGTGGTAATATACTGACATATACTTTAAGTGATCGGAGGTGTGAATTTTAATGATAGGTCTGCTTTGAAACGCCAATGTTGTTGGGCCTGTCCGCCTACCTCTGACTCTGGGCTATGACTCAGCTACAATAAAGCTATTCTCCTCCTACAATACTGTCAGCCAGCTAGAATCCAGATATAATTGGATTTCTGGAACCTTCTTACCAGTGACAATGAGCCGCCTGTATTTTCTGTAACAGATGCTATATTTGCTCAGTGGAATCCATAAAAAACACTAGCATGATTAGACTGCTTGTCTACTATATTGTAATTGAATCCGTCTTAAAGGAAAACTGTGGGGCAAAAAAAAAAACACAAAACAGTAAAAAAAGGTGTTCCCTGCTTACTTTGGGGTATCAGCTGCAGGGGGACCCAGAAGCCACAGGGGGCCCCATGGGGGGAGAAGTTTCTTTTCCCTGTC
Organism: Hyperolius riggenbachi; assembly: GCF_040937935.1. NCBI lineage: Eukaryota > Metazoa > Chordata > Amphibia > Anura > Hyperoliidae > Hyperolius > Hyperolius riggenbachi. The sequence continues at coordinate 248,789,528 of NC_090654.1, forward strand.
CTGACAGACTGACAACTAAAGGCAAGGAGAGAAAAAAACTTTCTGCTCTCTGCACAATTGTTCTAATGACTGTATCTGCTCAGCCAATGATAAGGAATCATACAGAGTTTTGTAGACAAAGATTTGTAGACAGTCCCTATTCAGTGTGCAGCAGGCTTTTGTGTACAGTACTGCTCAGCCCCCAACTTCTCTACCCTTCCTCAAGTGCTGTGTACTTTAGTGATGCTGGAGGAGTCTGCAGAGCCAGTTCTGCTCCATCAGGGATGGACAGAGTGAGTGTAATAAGCTAAGGCTGGGAGAACACCCATCTGTCAGTTTTCTGTATGTGTTTTCTGCACACCATGGGCTTGAGTCACTAAACCGTGCTGGGAACACATCGTCTTTCCGTTTTCTGTATGCGTTTTCTGCACACCAAGTGTGTCTGTATGTGTGAAAACATGAACATTTTATCACAGAAGCCGATGTAGTTGATAGAGAAAATGCCAGCAGTGCCTCACGGGCCGGCAGTCTGCTTTTATCTGCATGAGGAAAACACATTCAAGTGTTTTCTAGTTAGGCTCCTGCTACTGTGACCGTTATGTTATGCTGAACCTCTAAAGCAGGGGTCCCCAAACTTTTTTGGTCAAGGGCCAGGTCAACATACTTCAGACGGCTGGGGGGCCAGAACATACATAAAATGATGTTGAAAAACATTAAATTAAATCTAGGTATTGATTCCTCCCAATCATGCCCAGAGGAGAACTCCCAGCTGCAGCCATTCAGTCATACTGCGCCCAAAGTACGTCTTTGTGCACCAGACAGTGAAGCATACCCAGGTGACAACCTGCCGTCTAATAGGACAGCAGTGTCACCTGATGCAGAATAGGATTGGAAGCCAACAAATTACTTTCTACAGTCTGTGGATGCAGGGGCATAACTAAGACCCACCGGGCCCCCCTGCAGAAATTTTAAGTGGGCCCCCTACCCCCCCCCCCCCCCCGGGACCCGCTCAGGGCCGTTTTGGGGGGCTGGAGGGGTCGCAGCATGAGGAGAAAGCTATGGCCACATTCGGCAGGGAGGGGGGACAGTCCCCCCCTCCCTCACCTCGGGCTCTCCCCTCCAGCTTCAATAACCATATGTGTGCAGCGGCGGGCAGTAGCAGCTACATACCTTCCGTGCGCTCCAGCGCGGACGCTTCTCTCTTTCCCCTCATGCTGCGACCCCTCCAGCCCCCCAAAACGGCCCTGAGCGGGTCCCAGGGGGGCTGCCTATTGTTACACCCATGTGTGGATAGGTGGTGCCAGCACTGCTATTCTATATGTGGACCACTGATATTTAAAGGTGCAGTGGGCAGCATCTATAAGTTATACATTTTGTGTTTGGGGGGCCAGTGAAAAAGCCTCGGGGGGCCGCATTCAGCCTGCGGGCCTTAGTTTGAGGACCACTGCTCTAAAGTATTACTTAGAAGGGACATGAAACCTGCAATAGAATATACATCATTCATAGAAAGTTTACAAAGAAAATATTGTGTTCTCCTATCACTTTATTCAAAGGGGCGGTGCTTCCATCAGGGCAAACTGGGCAAATGCACAGGGCCCCAGAGTTAGAAGTTAATGAACCCTCTGCAGAGTACTCAGAACAGAGTGTTCTCACCTGTCTGGCCGGCGCTCCCCCTCCAGTGTCATTCCTTCTCCATTCTTGCCAGCACTTTTTTTCCTTGACCTGGCAGTGTGTACGTACTCACATGCCGCAGGGTAGGAACGCTCATTTGGATTCCATGGAATTCAAATTTCTGCATTTCTAATCAGAAATCGCGGTGGCATAGCTAAGGAGTTATGGGCCCCGGTGCAAGGTTTACATTAGGCCACTCCCCCAAGCGCTCTATCAATAACAATTGATAAGGCGCACCAAAACCTGCCAAGGACAACACAGTGTCAGAGGTGCAAGGAGGGGATGGGGAACTGTTTGTTAATTATTTCTACTAATAAAAGCACCTATAGAAGTGATTATTTCCAGCAAAGGACCATTAAAGAGCTAATACTGTTGTTGAGGGTGGGCCCCAAGGGGCCCCTCTGGTCCAAGGACCCCGATGTGGTCGCAACTTCTGCAACCCCTATTGCTACGCCCCTGAGAAATCAGCATTTCCGTTCGGAATTTGGAAATCAGAAAATTTTTAATTTTAGATCAGTCACAGAATTCAGAAGCATTTGGACCAATCGGAGAATGCATAATTTTTCTGAAACAAAAAAAAAAATCAGAACACCAGAGTAGTTTTACACCAATCACAAGACCTCCGTTTTTCCAATTTCCATTTTTTTCCCCGGATACAAAAAATGACTAATAAAATACTCCTCGAAAATCGGAAATGGGAAAAATCTGACAACGGAAAAATGGAAATTGTAAAAATGGAAATTGGGTTTCTGCGTAATTGGAAACGGGCAGAAACGGGAGAGAGTGCACTGCAATGTCCAAAGTGAGTTCACTCTGCAGCGCATGGTCTTTAGAGATGGCCCGAACGGTTTGCCGGCGAGCATCAGCTGTTCAAACTGTAGCAAACAGATAGGGCAGTTCGATCCACCCCCTATACCTAGTCATTGGGCTAAACTTTGACCCCCTACATCACAGTCAGCAGACACATGGCAGCCAATCAGGCTGCACTCACCCACGGACCCCTGCCCTCCTCCCTATAAAACCGCAGCTATGCCGGCCATGTTCTCAGTCTGGCACTGCTGCTGTAGTGAGTGGAGGGGAGAGACATTGTTGCAGAGACAGGGACAGTTAGCTAGGCGTTTCTGTTTATTGCTGATTGCTGAAAACACCCCAAATCAAAAGCCCTTTTGAGGGTTCATATTGTTCTATTTGGGTTTTTTGTGTGTGCGACACACTGGTCACACTGCATACAGGCCGGCCACAGTCATTGCTGGGCTGTATAGTTCTACTATACGATTCTATCTATTTTGCAAGCAAGCCAGCACACTGTCTATAATAATCTGTGCTTAGCTTGCTACTGTGGCCTCAATTCACGGAGCATTATCAAACGTATATCAAACACTTTATCAAACGTTTGATAATTTACCTCATGGGTAAAATCTCACTAAGGTGTAATATATTTGTTGAACGTTTTATCGGTAAAACATTCGATAAATATATAACACCTTAGTGAATTTAAAATGAGATTTTACCCATGAGGTAAATTATCAAACGTTTGATAAAGTGTTTGATAAACGTTTGATAATGCTCCGTGAGTTGAGGCCTGTATCTGTTATTGATATCTGTTTGTGTGGGTTACACTTACACTGCATACAGGCCACAGTGAGTTGCTGGGCTTTGTAGTTCTACTATACTATCAAGCCTCTCACTCCTATTCCCTCTCTCTCCCTGCCATCCTTTGAAGTCCATACAGTCCGACTATACTCTCCCTTGAACCTCCAAATTGCAGTTATTTACCGCCCTCCAGGCCCTGCTTCTGTTTTCTTGGATCATTTCTCTGCCTGGCTTCTCCAGTTCCTATCCTCTGACATCCCTAATATCATCATGGGTGATTTTAACATTCCTATTGACACCAATAACACTGTCTCCAAAAAACTTCTATCACTCACTTCCTCCTATGGCTTGTCTCAGTGGTCCTCTACCTCAACCCACACTGATGGCCATACGCTTGACCTTGTATTCACTCGTCTCTGCTCTGTCACTGACTTTACTAATGATCCACTACCACTCTCTGACCATAACCTACTTAGCTTCTCTCTCTCCTCCTCTTTTCCTACCACCCTGGCACAAGCACGCTCACATACTCGAAGAAACTATCGCAATCTAGACATTCAAACTGTCTCTGATACCCTGGCACCTCTCCTCACACAATCCTTCACTGACCCAGACTCGGCTGCTATACACTACAACAGCTCCATTACAAAAGTCATGGATGACTTCGCCCCCCTCGTCAATGCCCACCCTCACCGTGTCTGTCGCCAACCCTGGATGACCAAAACCACATGGATGCCACGTGGGTGCCTGGAAGACAAGATGAACAGGGGGACAGTTCAGAGGGGGAGACAGAGAGGAGGAGGAGACGAGTAGTTGTAAGCAGCAGGGGAGCTCGTCGCAAACAGCTCGTGGCAGTGTCCGACGACATATATTGCCACCTAGGGTTAGGCCCGGTTCACACTTGCGGTGGCCCTCCGGAATCGCCGTGCCGGAGCCGCACCGCTTGCAGAACGGACGGAACGGACGCACGGCATAGCAATGAAAGCCTATGCGTCCGTTCACATGCGTCTGTTCTGCCGAACCGGAGCCGGACCGGATCCGGGCCGGATCCGGACTCCGGCCTCCATTCCAACATGCGCTATTTTTTCATCCGGCTCCTCCGGCAGCCGTATCCGGGGCGGAGCCGGACTGCACCATCCGGGCAATACAAACCAATGGGAACCGGAGAGCGCACAACACACTGGCTGAGAAATCCGGATGTTCTACCCCACTTCCTATGGGGATTGTTGCGGCGATATTGGATGGGGACACATGGGCAAGCATTTTGGAGTGGAGCAGCACAGCTGGATCCGGATCCGGAGATGTTGGCAGCATGTCGCAGGTGGAGGTGAGTGCTAAACAGCAGAGGGCCTGATTCCACAGGTCCCCCTTCTGCTGACCTCCCAGACCCCAACATTTTTTTTGTTTTTAACGTAACTTTTGCCAAACGGATCCGGATCGCATCCTGATGGACACCTGATGCAACCTGACCGGATCCGGATCGGATCCGGATCAGAACCGTACGGTTCCGATCCGGATCCGGTCCGGATCCGGTCAGGTCATCCGGTCCGTTTGGCAAACAACCGCTAATGTGAACCGGGCCTAAGCCAGCCAACACGCCCTTCAACGCCAGCTGCTGCCGCCACCACCCAAATGCTGTCATCCCAGAGCTCACCACGGTGGCATTTTTTTTTGTGTCTCTGCCTGAGATTACAGCGATACCATGCCATCTGTACTATCTGCCACCAAAAACTGAGTCGTGGAAAAAGCAACACCCACGTAGGGAGAAGTGCCTTACAAAGGCACTTACTGTCCCATCATAAACACCAATGGGAGGAGCACATGAGAAAAAGCAGCACACAAAGGCAAAGCCAACCTCTGCCTCCTCTAGGTGCAGCATCTTCTTCAGCCGCTTTATCCTCTGCTGCCCTTGCACTTTCATAGTCATCCTCCTTCACACCACCTCTAACCTTGAGCAGTTCCTGCTCCTCTGCCCACAGCAGCCAGGTGTTCGTTAAGGAAATATTTAAGCAAAAGAAGCTGTCTGCCAGTTACCCCCTTGCCTGGCATCTGACAGCTGGCTTGGCGGAAATGTTAGCCCACCAGCTGTTACCATACAAGCTGGTGGACTCTGAGGCCTTTCGAAAATTTGTGGCGATTGGGACACCGCAGTGAAAGATACCAGGCCGCAATTATTTTTCCAAAAAGGTGATACCCAACTGTACACTACTTACACTACTTGATGTATACACATGCAAGATGTTTTAAAGCACTTTATGCCTCCAATTTAGCAATGCAATGTGATTTCTGCCCTTTAGGGATTGTAACCCTACTCTGTGTCAAATACGTAATTTTCTGAGGGACTTTTGGCTTGTACCCCACTCCGGTTTGCCCCCCTCCAGGTGTTAGACCCATTGAAACAACTTTTCCATCAGTTTTGTGGCCAGAAATAGTTCCTGTATGTTTTTAAATTTGCCTGCCCATTGAAGTCTATGGAAGAACGGCTCTCCCTGCTACCGCAAAACTCACTGGCGGCGCTAAATACTATTCCCCCTCTGAGTTGTCGAAACTCGGAGAGAGATGTAATTCGAGTTCTAGCAATTGTGGGAGAACAAATTAACTAGCGCATTACATTGCTGCAATGAGGCAACTTTTCTAGCCAATGAAACCACCTGCTTCGGTGTCACCTGGCCCTGGGGGACAGCCTAATACTATCATGGGGGGGGGGGGGAGACAGAGTGGCATCCTAATGTTTCTATTGTGTGTGTGTAGGAGGTGCTTTGGCACATAATGCTGCATTCCATACCAGTCAAAAGGGGCATCTAATACTGAATTTAGGAAGGGTAGTGTGTGTAAGGGGGGCCTCATGTTATGTTTTTCCCAGTGCCCCATTTTAGCTAAAACCGACTCTGATTATATATCTTTAAAATAACGATTGGCCTGCTTTCTCCCTGGCCATGTGATCAGTGTGATCATGTTAATAAAATGACTTGGAGAGCACTCATTGCATTCTTTGCACCTTCAGAATCTGTAAAAAGTGTAACAGGGTCCCCAAAGTCCTTACAAACTTAAGGGGGGGGGGGGGGGGGGTCTGGGCTAGCACCTATGATGCAATGCCTTAGAAATGGCAGTCCTGCACTGTATAAATAAGTTCAGTACCTTAGTAGTTAAGTCAGCAATGGCAGCTTCCATATTCTTTATATGTCAGGATTCCTTACATAACCATGATTGTTAGAACTGCGTGTAGAATGCAAGGCACTGAATTATTATTAGTCACAGACATGGAAAATGTAACGTAGTAGTAATGAGTCCCCCTCTGAGTATTTGGAAGTTGAAAGTGATTTTGCTCATAATTTGTGCTTTAGCCCGGTACACACACTGAGCCATGTCCAAAAAGACTCTAAATAGCACTATTGTGCCACCGGCCAATCATAATCCAGCATCGCTGGGGTGGAGCAGAGTGAGGCATAACTTAATCCAATCCAGTATACAGACACTGTTCTGTCCTTGATGTCAGAAAGAACAGGACAATCCAATTACTCATCTAAAGTACGGTAGTTAGGAGGAAAACATAATATATACGCATGAAACAACATATTTATACAGGCTTAAGGGGTCTGATGTCATTTTTGGGTGGACTGTTTGTTTCACCTACTAGCTTCTTACGTCTTTATGGGATTCTTGTGGTGAGATCTCTCCTACGGTGAGAAGTGTCACTTGTGTCACCAACTGCTTTTCCGCTATAGAGATTATAAAGGGGTCTTCCCACCATACTTCTAGTGGAACGGTCCCAATGGAGATGGTGGGCTGACAAGGACATCTATAGGTGTTCTGTGCTTTCACATCCATACACCATGAACTTGTAAAGCGTTTTAGCATAAAACTACTTCTGCCTACAGCGGACATCTATGGGCATTTTTCAGGCCCAGATTTACATCACAGGAGCCTATTGACAGAGATGTCCTGTCACCCTAGACTTCGCCCTCCATGAACCTACAAAACCCCACCAAACGGCACCGCAAATATGCTGGCTGGCCCAGCTGTCACTTCTCCCTTACGTCCCTTTCCCATCATAGGCAGCTACAGGTGTCCCTTAGTATTAGGTAGCTAGAGATGCCCTCGACTGAAGGGAGATCTCGTCAGTGGAATGCCAAGAGCCGGGTGAGTAACCTCCCATTTACCCTCCACTCGGGACTCAGAGTGAGCCACCTTTTTATCATCAAGCGCCTGTAGGCTCGTGCCTACAGTGCCTTATGGTAAACCCGGCCCTGGCGTTTTTATTTCCCAATACAATAAAACCCCCTTTATCCAGAACTCAGTTAATCAGAAGTCTCAAGCAACCAGGAAAAAAACTCTGGCCTTGAAGGATGCAAAATCTACTTTTACACTTCTTTATACAGTAATAAACCCAGGGGCAAACTCAGGATTTTCAAGAGGGGGATTCCTGAAAGGTCTTCGACAGCCACGCACAATACAGTATAATAATATGGTTGGACATCATGCTGGGTACACACAATGCAATTTCCCGTCCGACTGACAGGATCTGACGATTATTTCTTAAATGTCCGATCTGCTCCTGATCGACAACGGGATCGATCAGGGGCAGTTTGGATACCGATAATAATGAAGACAGATGACATTGGTAATGAAGGGGAAAGTGAGGCATTCACACAGCAGGGCACAGGACTGTGCTCATACCTGGCTCTGTGCTCTGTTAAAGGACAACTGAAGTGAGAAATATATGGAGGCTGCCATATTTATTTCCTTTTATACAATACCAGTTGCCTGGCAGTCTTGCTGGTCTTTTAGGATGCAGTAGTGTCTGAATCACACCAGAAACAAGCATGAAGCTAATATTTCAGATCTGACAATAATGTCAGAAACACCTGATCTGCTGCATGCTTGTTCAGGGTGTATGGCTAAAAGTATTAGAGGTAGATGATTAGCAGAATAGCCAGGCAACTGGTATTGTTTAAAAGGAAATAAATATGGCAGCCTCCATATCTCTCTTGCTTCAGTTGCCCTTTAAGTTCCCCAGAGCTGCTCCATGCTCTGTACACATACTGCTGCTCTTCCCTACTGTAGCATGGAAAGAAAGGGGACAGTGCTGTGAGCTGCAGGATGCCTGCAGATATTCTGGTGTCTAAACTTGTACCTGTCCCCAGACACTGCCCTGGTCTGATGGGGGATTCTGGGCAGCAGTAATCCCCCCCCCCCCTGCGTTTGCCTAAAATAAACCTGTTTCATTAAGTTAAGTCTGTCCTTTGTCCTAATTTGTTTTTAATTACTGTATTTTAACATGAATACAGAGTTTATGGTAAGTATACAGTGTGGAGTACAGTACTGGTTTTTAGCAGGGGCGTAGGAATAGGGGTTGCAGCGGTGGCGACCGCATCTGAGCCCTTGGGCCAGAAGGGCCCCGAAGGGCCCTCCCTCAACTACAGTATTAGTTCTCTATTGGTCCTGTGCTCATAATAATCACTTCTATAGATACTTTGAATATTGGTAATCATAAACAAACAGTTCCCCATCCCCTTCTTGCACCTCCGACACTGTAGTTGCCATTGGCAGGTTTTGGTGTGCCGTATCAATTGTTATGTATAGAGTGCTTGGGGGGCCCCATTGTAAAACTTGCATCGGGGCCCACAGCTCCTTAGCTACGCCACTGTTTTTTAGCTGATTTTTAACATTGACTCTCACACAACCAGAAACCACACTAATCCGGCATCAGCCAATCACCGTTGGTGCCGGATAATGGGGGTGTTACTGTATTATTTTGCCACAGATGCCTAAAAACAAAACAAACAAAAAAACATTTATATCGCGCTTTTCTCCTGGCGGACTCAAAGCGCCAGAGCTGCAGCCACTATAGGCAGTAGCAGTGTTAGGGAGACTTGCCTAAGGTCTCCTACTGAATAGGTGCTGGCTTACTGAACAGGCAAATCCAAGATTTGAACCCAGGTCTCCTGTGTCAGAGGCTGAGCCCTTAACCATTACACTTTCCAGCCACTAAGGCATTTAGTACAAAGTTTTCAGTGCCAACATTCTACTTTACTTAAAATATGTAAATAATTCTAAGATATTGCAGAATTATTTAAAAAAACAACAGATACTTACCTAAGGAGAGGGAAGGCTCTGGGTCCTATGGAGCCTTGCCGTTTTCCTCCCAGGATCCTCATTCCTCCGCAGGCTTCTCCGTTTTAATCTCCCGCCGCAGGAGACTTCGGCAGTCTTTGGAAGCACTTGGGCTCCTGAAGACTGGTGGTTCTGTACTGCGCGCGTGCGATTGCGTGAGAGAGGGCGTTTGCGCATGCACACCAAGGAGCAGCAAGGCTTCGGGAGCTTGAGTGCTTCTTGTGGGGTGGCATATGGTACAGAAGAAAATGCTGCTTATTCCCAAATGCCACACTCAACATGTTGGCCTTTCCATCTGGATTTTTATCTGAATCAACAAAAATGTTTCTTAAAGGATACAGATACATGCATAATCACACATACAATGAAAGCTTGTCAATAAAAATGCAGTTGTCATGAATCAGGTTCTTTCCATCAGCATTTAACCATTTAAGCTTTCTGGACGTAGTAGCTGTGTCCAGAAGGCCATGTGCGCTCCCACGGCCGATTGCACGCGTGCACGGGTCTCTCAGAAGCCTCACTTTTTCTGCCTCCTACATCCCCCTACGTCTCTCTAAGCGTACATGTTACGCTTAGAGTGACGTCATGTAAACAAACCTAAGGTTGCCGTCTTGTGGCCAAAAAGTAAAACTACATCTACATAAAAAAACAAAAACAAAAAAAAACAAAGCATAAATTTACATTAAAAAAATTACTATTTACATCCCACCCTCCCAAAAATACCCAAATAAAATGTTTAATAATAAAAAAAAAACATTACAATTTTTTTTGATAAGCTTGTAAATAGTGATGGAAGCAAACGGAAAAAATGCACTTTTATTTCCAAATAAAATATTGTCGCCATACATTGTGATAGGGACATAATTTAAACGGTGTAATAATTGGGACAAATGGGAAAATACAATACGTGGGTTTTAATTATGGAGGCATGTATTATTTTAAAACTATAATGGCCGAAAACTGAGAAATAATGAATTTTTTTCAGTTTTTTCTTATTCTTCCTGTTAAAATGCATTTACAGTAAGGCTGCATCCACACTAGGTCCGGAAACGTATCCGTGGCTGCGTTTTTCAAACCTGATGAAAAACAGAGTCCCGGATACTAATGTTTAAAATAGCAGCCAGCCTCACCCAAGTAAAAAACGGATCCGTCTGCGTTTGTGGGGATCCGTTTTCAAAACCTGAACGGAAGGTCCGGATCTGCTGCATTTTCACGCAACGGATCAGGACCACGGATACACGCAGGGGTAGTGAAAGCAATGAGAAAACGCATCTCCAGCTCCACAGGCAAAAAACGGATGTGAAAACGGATAGCCTGAGCTTTATGATTGGCCCAAAAAATCCTCCCACTCCTTCCTAATGATAGAGACGTTTTCTGTCAGGGAAAAACCTGAACGGAAACTGATACAAAACTGATGCAAAACTGATGCACTTTCATCAGTTTGCAGTACGGTGGTACTTCCCCTAATCTTCCCCGGATCCGGACTGCAGTGTCCGTCCTGCGTCTGTGTCTAGTGTGGACCTAGCCTAAGGTAGCTCTTAGCAAAATGTACCACCCAAAGAAAGCCTAAGGCCCTGTTCAGACTGTCAGTGTTTGCAGAATGCGTATAAATTTAATGAAACGCAAGGTAAAAAACGCATGCATTTGTATGCGTTTTCAATGAGTTAAAATACGTTTTCTATTGCGTTTTGCACACACGTCACACAGGAAACGGAAAATAATTATGGGAAATGCAGAGGGAAATGTACTCTAAAAACGCAATAGTACGCGCTTTTGATATGCATCTATAGACTTTCATTGCATCCGTTTCTGTGCGTGACGCACAGAACTGTGTGCAGCAATGCGGATGAGAAACGTATACATCTCATACGCATAAATGTGAATGAGGCTATTAGAAAACATTAGTAGCCGTTTCTATGCGCAAAGTATGCCCGTATGCGTTCTGTAAAAACGGCTAGGAACGCACATAGTCGGAACAGGGCCTAATTGGTGGCGGAAAAAACAAGATATAGATCATGTAAGGAGACAAAAAAAGGAAGAGACGGGAGCCCCCAATAGTGTATTATTGATTATATTAAAATGAGAATGTGATAAGCAGATAGAGATATACTCACAAGCATGGGTTGCCAAGTTACAGGCAACCACTCTTTGCGCATGTGGGGATATTAGACCTGTCCCCACTAGGGCTAAGAAGTCGCTCTCTGTAGCAGGAAAGAAGGGGTGTTCACACCCATCCACCAGGTGGATTACAGTATGCAATAAATACAGAGGCGCTTTGTTGCACAACTTCTGAGCTGCTCCCTTTTTTTGGTGTGTTTCGCCTGAGGAGGCGGGCTTGAGACCCGCGAAACGCTTTGCAATTTTTTCATTTGGAGTACAGATTAAAACATTTTTTGCATACTAATCACAGTGGTTGTGTTTGGAATCTGGGGAGGTAAGTCCACCCTTACCCCCTTGTTTTATTGCAAGATATAGATCAGTTCATTGTGATAAGTAGTGATAAAGTTATAGGCTAATGAATGGGAGGTGAACATAGCTCGGATGCATAAAGTGAAAACGACTGAAGGCTGAAGTGGTTAAACACCTTCAGGGATGAAGCTGACCTGATTAAGCAAGGTAAAGGGTTCCAAAGGGTGGGGGACAGCATGACAGAAAGGCTCTAGTTCTAAAGGTTTTGAGATGGGGATCATGAGCGTAACAATAGACCCTGCAAGGGATGCAGCCACAGGGGGGCCCGTAGGGGGGTGAAGTTTCTTTTTCCTGTCCTGAGAGACTGACAACTAAGGGCACGGAGAGGTAAGCTTTCTGCTTTCTGCACAATTGTTCTAATGGCTGCATCTGCTCAGCTACTGATAACAAATCATACAAAGTTTTGTAGACAAAGGGCTTGATTCACAAAGCGGTGCTAACTGTGAGCACACTTGTGAAAAGCCACTTAACACGGCTAAAAATCCTTTGCGCGCAAAGTACAGTGCGCAAAACTTGCTCGTGCAAAGTTTGCAAAGGTACAATGTTTAGGGCGCATCCAATGCGCCGTTATAGGCGCATTGAGTGCGCCGTTTCATGCGCACCGGCCTTTGTGCATGCGGTACTTTGTGCGAGATCTGATTTACTTTGATGCGTGCTAAGCACTTAACACCCTAGTTAGCACGCCAAAGTCTTTAGCCGTGCTAACTAGGTTAACACTTTGTGAATCAGGCCCAAAGATTTGCAGACAGTCCTTATTCAGTGTGCAGCAGGCTCTTGTGTAAAGCTCCGTGCACCCAACCTCTCTATCCCCCCCCCCCCCCCCCCCAAGTGCTCTGTACTGTAGTGATGCTGGAGGAGTCTGCAGAGCCAGTTCTGCTCCATCAGAGATGGACAGAGTGAGTGTAATAAGCTGAGGCTGGGAGAACACCCATCTGTCAGATTTCTGTATGTGTTTTCTGCACACCATGGGCTTGATTCACAAAGCGGTGCTAACCTACTTAGCACGTCTAAAGTCTTTAGACGTGCTAACCAGGGTGCTAAGTAGGTTAGCACCGGATTTCTCAATCAGATCGCGCGCAAAGTTTTACGCGCGCAAAGTCCTATGCGCGCGCTAAGTCCCATAGGCTTTAATGGGCACTTCGCGCGGAGCGCCCTGCGCTCTGTGCAGTGCGTGCGTAAAGTTTTACACGTGTAAAGTTTTATGCGCATAAAGTTTTGCGCGTGAAAAGCTGGTTTAGATGTGCTAAGGGAGTTTTCACAGGCGTGCTAACAGTTAGCACCGCTTTGTGAATCAAGCCCCATGGGCTTGAGTCACTAAACCGTGCTAACTCATAGCACGGCCGCACTAGCGTTTTGATGTTTTTGAGCGCAATCACGAATTTGCTTATATTTTTTTTACATCGTCTAGCTTGGGGGTTTTTTTTTAGACAAATATTTTTTTTCTTCAGTAACAAATATTAAAAAATTATAAGAAAAAAGCAAAAAAAAAAAAAAAAGTAGATTATACTCTGCCCTATACTCCACCCCCACCACTGGGCTTACAAAAGAATTCCAAAATATAACATGTCAGCTGTTTGGGGTCTTTCTTACCACAATTTACCACAATTTTTGCTAAACACTCCATGCTTCAAAAATGTTTAAAGGGGCACTACAGAGAAAAACTGTAAAATTGAAAATATGTGCAAACATATACAAATAAGAAGTACATTTTTCCAGAGTAAAATGAGCCATAAATTACTTTTCTCCGGTGTTGCTGTCACTTACAGTAGGTAGGAGAAATCTGGCAGAAGTGACAGGTTTTGGACTAGTCCATCTCTTTATAGGGGATCCCTCAGGGATATATTTATTTTCAAAAGCACTTAGTGAATGGCAGTTGCTCTGTCCAATTGCTAAAAAACTGTGTAGGTTGCAGGGAAGCTGGCCAGCATCATTGTTTAAATCCTTTTTAGGGAATATCTTTATAAAGAATAAAAGCCTTGCTGAGATCCCCTATGAAGAGATGGACTAGTCCATAACCTGTCACTTCTGTGAGATTTCTACTGCCTACTGTAAGTGACAGCATTGTAGGAGAAAAGTAAATTATGGCTCATTTTACTCTGGGAAAAAATGTACTTCTTATTTGTATATGTTTGCACATATTTTAAATTTTACGGTTTTTCGCTGTAGTGCCCCTTTAAGTGGAAGACAGGTCTGGACTGTAGACAGAGTAATTCATCACTTAGGGCCTGTTTCCACTTGTGCGGTGCGAATTAGTCGTGGAAAACGCAAAACGAATTTGCACGCGGATGTGAATTTTGCGCAAATTTTACAGCGAACTTGCAGGCGTTTTTGCATATGTTAGTAAGTATGCGAATTTAACCATGTCAGTGCCTGTGTGCTTTTACATTGATTTTATGCAAAAACGCCAGCGAATTTGCAGTAAAATTCGCATACGAAAACGCATGCAAATTTCCTATTAAATACATTATATGCAATTCTGATGGCTCTGCCGTGCAGATTTTTCCTGCACACAAAACCGCACAGGATTTCCGACAAGTGGAAACTGGCCCATCCACTTGTATTGCCTATGCAAGTCCCTTTTACTATGTAGTCATATGTGTTCAAATAAGGAAGGCCTTCCCTGAAAATGATGTCATCTAAATGGCAATATAAGTGGCTCCAAAACCTGTATATATAATTCAGCCTTAATGGTCCCTTGAACACTAATGTTGACTTTCTGCATGTGCAAGCTACCCATGACATTTACACTAATATACCATGTGCTGATAAAATGAGGACCTGCTCCTCTTTAGCCCAATAAAGCAAAACCACACATTTCTAAATAGAATTTCAAATTTGATTCATCATATCAGTGTCCCACTTTGTCTCAGTCCTTCTTAAAAACAAAAAACACAAAACCTTAAGCCCCAGAGAAGGTGGCAGTGTTTCAGAATCATGCTTATGTATGGTTTATTGTATGTTTGGTATAGTTTTACCTTAACTATGTTCAACGAAAATTGTTTTGGAAGTCTTTCTGAGTTATGTAGTGAGTGTTTTTATTGTATTGTATTGATGCCTGAAGGCCCAAAGACCATGGCTTTCAACCTTGTTTCTTGTACATAGTGATTCCTTCTAATTCGCTGACTCTCATTTTATGTACTATGGATGATGTATGAAATCCACAAATAATTCACAACTTTATGCAGATTAACCTTATTCTTTAATTATTGTACTATTGGCCATGCAACATTTCAAAGTGGTGTAACCCACCCCATCTTTTAAGAGTATTAGCTTGTTTGGAATGCTCTTTCTGTACCCAATCATAGTACTGAAAGTTAACCTATTTAGTAACACAGAGCCACTTGTGCACAGCTTTTTCCTTAACGCATGAGCAGCAGCCAGCGTGGATAGAGGAAGACCAGAGCACGGCCAGACCAGCACCGGGACAGGTGAGTTCAGGGGCGCCTCTAGGCATAGGCAGTACAGGCCATTGCCTGGAGTGCCATTAGTCCTGGGGGCGCCATTTTGCTGGATTAAGCCACGCCCCTGTATGAAGCCACGCCCCTGACTAAGCCCCACCTCCAGGGGTGTTCTATTACTTGTTTCTGCTGCCTCTGCTTAGCGTAAGTTGCTGGCAGCTGCCACTGTGTCCCTCTGTGCCTTGTACATCCTCCCCCCCCCCCCCATTTGTGCCTCCTTCTGTCCCTTTTGTGCCTCCTTCTGTCTCCTTGTGCCTCCTTCAGTCCCTTGTGCCATGTCTGACCCCCTGTTTGTCCTTCTGTTTTTTTTATGCCTCCTGTCTCCCTTTTTGCCTCCATGTGCCTCTTTCAGTCCCCCTGTGCCTCCTTCTGTCCACCTGTGCCTCCTTCTGTCCCCCTGTGCCTCCTTCTGTCCCCCTGTGCCTCCTTATGTCCCCTTGTGCCTTTCTTTGTTCCCTTGTGCTATCTCTGCCCCCCCTGTTCCTCCTTCAGTCCCACTCTGCCTCCTTCTGTACTCATGCACCTCTTTCTGTCACCATGTGCCTCTTCAGTCCCCATGTGCCACCTCTGTCCCCTGCGTCTTCCTCTGTCCCCCTGTGCCTCCTTCTGTGCCCCTTTGTGCCTTCTTCTGTCTCCCTGTGGTTCTGTCTGTCCCCCTCTGCCTCCTGTCTCCCTGTGCCTCCTTACATCCCCCTCTGCCTTATTCTGTCACCCTTTTGTAGCTCCTTCTGTCCCCCTTTGTGCATCCTTCTGTTCCCCTTTGTGCATGCTTCTGTTTCCCTTTGTGCCTCCTACTGTTTCCCTGTGCCTCCTTCTGCCCTTTGTGCTTTTTTCTGTCCCCCATCGTGCCTCCTCCTTTCCCCTGTGTGCCTCCTTTAGTCCCCCTGTGTCTTCTTCTTTACTCCTGTGCCTCAATCTGTCCCCCATTGTGCTTCCTTCTGTCCCCCTGTGTGCCTCCTTCAGTCCCCCTGTGTCTCCTTCTGGCCCTCATGTCATTTGCTTTGCCTCCTTCTGGCCCTCATGCCTTCTTCTGTCCCCTTGTACCGCACACTTCCCCTTTGTGTACCTTCTTCCGTCCTCCTGTGCCTCCTTCTGTCCTCCTTTGTGTCTCATTCTGTCCCCCATTTTGCCTCCTTTTGTTGCCCAAAGTACCTCCTTTTGTCCCGTGTGCCTCCTTCTGTTCCCTTGTGCCTCCTTCTGTCCTCCTTTGTGACTTCTTCTGACCCTCATACCTCCTTCTGTCCCCCTGTGCCTCCCTATGTCGCTCTGTGTGCCTTATTCAGTCCCCCTGTGCCTCCTTCTGTCCCCCTTTTTGCCTCATGAAAGTGGAGCCCTGCCTATGTGTATATTCTGGTGAAATGCTGCCGCATTTACGTGTATTTTTCTGTTGAAACGCTGCTGCAATTAGTGTCATTTCTGATGAAACGCTGCCGCATTATGATTATTTTTCTGGTGAAACATTGCTGCATTACGATTATATTCTGGTGAAACGCTGCTGCAATACGATTATTTTCTGGTGAAACACTGCCGCATTGCGATTATTTCCATGGGGTAGGGGGGATTGGGGGAGGCGCCACAGGTTTTCTCGCCTGGAGTGACAAAATGGCTAGAGGCGCCCCTGGGTGAGTTGATATTTCTCGCAACACTACAGAGGACCTGGGATCAAAATCCTTGAAGCAGGGAAGGGGGGTGGGGTGGGGGGAATTGTGGTCACGTCAGGAGCCAGAGATGGGAGGGGGGGGTCAGGGGAGGGGACCCCAGGTTAACTTTGCACCAAGGCCCCAGTGTTGCTTCAGGTGGCTTGACTAAAGTTTGCCTGGATTAGCTGCATGCTTGTTTCAGGTGTGAGTCAGACACCTCTGATGCCAGAAAAATCAGCAAGATTTCCAGGCAAGTGGTAATTGGCATTCATTCGGGTGTTCTTTAAAGTGAAATGAAACCCAGCATTTCTTCTTTGCTCTAAAGTATTTACAGCATATTATATACTACCATCATTTTTTTTTTTACTAGAACAGCATTCAATTAGTTGTTGTTATCAGTGAGGGTCACACTGTTGTCACTTCCTGTCTGAGTCAGGACTGAGTCAGCCACTTACATACCTGATATTTAACTCTTTCCGACAGAGAAAGAAAAAAAGGAACACAGCATAGTTATTTGTGTGCTAGGCACTGTACATACACATGTCTATCTTATCATGTCACATGTCACTTCGGGTATCCTTTAAACATAGGAGTTACAAGCTCAGTGCAGAGAAAGCTGGACGCATCCTAACAGGAGATAATGTTATCTTGTGTTTACTTAATTGTATCAAGTGAGGAATGTGACACATTTTCTGACTGTGCAGACTCTCCTGAACACAGACAGACACTGAGAAAGCATTTCTGCTCAAAATTCAAGATAAATAAATCAATTATGTATAAAATGCCAAGGCAGCTCTCAGAGCTAAAAAATGTACTTTGGGAACTTGTAATTTCTAAATGAATATTAATACTTATGCACAAAAGCAAATATGATAACCGTATGGCATCTAAAAAGTAAGAAAACATGTTTCTATTGAATATTATGTCAGGGTTTTATACCGCTTTAAAGAGAAACTAAAAGCGAAACAAATTATGATATAATGATTTATATGTGTAGTACAGCTAAGAAATAAAACATTAGGAGCAGAGACATAAGTGTAATATTGTTTCCAGTACAGGAAGAGTTAAGAAACTCCAGTTGTTATCTATGCAAAAGAGCCATTGAGCTCAAGGACTTTCAAAGCTGCAGAGAGCACTGTCTTCTGAAGCTTATTATCTCAACTGTTAGTCACTGTATTGTTTTTTTCTTCTGCAGAGGACCGTTCAAAAGTTCACTGGCCTGCTCTGTAAAATCATTTAGAATGCTGAGTAGTGTGTAAACTGCAAATATTAGAGAATGATGCAATGTTAACAAAAAACACCATATAACTGAAAATAAAAATATGAGAATATTTTCTTTGCTTTTAATATTCTAGTAATTATCCATACTACACAACCAATTCATTATATCATAATATTTTTTCGCTTCGTTGTCTCTTTAAGAGATATTTTGACATTGTTATCCATACACATCTTGTCAGATTAAGGCAGTGACAGCATAGATTCCCATGTAATGCCCACAAGCACCTCCCTTAGCTTGGAAGAGCAGTAAGGCCTAGTGCACACCGAGCGGTTTTTGGAGCGATCCGCCGGCCGCATCCGCCTGGAAAAACGCTTGGCTAATGTATTGCAATGGGATGGTGCACACCGGCGGTTTGAGGTTTTTGCCAAGCCGCCAAACGCGCCTCCTGCTGCGCGTTTGCGGTTTTCGGAAGCGTTTCGTCCTCAATGTAAAGTATAGGAAAAACGCAAACCGCTCTGAAAAACGCTACTTCAGAGCGGTTTGCCAGGCATTTTTGTTACAGAAGCTGTTCAGTAACAGCTTTTGCTGTAACAATATGTGTAATCTGCTACACAAAAACGCACCCAAAACCGCTAGGTATGTTTAGAAAACCTCTCTTAACATACCTAGAATATGTGTAATCTGCTCCCAAAACCGCTAGCGTATTGCGGATCTGCTAGCGGTTTTGGTGTGCACTGGGCCTAAGGCCTGGTGCACACCAGAGGAGTTTTTCTGAGCGTTTTGAGTTTTTAAATCTGCTGCTAATGTTATCCTATGTGTCTGTGCACACTGGAGCAATGAGGTTTTGTAAAAAAACCCATAGCATTACATTGGGAAGAGCTTTTGAAACCTCTAGCGCCCAAACGCTAGAGGTTTCAAAAGCTCTTTCCAATGTAATGCTATGGTTTTTTTTTTTTTTTTTTACAAAACCTCATTACTCCAGTGTGCACATAGACACACATAGCACATAGACACAGTACAGACACATAGGATAACATTAGCAGCAGATTTAAAAACTCAAAACGCTCAAAAAACTCCTCTGGTGTGCACCAGGCCTAATAGGTGAATTTCAGAGCTGCAATCACTGCCCATAAGAACTGACCAAAGCAAAGAGATCAATTTTAAACTCCTAATTAGGTACATTTTAAAGTCTTATTGAGAATCATCTAATTTTCTGCCCTCTCTGATATCAATGAGCTGCCAAAGACTGGCATTCCTGGCATGTCCATGGCATCCCTATACCAGCAGGTGGCACTGTTCATAGGAATATTATTGTCATGTTGAGCAAGACAAACAGAAAAGGTGTCCAGGTTTCCTGGAGATCTGTGAATAAATACAACCTAGCACATAGTGAAATGACCACTCCAGCCATGTCCCTCTCCCAGAAGGCTCATATTGGCTGTTATTCTGTCTTCTGTAGAACTGAGTAATGCACACTCCTCCTTTTCAACATGCAGGGAACAATATAAGTAAATGTTTTCAGTGGAAAGGAAATGGCAGCAAGATTATGCTTCAGAATAGTCTTTTGTTTCATCTGGCAAACAATGTGCGGTATATTCGCTGCCAACATCCTTCCACCAGCCCAGCTTCATAAAAACGCATGATAATCCTCATTACAAACAGATGGCATAATACTTCATAATAGGGATACGGGCAGGGCCGCCTTCAGAAACTTGTGGGCTCCATACTGGCGAAGCTTACAGGGCCCCTGCCAGGGGCATAGTGAGAAATCATGGGGCCCCATACTCAAAAAAATCATAAGGCACCTTTGTGCCTTAATTAGCCCCCCAGTATAGGTAGCTAGAGGCAACTGCAGTATGGGTAGCCAGAGGGGCCCCCCAGTACAGGAAGCCAGATGTACCCCCCAGTATAGATAGCCAGATTAGCCACCCCGTATAGATAGCCGCACAGTATAAGTCTGCAGTGGACCCCTTATCACCACCCGAAACCACTAAACCACTGCCCCCCCCCCGGCTATGGGACCCATAGCAGTCACTATAGCTGTTATGGTGATCCCTACTCCTCTTCTACCATAGTCATAGTCTAATGTCCTACCATATTATTATGTATTTATATAGCACTAACTTCTTCTGCAGCACATTACAGAGTACATTATTATGTCACTGACTGTCCTCAGTGGAGCTCACAATTAATCCTTACCACAGTTAAAGTCTGGCTTTACTAGAGACTCTGAGGAGACATCGCTGTACTCAGGAGACTTTGGGGACATTGCAATGCTGGGGTGACATCATGGGCATGGCTATACTGAGGATTTTGCAATATTTGGGGGACAGCACCATAGATTATGAGGAAATGTTATTAGTGGGAGGGGATAATTTGTAGCTACAGATCTCTAACTATCACGGAAGAGTGGGAGAAGAAAGGGGGGGGGGTAGAGAGTAGAAGTAAGGAGCAATGCAGATTAGGTGTAAGCTAGCAAGAAGAAAGGAATTTGCTGCTGTCAGCATGCAGTGCTTCAGTCATGGTAGGGACAGATCATCACAGACCTTTCCTGACTTGTCATGTGTGCGCTCTGCTTTTCACTCAGAAAGCCTGACTCTAGCCTGTTGTCTTAGTGATAAGGCTGCAGTTAAGGGGCCCATACACTGGTCGATTTCAGCGATATTCTATAGAATCGATCGTTCAGAAATCGATTCTTTCAAATCTATCAATCAATCGATTTGTGTCCGATTTCAATCAGTTTTTCAATGAATTTGATCTAATGATCCAATAAAGCATTTCGATAGATTTCCAATAGATTTCATTCTGAAATCTATTGGAAATCTGTTCCTAGTGTGTGGCACACATCAGATAGATTCCTGTCAGATTCGACTTGACAGGAATCTGACAGAAATCTATCTGATGGTCGAATCTGCTGCAAATCTATAAGTGTATGGCCACCTTTAGAGCTGGTCTCTCCCAGCCCCCACCCACCCCAGAGACCAGAGGGGGTGATTGAATAGTGTAGATAGATGGTGTGTACAGATCCTTTTATGAAGCCACTTAGGATCAGGCAGTGTGTGATGGAAGTGAATAAAACGCACTCACTTCTCCCCCCTTGATCCTCTTAAGGTAGCCATACACTGGTCGATTTGCCATCAGATCCGACCAACAGATAGATCCCTCTCTGATCGAATCTGATCAGAGAGGGATCGTATGGCTGCCTTTACTGCAAACAGATTGTGAATCGATTTCAGCATGAAACCGATCACAATCTGTGAAGCTGCCGCTAATGCTAAATACTGGAATTCCCTTCTCTGTACTGCTCTGTAATCTGACCTGTTGCTCAGCTATCAGAAAACAATTAGCTTATGACCAACACAAAACGCCCAGCTTACAGGGGGTTAATATGCCTTGTGTTTACCTATGCTAAGCATGGTATGTCCTGGTCTGGCTAGCAAGTAAATTAATGAGTTGATAAGCGAGGAAAAAAGCACCATGTGTGTGCTTGAGTGTGGAATTCCTAATCACCGAAACTGAGACAGTTTTTCCTGTTCAGTGCACACTGCTGGAGCCTGGAAACGGAGCAGTGGGCCCCAGTCACTCCTTGGGCCCCATACAGCAGCATGGGTAGTACAACCCTGTCGGTGGCCCTGGATACAGTAACCAGTATTTGAACATGTTGAAGCCAAAACCTATGTTTAAAACCCATGAAAACAGTGTACACATTGCTGTCTTATAATTACCTTTGTACATATGTCTTTAAGGCCACGTTCACAGTGACCGTTGCATTACCTGTGACAGCAGTAACGCAATGCAACGGATCTGGAAAGCGACACCGCAGGTTACCCACGGTTTTCATCGCAAACAGTAAAGCATACAGTAAATGAAAAGTATACTTTATTCTAACCATTAACGCATGCATTTTTCAGTAACACACTGCATTGTCCCACAACGCACCCACCGCACTGTGCACACGGAGGTTGATTCAATTACCAAGCTAACGTTAGCAAGCACACACTATGTGTGGTCCTGGCAGCGTAGCTTGCGCTTGTAAGTTAGGCGCAATCGTTCTCAGGGCTGCACGCTATATTTGTAGTGGGACCACGATACTACACTAGCACGGCTGCTACTACGTTAATTGAGGTAGTAGTGGCTGCGCTAGTGAAGTATCACGGTTGTGCTACAAGTATAGCGCATGGCACTGAGAACAATGGTGCCTAACTTAGGAACGCACACTACACTGACAGGACCATGCATGTGCGCTGCAATTAACTTGCCCTAATGAGTGCAATTATGGTTAATGAATCAACCTCATGCAGTGATACTGTCTCAAAGGAAGGATAACAATCCAGCGCTTTGCATCTTGTCACTGTATGAAATTACTTACAGCATCTGAAAGAACTAGTTTAGGTGGTTGCGCAAACCGGTCAGTTCACCCAATCAACAGCTCAATAAGGTGAATCAGGTCAGTCTGGTCTTCAAGAGTAGCCATCCAGAAGAGCAAAGGCAGACCCTTGCTGTCCCTTTACCCACACCCACTATTAACTGTGTTGCTTCAACACTAATCGAAAGGGAATGCAAAGTACATATAATCGCTGCGAAATCGCAACACAACAATCATGATCTCTGAGCGACTGTATGAAGAGGGCCTTAAGGTACCCATTACTGGTACAATATCCTGAACGAACAACTGTACGATTGATAGTATCGGGTACCTTTAATGATGCTTGTTGACAACAAATGATCTTTCTATCGATCATTCATCGATCCCAATTTTGTATCGATTCTATCAGACTGAAAGGATTGCTTCTCATCATCCTCTCTGGTGGATCTAAACAATGGTTTCTAATTGATCGCAACAATCGGAAGGTTGAAAAGGATGAGAATTCGGGGAGCCCCATCATAGTTTTGCTGAGGGGCCCCATGGTTTGTCATTATGCCCCTGATTAGCTGTTAAGGTACATACACATGTCTGATTTTTCCAAACGACTGGTCGTTCGGACCGCTCGTTTGGACAAGAAGTCAGACGTGTGTCCGCAAAGCGGATCGGTCAAAACCAGTCTTATCAGCTGAACAATCGTTTGTACACAGGTCTGACTTGTTGTCCAAGCGACCGGTCTGAACGACCGGTCGTTCGGAAAAATCAGCCGTGTGTATGTACCTTAAGTGTTGGTTCCGAACAGAAATGTAAATGCTACTGTGATGGTCTCTCGAAGCTCAACAGGTCACCTGTACTGCTCTTTCCCCCATCATTTTCTGGCCAAATAACAACTTAATGGTTGTGAAAATCAGTATAATAAAGGGTACAATACCATGTGTGCACATTTGAAGGAGGAATGAAATATATGTTTAATAGAAGAGCTTTTATACCTGTGAACTCCACCAATCCAAACATCTCTTAATCCCTTGGATAACCACACCAGGATAATGCACTGCAATGAGCTTGCCATTCTAATATGCTAGGCAAAACTGGCATAGCACAAAGAAAAACATTCTCTTAAAGAGACTTTGTAATAAAAAAAGTCCCCTGGGGGGTACTTACCTCAGGAGGGGGAAGCCTCAGGGTCCCAATGAGGCTTACCCCATCCCTGTAGCTGCAGGCAGTCCTGCGCTGGCTCCCCAGAAGCGTCCCGCAATCCTGACAAGGCTTGATATATTTACCTTCCCTGGCTCCAGCGGGGGCGCTGTTGCAGCTCTCAGCATGGAGATAGGCGGAAATAGCCGATCTCTGTCGGGTCCGCTCTACTACACAGGCGCAGGAGACTTGCGCCTGTGCAGTAGAGCGGCCCGACAGCAATCGGCTATTTTTGCCAAGCGGAGAGCCGATACTGCGCCTGCGCTGGAGCCGGGAAGGTAAATATTTACATCCCCTCTGTTCGGCGGGGTACAGCAAGATTGCCGTGGGACACAGGAGGATGAGGGAAGCCTAAATAGGATCCGGAGGCTTCCCCCACCCGAAGTGAGTGCCCCCTAGGGGAACTTTTTTTAGTTACAAGTTTTTGTGTTGACTTCAGCAATGCGTGAGATATCAGATGTAATTTCACTGTTGCATATTAGGAAATTGACAAAATCAGACTGCTACGCACAAGACAAATCGGCTTGCAACTTCAGAAACATGAGACATTTTGTAAGGACCTTCCATTCGAACCCACAGCAAGTCTGCGTCCTCCTGAAGCTACTAGAGTAGCCAGCTTCCGGGTCGAGCCAGCACAATGCTCCCAGGAGCTAGCTCAGAGTGGCTATGGGTACATAGCTCTTTCTTCTTCATATGGTCTCAGACGGCGCCATTAGTGGCCAAACACGGGTACTGCAGGCACAAAGATAATAGCAGTTCAGCAGCCAATTAAATGCTGGGATTTGTGGTTCCATGATGCTCTCTGCCTAGTTAAGCCTGCTCTGTTCATTGTGTATGCCTGTGATAGTGATAGCAATAGCTGCCTTGTGCTACTCCGCTGGGTGCGATATTACTTGTGAAACGACTGTGATGACCTTGCTTTGCCTCTTGACCTAATTATTGGATCGCTGCCTGGACCTGATATTGCCTCATCCTCTGATGCCGTGTTATTCTGATCTACCATGTATGACGCCTGCATTGTTACTGGATTGGCTTATGTTTTGAGATTCCATATTCTGATCATCTGTTGCTGACCTGGACTGTCTGAACTCCCTGTCTGTACCTGTCTAGTGTGGTTCTGTTGGTATCTGTCTTGCTTGCTTCAGTTCTTATATCTTGCACATATGAAGGCCTGGGTGTAACCGGGTGCTGGGACGACACACTAGTTATCCCTCAGCTGACGGAGACGCGTGGGATGTCACACAGGCGCCCATGTTAGTCCGGCAACCATGTGGAGTGTGTGTATGGATGGAGAATGGAGCTCGAAGCCAGCAGCGGCCACGCACAGGTAATGTATAGTGCACTGGGGGGGCACATTGGATATTGGGAGGGGGGGCAGTGTTGCGGGTTTTGTCACGTTTGACGCTTATTCCGACATGGCTCACCATTGCCACTGTGCACCCGATCAACCCGACATCTTGCAGCATGTCTGATCAACATGTTCAGTCCAAAATTGGTTGTATCATTGATCGGACATGCACTTGGCGCCACTGATTTTCATCTGATTAGATAATTATTATTGAATCGGATGGTCGATCAGCCGCCAAGTCAGTAGATGTATGGGCACCTTAACATAACTCCCATTCAAGGTCTAACACCAACCTTACCTAACATTAACCTAACCTTTGCCTAAAATTTAGCATTAACCTTACCTGACAAAGTGCCTAATATTAATCTAAGTCACATCCAAGCTCCGACACTAACTTCTCCTGAACTGATGCCTGACACTAGCCTAACCTCCATTTCAGTTCTAACATTAACCTCTCTTGACCAGATGTCGAAAACTAGGCTAACCCCTATCCAAGTACTAACACTAACCTTTACTGAGCAGATGTCTTAAACTGGACTGACTCCAGTGCAAAGCCCTATACTAATATTTCCTGACCAGATATCTAACCTTAGCCTAATAGCCTGATCTTCATACCAATCATACATTATCATGGCCCAAAAAGTGAGTTATGAGTCTAAGCTAAAAACAAAAATTTCAATGCTAAACTGGTCAGAACTCAGAACCGTTTTCTTCCAAATTCCCAATTTCCCAAAAGCTGCTGTTTTTCACTTTCAGCAGTTACAAAAACCTCTTTCAAGTTCCACTTGCAATGTTGCTCACCATAAATGACCCTGTTGATGACTACAATCATGTGCACTTCTAAAACTAATATTGTCTACTCTTGTGACCAAAAATTCAATTTTCTTGTCAATTTTATAATTTGATAGAACTGTCTGAAAACGGAGTATATTAATAAAACCTTTCTATCCAAGTCAATGCACTCTGATTGCTTGCCAAATACGACACTGTGGGCCAGATTTATCAAAGCATTACCAACAGTTGTTTCTTTCTTCTAAAACTGTTCTAACCAACAGATTCACCAATCATTCTGCATGATAGTAAGAAACTTCCCAAATCCTACATAATACCGGCAGTCAGTTTAGCGTGGATTTCTAGAGCTGCACTACAGTTAAAGAGACTCTGTAACAAAAATTTCAGCAGTATTTCTCCTATCCTACAAGTTCCTAAGGCTGTTCCATTGCGCTCTGGCTTACTGCAGCACTTTCTACTTGCACCATCTCTGTAATAAATCAACGTATCTTTCCCCTGTCGGATTTGTCGGCTGTGTCTGGAAGGCTGCCAACTCTTCAGTAATGTGAACAAGTTAACTCCTTCCAAGCCCCTCCAGTGCTCCTGTGATGATTATTCCTCACAGACAATGTCCCTGCTCTCACTGTCAGCTTGTCTGCTATCTGTGAGGTTGATAAACACAGACTGATAAACTGAACAAAGAATAGCTGGCTGAGGAGGAATCTGCCTGTCAGGCTTACACCAGTGCAGCGCCAAGACACAGATTGAGTTTTGAACTTGCACATAACCTCTGGAGACTGAATTCAATGTGTAACTCACTGAATTCTCTGTGTACTCACTGTGTATTAACTGAGTTCACTGCTCTGGCCATCTTTTCTGTTTACAAAACTGTTTATAAAACAGTTTTTTTAACCTCTTTATTGCAGCGGAGAGCAGCAAAAAAAATTACAGAGGGGGCTAGGAGATGACCCCAAACAGGCAGGGATGTTTGTTTATACTTCATTTTGTGAATACAGATTCTCTTTAAGAAAAGTGCAAATCCATTCCTAAACTGGAGATTAAGAAGTGCTGTTAGCAGTTCTACATATTGCAGATTGCAGGCTAGACATGATTTGTGAAGGGCTCCTCCCCCCTGCTGAATTCCTCCTCAGAGCCTGCTGACAGCAGGTGTGTTGGTTACCTCAGCAACAGCAATTTCCCTCACACACTGCACTGCCTGAGAGACCTTCCTAACTCCTATTCCTAACAGTTTAAGAAGGAATCTGCAGTATTTAGTGATTTCTTAAAGTGTCTGAGACAGTTCTGCACAAATTTCTCAAAAAACCTACTAATATTTTGTCTCAGACACTCTTGTGTCCCCCTCTGTTGTTAGAGTTTCAACCATTTTTGATTGAATTGCATGTTTACATCTGTTTTTGTTGTAATTAATACTGTCTGGGCACCGTAACAGACCAGACTCTCAGCTGGTCAGTCTCAGTTTGGTGCAAACATCTGAGGGGAAAGTGCTATCATCATTACATGTAGAGAGTCAGACCACCTTAGATCATGCCAGGGTACCAAAACTGAGCTACCACCAGATAGAGCGGTACAAGGTTCTCCAGCACCAGAGGCAGAGATTCCAAAGTGTGACCCTTCCCTGTGGATTGTGCCGGCCCTAGTAAAGGTAGCAGATGTGCTTCCACTATTAAGTAGGTCCCCTCTCCCCTCCCCAGTATAGGTAGCCAGATGCCTCCCCCAGTATAGAAAGCCTTATGTCCTTCCCAGAATAGGTAGCCAGATTCGCCCCAGTGAATGGGGAAACAGCTGTTACCAAATCCGATCACAGTGTCTGTGATGAATGAAAGCAGGTGATGTGTCTGATTGCGCTGCCTGTTAATTTGAGCTGCCCGCACGCGCAGTAGGAAACTGTGCGGCTAGAGTTGAGCTGAAATTTTCGTAATTTCGCATTACTATAATTACGCATGCGAAATTTGCGATTACGATGCGAAATTAGCGTAGCGAAATTGCCATTAAAATCGTAATTGAAAATACCGTAAGCGTAATTTTCAACGCGAAATTTCGCGTTTCGTTCATGCCGTAATTTCGCATTAAACGCTACCGTAATTTCGCGTTAAACCGTAACGCTCCGTATAATATAAAAAAGCCGCCGACTTTAAGGGTTAATAGCAAAGCCCCCTTAAATGCTAAGAGCCTCAAATTTGGAGAATATATTAAGGAGATCAGGAGGAATAAGAGGAAAATTTTTTTTTTCAAAAAGACCTTATAGTTTTTGAGAAAATCGATGTTAAAGTTTCAAAGTAAAAATGTATACATTTAAAAACCCGCCGACTTTAACGGTTAATAGCAAAGCCTGCTTAAAGTTTAGGAACACCAAATTCCTAGGGTATATTAAGGGGATCAGTGGGAATAAGAGGAAAAATTTTTTTTTCAAAAAGACCTTATAGTTTTTGAGAAAATCGATTTTTACGTTTCAAGGGCAAAAATGTCTTTTAAATGCGGAAAATGTCAGTTGTTTTTGCACAGGTAACAATAGTGTATTATTTTCATAGATTCCCCCAAGTGGGAAGAGTTTTACTTACTTCGTTCTGAGTGTGGGAAATATAAAAAAAAACGACGTGGGGTCCCCCCTCCCAGACCTCTTTAACCCCTTGTCCCCCATGCAGGCTGGGATAGCCAGAATGCGGAGCACCGGCCGCGTGGGGCTCCGCACCCTGACTATACCAGCCCGCATGGTCCATGGATTGGGGGGTCTCGGAAGGGGAGGGGCAGCCAAGCTTTCCCCTCCCCCTCCGAGCCCTTGTCCAATCCAAGGACAAGGGGCTCTTCTCCACCTCCGATGGGCGGTGGAGGTGGAGGCCGCGATTTCCTGGGTGGGGGGTTCATGGTGGAATCTGGGAGTCCCCTTTAAAAAGGGGTCCCCCAGATGCCCACCCCCCTCCCAGGAGAAATGAGTATAGAGGTACTTGTAGTACCCCTTACCCATTTCCTTTAAGAGTTAAAAGTAAATAAACACACAAACACATAGAAAAAGTATTTTAATTGAACAAAAAACATAACCACGAAAAAAGTCCTTTAATATTCTTAATTAACCATTAATACTTACCTGTCCCTTTAAATAAATGATCCCACGCAATATCCTCGGAAATGTTCTATCAGTTACAATGTAACAAAGTTATTACAATGTAACAACTTTGTTACATTGTAACTACGCCGCACCCGACGTCACTCACCGCGGCCGCGGCCGCCGCGTCTGCGCTGCAGGACCCGACAGAGCTCTGAGCTATAGCTCAGAGCTCTCGAAAGCATCTTTGTATTTGGGCTCCAAGGAGCCCCATTGGTCCTTAGCAGACCAATGGGGTTCCTTCTGATTTGAAGGAACCCCATTGGTCTGCTAAGGACCAATGGGGCTCCTTGGAGCCCAAATACAAAGATGCTTCTCAGAGCTCTGAGCTATATAGCTCAGAGCTCTGTCGGGTCCGTGCAGGACGCTAAGTCCCCGCCGGCTCCGCTGCCCTCCCCGCCTCTCCCACATGTCACCCACATGTCACCCACATGTGGGTGACATGTGGGTGACAGATGTGGGCGGGGTGGACAGCGGGAGCTGCAGGGACTTAGCGTCCTGCACGGACGCGTATGCGGCGGCTGAGCGGCGAGTGGCGTCGGGTGCGGCGTAGTTACAATGTAACAAAGTTGTTACATTGTAATAACTTTGTTACATTGTAACTGATAGAACATTTCCGAGGATATTGCGAGGGATCATTTATTTAAAGGGACAGGTAAGTATTAATGGTTAATTAAGAATATTAAAGGACTTTTTTCGTGGTTATGTTTTTTGTTCAATTAAAATACTTTTTCTAAGTGTCTGTGTGTTTATTTACTTTAACTCTTAAAGGAAATGGGTATGGGGTACAAGTACCTCTATACTCATTTCTCCTGGGAGGGGGGGTGGGCATCTGGGGGACCCCTTTTTAAAGGGGACTCCCAGATTCCACCATGAACCTCCCCCCCAGGAAATCGCGGCCTCCACCTCCACCGCCCATCGGAGGTGGAGAAGAGCCCCTTGTCCTTGGATTGGACAAGGGCTCGGAGGGGGAGGGGAAAGCTTGGCTGCCCCTCCCCTTCCGAGACCCCCCAATCCATGGACCATGCGGGCTGGTATAGTCAGGGTGCGGAGCCCCACGCGGCCGGTGCTCCGCATTCTGGCTATCCCAGCCTGCATGGGGGACAAGGGGTTAAAGAGGTCTGGGAGGGGGGACCCCACGTCGTTTTTTTTTTATATTTCCCACACTCAGAACGAAGTAAGTAAAACTCTTCCCACTTGGGGGAATCTATGAAAATAATACACTATTGTTACCTGTGCAAAAAAACCTGACATTTTCCGCATTTAAAAGACATTTTCGCCCTTGAAACTTAAAAATCGATTTTCTCAAAAACTATAAGGTCTTTTTGAAAAAAAAATTTTTCCTCTTATTCCCACTGATCCCCTTAATATACCCTGGGAATTTGGTTTTCCTA
The DNA here is from genome assembly GCF_040937935.1 of Hyperolius riggenbachi. Classification (NCBI taxonomy): domain Eukaryota; kingdom Metazoa; phylum Chordata; class Amphibia; order Anura; family Hyperoliidae; genus Hyperolius; species Hyperolius riggenbachi. Next base: position 248,819,865 of record NC_090654.1, read on the forward strand.
AACTTTAAGCAGGCTTTGCTATTAACCGTTAAAGTCGGCGGGTTTTTAAATGTTTACATTTTTCCTTTGAAACTTTAACATCGATTTTCTCAAAAACTATAAGGTCTTTTTGAAAAAAAAAATTTTCCTCTTATTCCTCCTGATCTCCTTAATATATTCTTCAAATTTGAGGCTCTTAGCATTTAAGGGGGCTTTGCTATTAACCCTTAAAGTCGGCGGCTTTTTTATATTATACGGAGCGTTACGGTTTAACGCGAAATTACGGTAGCGTTTAATGCGAAATTACGGCATGATACGACTGTAATGCGAAAATTACGCGAAAATTACGCTTACGCGAAATTTCGCGAAATCCTTCTTCATTACGATTATGTACTTACGGCCATAATCGTAATTACACTAATTACGCGAAATTTCGCAAAATCGTAATTAGGTCATTACGCTCATCTCTATGTGCGGCTACATTTCCTAGTAAATTATGCTGCCAGTGGTAAAATACTAAATATCTCCGCTTCCACACCTCCTATACTCCCCAAAATTTCAGGGTGGGGGCCCCCCGCAAACTATCTCTATGCCAAATTGCAGCCCCTGAGCCCTGCTCGTTCCAAAGATAAATTTCTGTAATCTATCTCGGGGCTGCAATTTGGCATAGAGGTAGTTCGGGGGGTCTCCTCTCTACCCTGAAAATTTGGGGAGTGTAGGAGGTGTGGAAGTGGAGATATTTAGTATTTTACCACCGGCAGCATAATTAACTTCACACTGAGCATGTGTGCTACTCAGTGTGGAAGGGAGCTTCCGGGCAGCACAATTAGACATAAAACCGTCATGAGCTAGACGCCGTCATTTCATTTACAAAGTGAAAGTAAACAGTTACACTTACTACTTCCTGTGCACTGTTTACAGTACTTTGGAATTTACTGTAGCGCCATCTATTACGTAGAATAAAAAATACAATTTTTCTTATTTTTTAACCCCTTTCACCCCCTACCCCATAGTTACCAAAATAAAACACTTGTAAAACAAAAAAAGTTATCTTAGGGACTTTTTTTTTTATATGTATGTCATGATGGTATATTAATGTTATTTTTGTAAATAAATATGTCATTATTGATATAGTATAAAAAAAAGTAATATTATTGCCATAAATTGTACTAGGGACATCATTTAAAAGTTGTTATAACCAGGACAAATGGTCAAATACAATGTGTGGGTCTATCTACAATAGCACATTTTATTTTTAAACAGTGTCTGAAAACTGAGAAATTATGATTTTTTTTCCTCATTTTTTTTCTTCTTCCCTGTAAATTGCATATAAAATAAAATAATACTTAGCAAAAAGTACTGCCCAAAGAAAGCCTAGTTTGCCCCATAAAATCAGTGTGATAAACAGTGATAAAGTTATCAGCAAATGAATGGGAGGAGCGTGATGTGAAAATTGCTGTCATTTTTAAAGGATACCCCAACTGAAATGTGACATAATGAGATAGACATGTGTATGTACAGTGCCTAGCACACAAATAACTATGCTGCGTTCCTTTTTTTATTTTCCTGCCTGAAAGAGTTAAATATAAGGTATGCAAGTAGCTGACTCAGTCCTGACTCAGACAGGAAGTGACTACAGTGTGACCCTCACTGATAAGAAATTCCAACTATAAATCACTTTCCTAGCAGAAAATGGCTTCTGAGAGCAAGAAAGAGGTAAAAAAGGGGAATTTCTTATCAGCGAGGGTCACACTGTAGTCACTTCCTGTCTGAGTCAGGACTGAGTCAGCCACTTACATACCTGATATTTAACTCTTTCAGGCACAGAAAGAAAAAAAGGAACACAGCATAGTTATCTGTGTGCTAGGCACTGTACATACACATGTCTATCTCATTATGTCACATTTCAGTTGGGGTATCCTTTAAGGGGAAATAACCTGTAGTACGGAACCGTTTACAAGTATCCCTGTTTCTCATCTGAAAAAAGTTGTGAGATATGTGATCAGTTAAGCTGAGCGTACACATATTGATTTTTCTATTTTTTTTTTATTTATTTTTTTTATCTTTCAGCATAGTAGAAGCAGTAGAGTGTCTTACCATGTTGTCTTACCATGTTAACCATTAGTAAAAGCAAGAACCTTTGAATCAGGATATCATTTATTGGCTAACTTAGACCTAAACAAAAAGTATAAGTCTTCTTCAGACTTTGTTCCTGTATATTAATAAGAAGTTAAGACACACAGCTTATATACACTGGACATACGGAGGAGAAACATTCTTTTGTAAACGTAGCATTTATTTAGGTTTACAAAATAATGTTTCTCCTCCAAATGTCCAGTCAAGGCTGCCATCAGAATTTTCTGGGCCCCATACTTGGCAAACCTACAGGGCCCCCCTCATGCCAAATAATGATCTGATAGGTAGATTATAGTTGCAGGCGGGAAGTAATGGGCGGATTGTGCTGGGGCGGAGCCACGGTATGTGGGGTAGAGTCAAAGCAGCTTGCCTGTCGCCCATAACACCCTCCCCCTTGCATTGATGCGAGAGGGAGGGGGATGACTGTCCCTCCTGTCCCCCCCTGATGGCAGCCCTGTGTCCAGTGTATATAAGCTGCGTGTTCTAACATCTTGTTAATATACAGGAACAAAGTCAGAAGAAGACTTGTTAGCCATAAGCTTACTTTATGTTTATCTCTAAGTTAAGCAATAAATTGGGTCATCCTCCTGATTCCAAACCTCTTGCTTTTTTTGATCTGCCAGACATCTATTGCCCCAGTGCATCTGTTCGATTTATTTTGTATTGATTTTAGACAGTTTATCAATCGAAAGTGTGATTGTTAAAAGGTAAAAACTGCAGACATGTCACTACACAAACTAAGATACATAATACACACCCAGCGCTAGTGGTTAGAAAGTCATACATAGCTTTAGTGGCCCGAGGACAGTCAGGCTCCTCAGATGTATCTTTAGGCTGAGAACACATTTAGAAAACCACACAACATGGTTTTCCAGTGGTTATGAGGGCAGGTAAAGGTAATCTTATCAGTGATCACCACACATCATCACCATTCAATGCCAATTGAATTGTCAAGACCAGTATATACTGTAAATGTAGCAGCTGAGGGCGATTTCTGCATCCCGAACACTGCCAACTGCAGCAACCCCAATAACTATCAACCCACCCCAACACCTGGGGCATAGCATTAGGGGATGCAGAGGTTGCAACTGCACTGGGGCCCTTGCACCAGAGGGGCCCACTAGGCATAGTATGGTAATTATTAACAAACTGTAACCCTCCTCTGCTCACACTTCTCATACTGTGGATGTCCTTGGCAGGTTTTGTTGTGCCATATGAACAATGCTTGGAGGGGCCCAATATAAAATTTGCACCGGGGCCCAAAGCTCCTTAGCTATGCCACTGGCCACCCCCTATCCGCTATGTGTGCATGTTGTGTGGGTTTAGAGGAGGGACATAACAACCGCCCCTGCAAAATTGTCATGGGGCCCCCTGGAATCCAAACTTCCCCCAACCATACCCGATCTCCCTCTGCACACACGTTGCCCCGATAAGGATGCAGATTAGCGCAGGGACTAGAGTAATACTTACCTGCTCCAGTGCGGCTGGTCTCCTCCATGCATCACAGCCGCACACTCTCGGCTGCTATTTGCTGGCTCCTGATTACGTAACTTGCATCGGTCATGTGATCGGGAGCCAGCGAATGGCAGCAGAAAGTGTGCGGCTGTGATGCATGGAGGAGACACACAGTGCTGGAGTAGGTAAACATTACCTCACTACCTTCAGGGCCGGTTCTAGACTTTTTACTGTCTGAGGCAAACTTGTGAGTATACATCCCATTCTTCTAGTAAAAGCAAGAACCTTTGAATCAGGATATCATTTATTGGCTAACTTAGACCTAAACAAAAAGTATAAGTCTTCTTCAGACTTTGTTCCTGTATATTAATAAGAAGTTAAGACACACAGCTTATATACACTGGACATACGGAGGAGAAACATTCTTTTGTAAACGTAGCATTTATTTAGGTTTACAAAATAATGTTTCTCCTCCAAATGTCCAGTCAAGGCTGCCATCAGAATTTTCTGGGCCCCATACTTGGCAAACCTACAGGGCCCCCCTCATGCCAAATAATGATCTGATAGGTAGATTAAAGTTGCAGGTGGGAAGTAATGGGCGGATTGTGCTGGGGCGGAGCCACGGTATGTGGGGTAGAGTCAAAGCAGCTTGCCTGTCGCCCATAACACCCTCCCCCTTGCATTGATGCGAGAGGGAGGGGGATGACTGTCCCTCCTGTCCCCCCCTGATGGCAGCCCTGTGTCCAGTGTATATAAGCTGCGTGTTCTAACATCTTGTTAATATACAGGAACAAAGTCAGAAGAAGACTTGTTAGCCATAAGCTTACTTTATGTTTATCTCTAAGTTAAGCAATAAATTGGGTCATCCTCCTGATTCCAAACCTCTTGCTTTTTTTGATCTGCCAGACATCTATTGCCCCAGTGCATCTGTTCGATTTATTTTGTATTGATTTTAGACAGTTTATCAATCGAAAGTGTGATTGTTAAAAGGTAAAAACTGCAGACATGTCACTACACAAACTAAGATACATAATACACACCCAGCGCTAGTGGTTAGAAAGTCATACATAGCTTTAGTGGCCCGAGGACAGTCAGGCTCCTCAGATGTATCTTTAGGCTGAGAACACATTTAGAAAACCACACAACATGGTTTTCCAGTGGTTATGAGGGCAGGTAAAGGTAATCTTATCAGTGATCACCACACATCACCATTCAATGCCAATTGAATTGTCAAGACCAGTATATACTGTAAATGTAGCAGCTGAGGGCGATTTCTGCATCCCGAACACTGCCAACTGCAGCAACCCCAATAACTATCAACCCACCCCAACACCTGGGGCATAGCATTAGGGGATGCAGAGGTTGCAACTGCACTGGGGCCCTTGCACCAGAGGGGCCCACTAGGCATAGTATGGTAATTATTAACAAACTGTAACCCTCCTCTGCTCACACTTCTCATACTGTGGATGTCCTTGGCAGGTTTTGTTGTGCCATATGAAGAATGCTTGGAGGGGCCCAATATAAAATTTGCACCGGGGCCCAAAGCTCCTTAGCTATGCCACTGGCCACCCCCTATCCGCTATGTGTGCATGTTGTGTGGGTTTAGAGGAGGGACATAACAACAGCCCATGAGGCCCCCCGCCCCTGCGAAATTGTCATGGGGCCCCCTGGAATCCAAACTTCCCCCCACCATACCCGATCTCCCTCTGCACACACGTTGCCCCGATAAGCATGCAGATTAGCGCAGGGACTAGAGTAATACTTACCTGCTCCAGTGCGGCTGGTCTCCTCCATGCATCACAGCCGCACACTCTCGGCTGCTATTTGCTGGCTCCTGATTGGTCATGTGATCGGGAGCCAGCGAATGGCAGCAGAAAGTGTGCGGCTGTGATGCATGGAGGAGACACACAGTGCTGGAGTAGGTAAACATTACCTCACTACCTTCAGGGCCGGTTCTAGACTTTTTACTGTCTGAGGCAAACTTGTGAGTATACATCCCATTCTTCTATAGGTGCCCCCTGTATAGGAAGTCAGGTATAGATGCCCCCAGTAAAAGGTCAGACAAGTAGGTTTCCCCAGTATAGGTTAGCCAGGTAAGTTTCCCCAGTATAGGTTAGCCGGGTAGGTGCCCCAGTATAGGAAGCCAGGTAGGTGCCCCCAGTATACATTAGCCAGGTAGGTGCCCCAGTATAGGAAGCCAGGTAGGTGCCCCCAGTGTACATTAGCCAGGTAGGTGCCCCAGTATAGGAAGCCAGGTAGGTGCCCCCAGTATACATTAGCCAGGTAGGTGTCCCCAGTATAGGTAAGCCAGGTAGGTTCCCCCAGTATAGGTTAGCCACCTAGGTTCCCCCAGTATAAGTGAGACAGGCAAGTTTCCCCAGTATAGATTAGGCAGGTAGATTACCCCAGTATAGGTTAGCCAGGTAGGTTCTCCCAGTATAGCCAGTTAGCCAGCCTGTCCCCCCCTTTCCCTACCCACATCCATGCAGAGTAACACAGGTAGTCAGAGACGGTCTGCCCATGATGCCACCTGCATCAAGCAGCATCATGCGTAAGGCATCATCCTGCCCCCCTCCCCGGCTGCTGCTCATTTACCTTCTTGAGACAAGCGGCGGCTGCCTCATGCAGGGCAGTCCCCCTCACCTGCTTCTAGACCTCAGATCAGCGACGACCTGCAGCATCGCACTGAAGAGAGGAGGGCAGTTTCCATAGCAGCGCGTGTATACCGGAAGTAAGTATTTGTGGTTTATTCATTGGTATGGGAGCCGCTCTCCTGCAGGGCTTTGCCTTGTCACTAATCTGAGGTCTATCTAGAGAAGCAGACGAGGGGAGCCCGGCGAGACTGCCCTGCAGGAGGCGGCCGCCTCTTGTTTCAAGAAGGGAAATGAGTGGCGGCCAGGGAGGGAGGGGGTGGGATGCCACCTGCTGCCGTCTGATGCACATGTCTTTGTTACTCTGCATGTGGGTAAGGAAAGAGGAGTGTGCCCCCGCAGCCTCCGGGCCCCCAGTGGTTGCAGGGCTGGCAGAGGCTATTGTTTTTATGCCCCTGGTCAGGCCCAGATTTACATCACAGGTGCCTATAGACACAGATTTCCTGGGCACACTAGACTTCACCCTCCATGAACCTACAAACCCCCTTCAAACTGCACTGCAATTGTGCTGGTTGTTTCAGCTGTCACTTCTCCCATCATAGGTAGCGCCAGGTGCCCCTTAGCATTAGGTAGCCAGAAGTACCTTCCGTATTAAGTAACTAGTGGTGTCCCCGATTGAAGGGAGATCTTGTCAGTGGGTAACTAGTAGTGTCCCCGATTGAAGGGAGATCTCGTCAGTGGGTAACTAGTGGTGTCCCCGATTGAAGGGAGATCTCGTCAGTGGGTAACTAGTGGTGTCCCCGATTGAAGGGAGATCTCGTCAGTGGGTAACTAGTGGTGTCCCCGATTGAAGGGAGATCTCGTCAGTGGGTAACAAGTGGTGTCCCCGATTGAAGGGAGATCTCGTCAGTGGGTAACTAGTGGTGTCCCCGATTGAAGGGAGATCTCGTCAGTGGGTAACTAGTGGTGTCCCTGTTTGAAGGGAGATCTCGTCAGTGGAACACCAAGAGCTGGGTGGGTAACCTCATTTACACTTCTCAGGACTCTGCATAGGGAAGGAGGGAGGGAGGCCCTAGGGAAGGGGAGTGAGCCCTCCTTACATCATCATGCGCCTGTAGGCACGTGCCTACAGTGCCTTATGGTAAATCCAGCCCTGCCCCTGGTTTAGGGCATTTAGAGGGCAAGAAAACATTGCATATCATCACCTTATAACCTTGAATGTAAATGAGGTCTCATGATTATCGAAAAACATTTCTATGGTAACGTTAAGCTTACAAATCAAGGGTTAATGCCAAGTGACTCCCAAATTCAACCTTTTATACACTGCCCCCCGTCATTCCAACTTCAAAACAAACTCGTCCGAGTGAAGCGGCGAGGCGACTTCTCAGCAGCTTAGAGAGTGATATTTCTTCTCAGGTCCATAGAATTCACAGGTCATGCTAATCATCATACTTAACATTGCCTATAAACCTATTGTCAGTCACTGAAGATACAGTACATCTTTCTTGTGACTCATCTCAACCCTGAGGCAAGAATGGGAGAGATGTTTGTTTTGTTCTGCAACTCTCTCCTTTTTTTGCATTACTTTCTCTGAGCATAAAACTTTTACTCCGCCCCTTGAAAGTTATTGGTGGCTCTAGAGGAGAGCAGGCCAGAGAGATATAAACAGAAAGTAACTTTGACAGATGCAATTGCTCGTGCTGTAGTGGGATAGCCCACAGAAGGCAGTTCTGTGTGATGTCTTGATCCTTGCAGCTCGCAGAGCTCTCAGAGAGTTGATTGAAACACTCACATTGCTGAGAGTGTAGGTGGATTTTTGCATGCCCTTCGGCTTGGCGAGGGGTCCAGCTTACTTTCCAGGATCTCTGCAATGAAGCAATACAGGGATTTACAGGCACACATCTATTCTTAAACTTTTCTGAAGCCCCACTGTGCTGACGGATTGGAAGGGACTTGCGTTATTCCATAGGGATTCACTAGGTAGGTCTCAAAATTACTTCGCTACAATATATCTGCATGCAAAGACACGTCCGGCTTAATTGCAGCCTATAAGATTGGCGAGCCTTCCAAAACATTTTCACTGTTGTGTATTTTTATTTCTGCATACGCAAATGTTTTGCGACACGAACAGTTTGAACGCATGGTTAAAAAAATCTGTTGTTTTTGGAAAACTTTCAAAATTATTACTTTTAAAAAATGAATACTTGTAAGGCCAGTTATTTTTATATACTGTACTGGTATTTATATACTGGTATGTTTATTAAACTAGACATGTTTACTTAAATAAGTGAACATGTTTATGTTTGCGCATATTCAAGAAGTGGGCATTTTTAGGTCAGTGCTTAAAATGTTTTGTTTTATTATTTTTATGTTTACATAAATACGTAAGACTACATTTCTTTTAGGTATGTTTCAAGAAATTGGACATTTTTATGCAAGCTCACAAAATTGAGAATTTTTGTGCATGCTTAAAAAAATTGGACTTTTTTTCCCAGCAAGCTTCACAACTTTTGCTGTAATTGCTTAGACTGAATGTATACACTGAGATTATGTTTGGTTCTTCCCCATGTTGTTGACATACAAGGCATGCAGATGCTCTGAGCAAGTCTGGTCTGTATACCACTGGTATACAGACTAGACTTGCTTTTCGGTCTCTTTTAGTACTTTCCTTGTGGTTTTGGGTCACCCCGAACTGCTTGGTAACTGTGTTGTACTGGTCCAAGCCTATGCCATATAGCCATATCAATCCCTGCCATGCACTGAGGAGGACCAAAAGTCCCAACAGGTTGTCTGCATGTTGGGTTGATGTGGCTCTGTAAAATTTAAAGCTATAAGCTTGGTACACAAGAGCGGTTCTGGATGTAATCCTGGCTTCAGGGCATAAAGAGATAATTTGCATGTTCAGTAGCAGTGCATTGTGGGTAACCACAGATTGTTCACTTAAAGCTGAATTATCGTAAATACCTTTTGTTTGAAGAAGACAAACCACACCAAGCATTTCTCCAATAAATGGGTCCACCCTCCAGATTGGGTGTTTTGATGCTACACTTGTTAAGGGTATAAAGATCATGATGTCCACACTTGTTTTATGACCCTTGCAAGATGGGCCACCAGGCTGTGAGGGTCACCAAGGGTAGGCAAGGGAAAGGGTTTGAACTTTGGGGGGGGAGGAGGCCTGATTTTTAGTTATACCCCTGGCTATACATAACTTAATCAGAGGATTGATCACTCCCCCATTGTACTAATTTTGCACCGTTCAATACAGAACTTAACTACGCACCTCCCAATCAACCTGTCACCAGCTTTACCTCTCAATAAACTACCAGAAAGTTCCCCATAAATTATCAGGCATATTAGTTGTAACTAAAAAGTTTTCAGATGGAATAGATTACAGGTAGTCCCCTGTTAACGAACGAGATAGGGACTGTAGTTGCGTTCTTAACCTGAATCTGTTCTTAAAGGGAACCTAAACTGAGAATGATATGGATTGTTCATTTTAAAATAATACCAGTTGCCTGACTTTCCTGCTGATCCTGTGTCTCAGCCACAGCCCCTGAACAAGCATGCAGATCAGGTGCTCTGACAGAAGTCAGACTGGATTAGCTGCATGCTTGTTTCAGGTCTGTGAATCATCCACTACTGCAGCCAAAGAGATCAGCAGGACTGCCAGGCAACTGGTATTGTTTAAAAGGAAACATACATATCCCGCTCAGTTTAGGTTCCCTTTAAGTTGGAACATTGTGCCCTCATTGTCCCTTGTACCTCCTCTGTGCCTCCAGTATCTTCCTCTGTGTCACCTCTGCCTTCTGTAACTGCATATACGTTTAAAAACCATTTTTCTTAGAATTTTTTAAAATCGATTTTCTCAAAAACTACAAGTCCAATTTTGCATTGAAATACAGAATCCATGCCGTTCGTATCGGCGGGTAGTTCGTAAGTCGGGCGTTCGTAAGTCGGGGACTACCTGTACTGTGTGGGGGCTAATGCTTGTTATGTAAGTCCCATTGCCAGTAGTCACTTAAAATGACCCTACACACTACAATTTTCACTGTATGATGTCGTTCAGTTTAAAGGAAGTCACACATTATTCAGTCTTTGCAAGATTGCTAGGATTGTTTGCTAGACGTTGGGCTTGGCGCATGAACCGCCGATGATATTGTAGTGCGCAGGCGGCGCATGGAAATATTACCGATACTAACGCCAGCAGAGTACTCTGCTCTCTGCGAAGTTAGTGGGACTCGCAGTACATATTGAGCAAGTAACATGTTACTATAGCAACGCTTGTTTTACCCATGTACTGCAGGTCCTGCTAATGGCGCACGTGAGGTGCTCTGCTGGCATCAGTACTGGTAATATTGCCATGAGCTGCCTGGATTAGATTGCTGCTGAAAGCTGGTAAAGCCAGAGGACGGTAAGGCTTCTTTCCCACTGTGCAAATTGCGTTGCAGCCAAAAAGTCGTATTGTTGTGGTGCGACCATACAATGAGGCATACATTGAAAATAGGCCTCACTGCCTTTGTAAATACGCACGTTGCCCTTTAAATGCCCTGTACGCTGGGATCTGCTGCACCGCAATCAATGTGGTAACTCCATAGAAATATCATTGCGTTGTAGTGTGTTGATATCGCCTGTTGTGACGCAACCAAAACAGTGTGAAAGGAGCCTTAGGCAGTAGATTTGTTGCTGTTGCCACTGTCACTTTCCAGTTGGGGAGTAACAGTATTAATTGCTTGCTGGATGGTGCTGCTGTCAAACTGCGAGACACCTTTTAGCTCAGCAAATATTTTGACAAAAGACACGCCCCTGTACACTTACAGCCACGCCCAAACCACACCCAGTTTTCAGATCACACTGATCTTCACTGTCATCACTACTTGTGAGGAAGGAAGAGGAATAAGAGTTCAGTTCTGAAAGAGGGTCTCTGCCTGCCCAGTGAGACGTGGTGGTGAATTTCTGTATAGCGGGCTGGGAGGGGAGCGTGGAAGGATCCATGGCCACAGAGCATTGTTCTGTATTGAGCAGTACCACGGTAGTGGTTAAATCGATTCTCAATAAGATTGTATTTGAGATCAAGTGGGAGCAGGTGTCCCATCGATCACTAAGGCCAGGCGTACAGTGGGAGCTGCATTGTGTTTCCTGCAGGAAGAGGAATGCAGTGCAAGGGAAACCTATGGGAGTGTTGCTTTGCAGTGAAGCATACAGTAAACCATTATTATGCTTCACTGCCACTTTTTCTTAACATGTTCATCATGCAGTAATGCATTGCTGGGATGCCGGAGTCGGTTGGATCGCTTTGCAACAACAGATGCACTCCGGACGTCGAATAGACTTCCAAAAGCAGTGCGATTATCTGCTTTCAAATGCCTCTGTTACATTTCACCACAACACCCCACTGAGAACTTAGCCTTGTGCACATTCAGTTTCCAGTTTGGGACTGGTCACTCGCTTGCTGAATTGGGCCATTGTTGATGGAGCACAGTGGTCGGTATACGCAGATAGGCACCCAGTATAACAAGTTAGAACTCTCTACTGAAGAAAAACATTCAGTGATATATCGTACATCCATCAGGGAAAACATCAGGAACAGCTTACTTAGAACAGAGAGGAACGTAGAAGGAATGCAGGAGCAGCTTGCTTAGAACAGAGTGGGACACAGAGAAAATACAGGAAATCACAATGGGCTCTATTCACAATAAGCAGTTCGGTACATTTTTTTTGGAGGTAAAATACCTCATGTGGAATTTTACACTTTTTTTTTCCAAATTCACAAAAGTTTTCTCCCATGAGGCAGAACTTTGGCAATTTACCAAACAAACTGCCTCAATTCACTAAGCCCTGGTCAGTAAGTTTCACTTACCAGCCTTCTAGCAGGGCAGCAGGCAGGCAGGGAGCTGTGTGTGAGGTTTTCTGTCCTGTGCATACTGCCATCCCTTTAGATGTGCTGCAGCCACCAGGGGGAGCTCTTCTGTGTAGTACAATACAAATATGCACATGTAAAGAGATGCAGGGATGCCTGCAGAGTTGTAGCTTGTCTCTGTCACTGAATGTCCCAGCGGCATCCCTTTTGCATCCAATGATAGGGAGAAGCAGGGCTGCATGGCTCTCCCTATTGGCTGCTTGGCTCTCCCCAGAGGCTGTCTGTCAAGTTACCGCACGGAGACAGCATGGGGAGTTATCAGCTGCTGTAAGCTGAAGAACAATACCGAACACTTTTGACCGGTAAATAGGATGTGGAAATCTTTGTGAATTGACATTTCTTGACGTTTCCTGAGGTAATTAATGCACAAGTTGGTAATTTACCTCACTAGTCGAGAACTTTCTGTGCGGTAACAGGTTTAGTGAATTGTGACCTGGGAAGGTGATCGGTAACATCAGCTGTTTTGAGCATTACTGTATGTGGTAATGCTTTGTGAATAGAGCCCAATACCATAGAGTTCATCACTTCATTTTACAGAGACATCTTGTGGTTGCTTTACTATACTGCAATTTAAGTAATAATCCTGTTGATACTTCCAACAATTATTGACTTATTTATAATGTTAAACCAGTGCAATTTCAATCATATTTCCTAAAGGGAAGGTTCAGGGAGGGAGAAAAAAAAATAAAAATCCATATACACTTACCTGGGGCTTCCTCCAGCCCGTGGAAGGCAGGAGGTGCCCTCGCCGCCGCTCCGGAGGATCCCGGTCGTCTCCGGTGGCCGACCTGACCTGGCCATGCCCGGCTGCCAGGTGGGGCTCTTCTGCGCTCCAATCTGCGCCTCACGGGGGCGCGCTGACGTCATCGGACGTCCTCCGGGCTGTACTGCGCAGGCTCAGTAGTTCTGCACCTGCGCAGTACAGCCCGGAGGACGTCCGATGATGTCAGCACGCCCGCGTGGAACGCAGAAGAGCCTGTCGTTGGAGCTCAGAGGAGCCCGACCTGGCAGCCGGCCTGGCCAGGTCGGGTCGGCCACCGGAGACCACAGGGAGCCTGCGGAGCGGCGGCGAGGGCACCTCCTGCCTTCCACGGGCTGGAGGAAGCCCCAGGTAAGTGGATATGGATTTTTTTTCTCCCTCCCTGAACCTTCCCTTTAAGCTAAAGGAATCAAAATAACATTTGCTACCATGAGGCTAGGTGCACACATAGCAGAAAAGTTAGCGTTGCGGAAAACACTGCATTTTTTCCGCTAGTGAAAGTCTATGGGCCGCAGGGGGAAAAAGGCATATAAAAAAAACGTGCGTGCGTTCTATATGCATGCATTTTCAAAAATGTTGGTTTTGTTGCATAATATACAAAAACGCATTAAAAAACGCACATAATGAAAGTCAAATGGAACGCAATGGTGTGCATCTTTCATGCGTTTTCCATGCGTTTTTCCCCCCCCCAAAAAAAATTTTTTGTGATGTATTTCCGCTTCCTGTTGTCTTCCTAGTGATTTGCATAAATGGAAACAGAAAAACGCATACAAAACGCATATGCGTTTTGTATATGCGAACCGCAATCGCAGTAAAACGCATGCAAAACACTTGTAAAACGCATCTGCAGTAAAAAAAAACCCGCAAACACGCCAAAAACACATCAAAAATGTACAAAAAACACCCAACATAAAATGAAAACATGACATGAGTTCTGGTTGAACTCGATGGACGTAAGTCTTTTTTCAACCCAAATAACTATGTAACTATGACATAAAACGCAGCCTTTCATGTTTATGTGTGCACCCAGCCTGAAAACCTTTGTGTTGATCATTGTATTACAAAACCAAAGATGTGAAGCACTGTGGAACTGAATATGGCCAAATTCAGATCAGAAGGGCCGGACAACACAGAAGGGCCTTAAAGGCAGGGCCGGGCAGAGGCATAGGCTGGAGAGGCTCCAGCCTCAGGGCGCAGTGTAGGAGGGGGCGCACAATTCATTCAGCTGTCATTCCTAATTGTGTATGAAGCAGAAATAAATAAGAAAAGGGGATACATGGCAGTGACTGCAAGCCAGATAACTAGATATTAAGGTGTTGGGGAGGTTATGGGCCATGTGGCGCCTCTTAGTGTAATAGCAATCAGGGTGTGACGGGTGGGGTGGAGGGATGGAGGGGCGCACTTTGGTGTCTCAGCCTTGGGTGCTGGAGGACCTTGTCCTGGCTCTGCTTAAAGGGAACCATAGATGAACAGGAAAAAGCTGTTATACATACCTGGGGCTTCCTCCCGAAGCAGTGCTTTTCAGTGCTGCTAGATTTGGGCGCAGCCGGCGCCTCCATAGACTACAATAGGAATCATTCCTATTGCAGCGCTCAGTGAGTAACGTCGGCTCCGTCAGAAGACGGAGTCGAGGTTGCTTAAAAAACACAATAATTTGGCCTCCAGCAATCACTGGAAGCCGAATTATTTCATTCCTCCACTATCCATGGCGGCCTGGAGGGGGAATAGTAATTAAAATGCCCCGGACTTGTGCAGAAGCAGGATCAGCCATATACCGGCTGTATTCTGCACCCAAGTCTACCGGCGCCGATTTCAAATGTACTCGCTTCCTCCAGCCCCATACGATCTGATTGATTCCACGCCGCCGTCCTCTGCTCAGGGACGGATCTAGGGGGGGGAGGGGGCAAGCGGGTATCTTGCCCCAGGCGCAGTTTGTTGAATTTTTAAAAAGGCGGCAAAATGAATGGCAGTTTAGGCGCCAAAACCTGACCTTTAGGCGCCAAAACCTGACCTTGCCCCAGGCGCAACTTGGTCTTGATCCGTCCTTGCCTCTGCTGCCCGCAGATATGAGAACTGGGACCCCGCTCTGCCGTTAGTCGGAGCCAGTCTGAGCGTAAGGGAATTGCGCTCTTTGCGTATCTCTGCAGCAGCCGCTGGAGAGATACGTAGAGGGTGCACTTCTCCAGCGTAGCTGGCTCCGATGACGTCACTGACGGGAGCCGGTTCTCGTAGATGCAGGCAGCGGAGGACGGCGGCGTTGGATCGATCAGAGCGTATGGGGCTGGAGGAAGCCCCAGGTATGTATAACAGCTTTTTCCTGTCCCCCTCTCTGGTTCCCTTTAAGGACTTGTTCACACTACAAGAGCTTTTTAAGCGCTTGTGATTTTACAAAGCAAGCTTGCAAATGCAATGCTATGGGTGATTTTTACAAAATCACATCGCTCCAGTGTGAACACTTAGGCCTAGTGCACACCAGAGCGGTTCGGCTGCGGTTTGCGATCCGCTTGCCGGTGCGGATCCCCAGGGTAATGTATTTCAATGGGCTGGTGCACACCAGAGCGGGAGGCGTTTTGCAGAAACGCATACTCCCGGGCTGCTGCAGATTTTGGATTGCGGATGCGTTTCTGCTTCAATGGCCTGGTGCACACCAAAAACCGCTAGCAGATCCGCAAAATGCTAGCAGATTTTGAAACGCTTTTTCTTCTTTTTCTGTAGCGTTTCAGCTAGCGTTTTGCGGTTTTGTGAAGCGTTTTTGGTGTAGTAGATTTCATGTATTGTTACAGTAAAGCTGTTACTGAACAGCTACTGTAACAAAAAACGCCTGTCAAACCGCTCTGAAGTGCCGTTTTTCAGAGCGGTTTGCGTTTTTCCTATACTTAACATTGAGGCAGAAACACATCCGCAATCCAAAATCTGCAGCAGCCCGGGAGTATGCGTTTCTGCAAAACGCCTCCCGCTCTGGTGTGCACCAGCCCATTGAAATACATTACCCTAGTGGATCCGCACCCGCAAGCGGATCGCAAACCTCAGCCGAACCGCTCTGGTGTGCACTAGGCCAATGATAAGTATAGGAAAAACGCAAACCGCTCTGAAAAACGGCACTTCAGAGCAGTTTTGCCGGCGTTTTTGTTACAGTAGCTGTTCAGTAACAGCTTTACTGTAACAATACATGAAATCGACTACACCAAAAATGCTTCACAAAACCGCAAAATGCTAGCTGAAACGCTACAGAAAAATAAGAAAAAGCGTTTCAAGATCTGCTAGCATTTTGCGGATCTGCTAGCGGTTTTTGGTGTGCACCAGGCCTTACATAGGATAACATTAGCAAGAGCTTTTAAAATCACAAAGCGCTTAGAAAAGCTCTTGTAGTGTGAAGAAGCCCTGAGATCGACGTGCAGCGTTCACATTACTTGCTAAAGTGTCTGCAGCTCCTTTTATCTCTGACTCAGCCAGGTGTAAGGAGTACTTGGCTGGCCATCAAGGCAGCGTGTTGGGGAATCTGTCATTCATGTTATGCTGCCTCAAATGATGTGAATTCTTTAGGCATGCATGCACAGACATCCCTCCTGCGCTGCACACTCACTTGCCAATATGTCACATATTTTCCAGGGGCAATTTCATAATAATTTATCTACCTTTATCTTGCTCACTAATGTCTTAACATGGACCTGAACTCTTGCACAGGACAGAAGGAAAATAGAGAGAAATGCACCCTGTGTGTATTTAGAGAGTTTAGCCTGTCTAATCCCCCTCATTTGTGTCTAATCACAAGTTGTAATTTGATCTCTCCCCTGTGTCACCTGACTGCCATGGCAGATAAGCTCATTTGAAAGCACAGGGTGTTAACAATATCCCTGCTTCCAAAGCAGGAAGTAGACACACTGCCGATTTATTGCAGGATTTGTATCAGCTGTAGCAAAGAAATGTTTTTTGTTTTTTTTTAAGGTGGTTATGCTGTTGTGTATCTTTTAGAGCAGAGAGGAAGTTCTGAGTTCAAGTCCACTTTAAGACAAAATTCAAATACAATGCAAATATATGTTTCACATCAAAGGGCCAGTGCACACCAAAAAGTGCTAGCGTAATCGCAAACGCTCATCGCTTTTTGAAATGATTTTCCTAGGCGATTCTAGGCATGTGCAGAGCAATTTTCTATTAACACCTAGCAATTTCTGGAGCATTTTGGTGTAACGTTTTTTTTTTTGTTTTGTTACTGTAGAGCTGTAACTGAAAAGCTTTTGTGACAAAACCGCTTGCAAAAATCACTCTGATCTAGCGCTTTTCAGAGCGATTTTCCACTTTCCTATACTTAACATTGAGGCTGAATCGCCTCAGAAATCAGCAGAAATGCTGCAGGACCCGCGTTTGCGTTTTGGAGAAAATCACATCGCTCTGGTGTCATCCATCCCATTCAAATACATTAGCCAACCACTTTTCAAGGTGCTGGCGGTTTTAAAAGCACTCAGAAGCGCTCTTGGTTTGCACCAAGAACAAAAGCCTCAGCTGAGGGTGATCATTTGGTCTGATGGGATTTTATAGTGTTTGTCCTCATTAGAGATAATCAGTGGGATGCTGGTCATACTGGATTGCATGTAAAGTTACAGGACAACTGAGGTATACGAAGGCCGCCATACCGAGGTGGGTTTGTGAAATCCTATTAGGACACAGACAGGGCCGGCCTTAGGTTTCACAGCACCCTGAGCGAAACCTGATTTTGGTGCCCCCCCCCCCCCCTCATCCTCTTGGTGTCACACACACACACACACACACACACACTACACATTGTACACACACTACACACACACACACAAATCCAATTCACCTTTTCTCCTGAGATATCTCCTAGGAGATTATTTTTATCTTCACTTTAATAGTCAGATCCCCTTTAGTGTATATAGGCAGATCCCCTTTAGTGTATGTAGGCAGGTGTACCTTTAGTGTATATAGACAGATCAACCCCACACACACTTTTGTGTATGTAGGCAGATCCCCTCTTTAGTATATATAGGCAGATCCCCCCTTTAGTGTATATATATTTCTAAGTCAAATGTCAAGCAGGTCCGCACACTCTTAAGTACCAAATCCAGTTTTATTCAGATACGTGACACAACCATCCCACAGACCAACGAATCGTTTCGGGGCCCCGGGGTCAAGGCAATAGTACAGAATATATATATATATATTTCTAGTCTTGCAGAGCTCCCCTTTTAGTGTATATAGGCAGATCCCCCAGCTAACCCCCACCTCCTTAGCAGGGCTGGGCCGAGGCAGAGGCGAGAGAGGCTCCAGTCTCAGGGCGCAGTACAGGAGGGGCGCACAACTCACTCAGCTATCATTCCCCTATTGTGTTTGAGGGCTTGTTTCCACTGTTGCGACGCGATTTCGGCCGCATTCCGACGCTTGTAAAAACGCATGCGGATGCGTTTCCACATGCGTTTTTACCCGCGATTTCGCCTGCGATTTCGCATGGCAGGGTGCCATGCGAAATTAACCATGACACTGCCAGGGCTAATTAAAATTGAAAAAGGTGCGAAATCGCACGCGAAATCGCGGGTAAAAACGCATGTAACAAACGCATGCGTTTTTACTATTAAATACATTAGCGGCGATTCGCACGGATTCCCGACGCAGGCGAAATCGTTGGCTCTTTTGTGCGTTTTTTTCGCGCTGAAAAAAACGCACCTCAACAACGCTACAGTGGAAACAGGCCCATCCACTTGTATTACATGTGCGGATCTGCATGCGTTGGACGCATGCAGATTCGCGATAGTGGAAACGAGCCCTGAAGCAGAGAGAAATACGAACAGAGGATACATGGCAGTGACTGCAAGCCAGATAACTAATAGTCTAATAGCAATTGGTGTGTGTGAAGGCTGGAGAGGGAGGGATTTGGGTCACACTTTGGTGTCTCAGCCTTGAGTGCTGGAGAACCTTGTCCTGGCTCTGAACCTTAGTGTATCTAGGCAAGTAGGCATGTCTCCCCTTTAGCGTAGGGAGGCAGTTACTTACTTTTTGCTGTTCTTCTCTGACTGTCACTTGTCTGACTGCAGACTTGCAGTCACACAGGGTAACAGTAAAAAAGGGCGCAGGAGGCTAGTGGACAAATCGGGCGCCGCCATTCACTCCCATAATAAATATCGTTTAATGGGCGCCCGATAGGAAAAAAGGGCGCCGGAGAAAAATAACGTTTTAAAAGCGGCGCCCGGAGACTTAATGTTTTATTACTGCTTCTCATGATTAAACATTATTTAATGATTTATACATTTTTTAATATTATTTTTAAACGAAAAACAGTACAATATTTTTTTCAAACATTATTTTTAAACGAAAAACAGTACAATTTTTTTTTTTTTTTTTTTTTTACATTATTTTTAAACGAAAAAAACGCACAATATGTTTTTGAAACTTTATTAATGCTTATCACAGGGGGGTCTTAGGTTTAGGCACCACCAGGGGGGTCTTAGGTTTAGGCACCAACAGGGGGGTCTTAGGTTTAGGCACCAACAGGGGGGTCTTAGGTTTAGGCACCAACAGGGGGGTCTTAGGTTTAGGCACCACCAGGGGGGTCTTAGGTTTAGGCACCAACAGGGGGTCTTAGGTTTAGGCACCAACAGGGGGTCTTAGGTTTAGGCACCAACAGGGGGGTCTTAGGTTTAGGCACCAACATGGGGTCTTAGGTTTAGGCACCAACAGGGGGGTCTTAGGTTTAGGCACCAACAGGGGGTCTTAGGTTTAGGCACCAACAGGGGGGTCTTAGGTTTAGGCACCAACAGGGGGGTCTTAGGTTTAGGCACTAACAGGGGGGTCTTAGGTTTAGGCACTAACAGGGGGGTCTAGGGGTTAGGGGTAGGTACAGGGAGGGTTAGTTAGGCACCAACAGGGGGGGGTCTTAGGTTTAGGCATCAACAGGGGGGTCTAGGGGTTAGGGGTAGGTACAGGGAGGGTTACTTAGTAATTTTTTTTTAAACGTTATTATACGTTTCACTATTTAAACGAAAGATTAACGTTTTTACAATTGTCGATTTAATGCACATTATGGCCTGGTGCACACCAAAACCCGCTAGCAGATCCGCAAAACGCTAGCAGATTTTGAAACGCTTTTTCTTATTTTTCTGCAGCGTTTCAGCTAGCGTTTTGCGGTTTTGTGTAGCGGTTTTGGTATAGTAGATTTCATGTATTGTTACAGTAAAGCTGTTACTGAACAGCTACTGTAACAAAAAACGCCTGGCAAACCGCTCTGAAGTGCCGTTTTTCAGAGCGGTTTGCGTTTTTCCTATACTTAACATTGAGGCAGAAACGCATCCGCAATCCAAAATCTGCAGCAGCCCGGGAGTATGCGTTTCTGCAAAACGCCTCCCGCTCTGGTGTGCACCAGCCCATTGAAATACATTACCCTAGCGGATCCGCACCCGCAAGCAGATCGCAAACCGCAGCGGAAACGCTCCGGTGTGCACTAGGCCTATTTAATGATTTATAACTTTATAAAACATTAATTTTAAACGAAATACAGTACAATACATTTTTAAACGTTATCCATGCTTATCGTTTAAAACCCCGCCCCCTTTTTTCCCAGCGCCCCTTTTTAACGTACGCTACCCAGTGCCAGTGTCGCTGGGAACAGGAGATGGGGAGAAGATGGCCAGCTAGGACTCGGACTCTCTCGCTCTCCACACTGTCCCCACACATGACACGTGGTGCGTGCTTCTCCGGAGCAGCCTTTCACTGAAGCAGGCTGCCTGAGCCATGATCCAATTGGCAGCCTGAGCCAATCACATTCCCAATGAGGGGCAGAGTTACTGATTTACACACTCCACAAGAGGCAGCGCCGCAGCTGCAGTTTCCTGGTCTTCCCCCCATCACCCCCAGTGGCACCAGGGCAGAGCTACCACGGAAGACAGACGGACCGGCTCTGCTGTCCCCCATTATAAAAAGCGACAGGCCAGCAACACGCAGACTGCCGCTAGCCTGTTACTTACCTCTGCCCTGCCACTCACTGCCGCTCCCCTCCTCCTGTATAGAGCAGCTCCCCGCCTGTGTCCCTTCCCTCCCCGCCTCCGTAAGCTTCCTCCAATCGGCTTACGGAGGCGGAGAGGGAAGGGACACAGGCGGGGAGCTGCTCTATGCAGGAGGCGGGGGAGCGGCGGTGAGTGGCAGGGCAGAGGTAAATAACAGGCTAGCGGCAGTCTGCGTGTTGCTGGCCTGGCGCTTTTTATAATGGGGGACAGCAGAGCCCGGGGGGGCTGGATGGATGCACTATAGAACGACACAGAGGCTGGTCATTATATACAGAATATGCCTCTGTGTCCTAATAGGATTTCACAAAACCCCCCCGGGTTCTCTTTAAGCAATACCAGTTGTCTGGCTGTCCTGGTGATCCTCTGCCTCTAAGCAGCAATGTACTACCCCTGCCCCATACTCGCATTACAGTAATCATTCTGCCCTGTGCAATGAAAACAATGGTAGGACATCACTTTTCATATACAGATGGGAGTGTCAGTCTGCAATCACTCAGGCCCTGTGTGCATAAAGAGTTACAAGTTTTCCTGCTTGTTGCAACTAATTACTTATGCAAAAAAACTGAAGATTGTACTTACAAATGGTTTGTTGACCAATCTGGAATGTTAAATCACAAAATGACTTGACATTCAGGGCTGGTGCACACCGAGCGGCTTTTTCAGCGTTTCTGCACCTGCTTGCGGCTGCAGATACGCTTGGTCAATGTATCTCAATGGGGTGGTTCACACCAGAGCAGGAGGCGTTTTGCAGAAACGCATACTCCCGGGGTGAGGCATTTTTTGGATTGTGGATGCGTTTCTGCCTCAATGTTAAGTATAGGAAAAACGCAAACCGCTCTGAAAAACGCTAGTTCAGAGCGGTTTTGCAGGCGTTTTTGTTACAGAAGCTGTTCAGTAACAGCTTTACTGTAACAATATATGAAATGTACTATACTGAAATCCGCTGCAGCAATCCGCAAAACACGCTAGCAAAACGCCATACAAAAATAAAAAAAAGCGTTTCAAAATCTGCCAGCATTTTGCGGATCTGCTAGTGGGTTTTGGTGTGCACCAGGCCTCACAATTGATGCATGATGGAAGTTCCTCTTTCCTCCCATAAAGCAGGCATAAGTGTATTGATTTTTCCCGGCAGATTTGATCACTCTGGTCAAATCTGCTGGAAATCTGTAGTGCTTTGAGCCACAACGATCCTAATTTCAATCAATTTGCAGTAGAAGTCTAAATTATGATTGGACAGAAAATTTCAGTTGATTGGATGAAGTGTGGGAGCAGCGGTAGATCAGCGGCCTATAATGTTGCACTTTATCGAACATTTCATGGTGAAATCGATTGAAAATCTGAGTGCAGTGTATGAGGGGCTTCAATCCCTCTCTGATCAGGTTCAGATCAGAGACGGATTGATCTGTTTGCCATATTGGATGGCATTCTAAAGGTGCGTACACACATGCGACTATAGTCGTTTGAAACGATCGTTCCCCGATCATTTCAAACGACGATCGTTACAAAAAAGATGCAAACGATCATTAACTCCAACGACCAACGAATGATCTTGTTGGAAAAGAACGATCCTTCCTGGCGGATTTTTTATAACGACCATCGTTATAAAAAGGTATGTGTGTACAAAGATCGTTCCAAAACGATAGTTACAAAACATATGGGCATGCGCAAACACTATTTGTATTGTTGAAAAGCATCTTATGTTGTATTATAAGTACTATGAAAAGGCGGTCAATGTCTTAAAATATGTGTGTTTTTGTATGTGTATATTTTTATATATATATATATATATATATATATATATATATATATATATATATATATATATATATATATATATATATATATATATTATGAGAAAAAAAATTATAAAAATATACACAAAAATGTGTTTATCAAGTGGTGTTTACGCTTGCCATTATGTTTGTCCCTCTCTAGTCCACCTGGGAAGCTATTTTGAATCAAAGCCTTTTATAAGATACATCACTTCCTAAAATCTACTGAAAGATCGTAAGTTTGATGACGCAACTTCCTTCTTTCTATTGGCCATTAACATTGACGTTTCCTCTGGTTTCCTTAACGAATACATAATTTGGAATATGTAGATTGCCACGTCACTTCCGTATCGTTCGTTCGCTAACGATCGCATCATTTTCACCTTTTCACGACCATTTTATGAATCCTCATTTAACAATCGTTTGTCGTTCGGCACGAACGATCGTCGTTGTATGTGTGTACGTTGCTTAAGTGTGTACGGCAACCTTCTGTAACAAAAAAAAAAGAGCACCTGGGGGGTACTTACCTTGGGAGGGGGAAGCCTCTGCATCCTAAAGAGGCTTCCCCCATCCTGCTCAGCCATCTGGATCCAGCACTGGCTCCCCCGTACACAAAGCAATAGTATTTACAATTGTTGGTGTGCAGATGTGCAGTAACGGCTCTCTGTTCGGGCTCAGGCAGTACTAGCCAAGCCCAATCAGGATCGCTGTACTGGCTCGCGCCTGCGCAGTAGAGTGGACCTGATCGGGCTCAGACACTATTTCCCATGTGCGCATGCTGACAAGTGGCTAACAAGGAGATCCTCCGGGGAGCCCAGCGCTGGATCACCTCTACTGAAGTGGAAGGGGAAAGTCTCTTTAGAATCCAGGCTTAAGTAACCCCCAGGGGCTCTTTTTTTTGGGGGGGGGGGGGGGGGGGGGGTTACAGATTCTCTTTAATTACGGATTCCCTTTAAGGGCCCATTCACACTTGAGCGGGAATCACGCGATTCCCGCTCAGCGCAAAACGCTAGTGGTTTTTAAAAACGCTAACCCATGTTAGCCTATGGCAGTGTTCTCACTGCGCGTTTTGCGGTTAGCGTTAACCACAAACACGTAAGATGCAACGTTTTGCCGGCGATTTGCGCTTAGCGATCGCGATTAGCATGCATAGCACTGATCGCTCCAAAAATGCTGCAGTGTCCAGTGATTTTTCCACATTCATTGCAGAAAAATCACTCCCGCAAAACGTTAGCGGTAATCGCTAGCGTTTTGTGATTCTAGGTGTGAATGGGGCCTAAAGGGACTCAAAGCACCACTCATGCGTATACCTTTAAGACTCCAACCAGTACTGCAAAGTACTTAAAGATGCATACCTTTCTGTTGCTTGTGCTCTCCTCTTTCATTTGATGAATTGCCTTTTTCCACCAAATAGTTTTAGTTCGATTTCAATTTAAAAATCGCGGCTGCCATCTTGGCTATGTTATAACTTCCGGGTCACCCCTGTCTTCTCTGTTAGAGAAGTGCATCACAAGCTTTCTGCAGAGCCAGATCTTCCACAAGGCAAACCTAGGCCTGGAGAAAATGTAGGGGTCTGGTGGATGCTAGCCTCACCAAATCTAAGGGCTCGTTTCCACTATTGCGGTGCAGAATCGCCTGGATTCCACCGCTGATTAAATCGCATGCGGATGCGATTCCGCATGCGTTTTTTGCCGCGAATTCGCATGCGAATTCGCATAGGTGAGGGTATATGCGATTTTAACCATGTCACTGCCTGTGTGAATTTACATTGGTACCTATGCGAATTCGCATGCGAATTCGCGGCAAAAACGCATGGGGAAAACGCATGCGATTTCCCTATTAAATACATTATGTGCGATTCGCCTGCATTCCACACGCAGGCGAATTCTGCAGGGTGTTCCGTGCAGATTTTCTCTGCACAATAAAACGCTCCCGCAGACGCATAAGTGGAAACAGGAACATTCACTTATATTGTCTATGCGAATCCGCATACGCAAGACGCATGCGGATTCGCGATAGTGGAAACGGGGCCTCACTTAAAAAAAAGCCAGGTGACCATCATCAGTGGACAAAGACTGCTATCTTGCCTAGGGCCTCTCCTTTTCTGGCTTTCGGGAGATTCTGTAAGAAAATGACTTGAGTGACTCTGATGATGAAGCAGTTTTTTGACAAGAGTCAGATTTCAGGTTAAATACCTCTGCATTGCAGTGCTTGTTGTTGAGCTTCAGGGTGGAGCGGGCTGGTGTGTGCTGTTCATCTGTCTGCTCTGCAGTGTCCCGACTTCTGGTCTATTATATGTCATTGTGGACTTGTGGCATTAGGCAATGTGTTCTGATCTCTTTGGCAATGGAGAGAGGGTATTTTGCAGCACAGTACTCATCGCTAGGTCTGGCTATTGGGTTACATGTTGCTGACTGCATGTAGTCTGAATGGTATATTTATATTCCCATTGTTCTAATTCACAGTCCAATCATGATGTTTTAATGGTTTTATTATGGTGATTTAAAGGACCGGTACACAGCAAAATTAGACATTTTGGTACCCTTATCGCTTTTCTTTATATTAAATCCTCAATATAACTGTGTATGAAAAAATGCTCAAAAATACCACTTACATTACAGATACACATCTGTCAATAGGGCTGCCAACAAAGACAGGGATCCCCCCCACCACTTAGGTCTGAATCAGCCGCCCGCAGCAGCCCGGAGTCTAGTTCTAAACGCTTTTCTACACGTTTACAGAAAAGCATTTGTCGGCTTTTGGCGCTGCTTTCTGGCATCCCCCCTGGGGGACACGGAAGTGTGGCGGTAAACAATCCTGGAATCAACATCTTTCTTCCATTATCGACTAAGTGCTGGGCAGGCAAAGGCAAAAATCGGGGTCAAAATGTGGCAGCAAACAATGATAAGCAATCGTAAAGACGGCTGTCCATTTATCAAAATGGACGTTAAAGTGAATCTGAGATAAACTTTTACTCATTGCATAATTG
The DNA here is from genome assembly GCF_040937935.1 of Hyperolius riggenbachi. Lineage (NCBI taxonomy): Eukaryota > Metazoa > Chordata > Amphibia > Anura > Hyperoliidae > Hyperolius > Hyperolius riggenbachi. The sequence goes on from NC_090654.1 coordinate 248,845,476, forward strand.
TGTTCCTTTCATATAGTTTATAGGGTAATCCTCAAGCCAAATACTTTTTTGTTTTAATACTCTAATTCCCTATAAACTAAACAAGCCACGCCCACAGCTCCTTTTGTGCCTTGGCACTGTAGCAAGGGCTTATGGGAGCTCAGTCTGGGCAGGAGGAGGAGGAGGTTACTAGCAATTGATTTCAGAGGCAGAGGGGAGGAGGGAGGAGGAGAGGGTACTGAATTTACTCACAAGCAAGCTGATAGCATCTCCAGCCCTCAGCCTGTGACAATGTGACAAACAGAACATGGCTGCCCTCATTGTATCACAGGAATAAATGATCATAAACTATTTAAGCTGTTTGCAGCTAGATTTGCTTTGGAAATCTAAACTTTAGATAAAATATATTGACAAGTTACTTGTTATAGTTAGTTTTTCAGATCTGCTTTAAGAGATGAGAGTTGCAGCTGTCGCTTAGTGTCACAGAACCTGTTGGCAGTATCACCAGAATTACCTAAACTGCAGTATGGTAAAGCAACCACAAGATGTCACTGTCTGTAGAATGATGTGATCTTTATGGCATTGTTATTTCCTGTATCAAATCTGTGTCTGTTCTTAGTAAGCTGCATTCCTGATCTGATGGTGGTGTATGGTTTATCTCTGCATATTTTTCTTCAGAGTTCTATCTTTTTATATATATCTGCGTGTAGTGACCACTCTGCTCCATCAGAACCATCCGTGTGAAGCGTCCCTTGGTCATTTAAACGGTTTAATGACAAACTCTGGGCTTAAAGAAAATCTGCCCACATTTCTGACTCTTCTTTGCTTAGAATCAGTTTAAAGAGAACCCGAGGTGTGTTTAAAGAATGTTATCTGCATACAGAGGCTGGATCTGCCTATACAGCCTAGCCTCTGTTGCTATCCCAAACCCCACTAAGGTCCACCTGCACTCTGCAATCCCTCATAAATCACAGCCGTGCTGTGAGGCTGTGTTTACATCTGTAGTGTCAGTCTCAGCTGCTCCACCGCCTCCTGCATAGCTCCGGGCCCTGCCCCCGTCCCTTCCCTCCAATCAGCAGGTAGGGAAGGGATGCAGGCGGGGACTGGAGTTCTGCAGGAGGCGGGGAGAGCAGCAGACTGACACTATAGAGATAAACACAGCCAGCTCTGACAAGCTGTTTGTCAGCAGCGTGGCTGTGATTTATGAGGGATTGCAGAGTGCAGGGGGACCTTAGGGGGGTTTGGGATAGCAACAGAGGCTGGGCTGTATAGGCAGATCCAGCCTCTGTATGCAGATAATATTCTTCAAACCCACCTCGGGTTCTCTTTAAAAGTAAAAAAAAGGTTGTGGATCTTCATAGTCCACATGTCTCCACCTTGCAGCAATGCAGGTGGGAGGGGCCGATGTCAAGTTCTGGCTGTTGGATACAGGACAACATTTCCCATAATACATAGCAGTGAGGGCTACTTCTCAGCGCTTTGCTGATCGCCCGCGATCGACAAAGCGCTGTTGCTACTGTATCCCTATGCAATGTGATTCTTGTTCTGTTGTGGTTGAGATTCGCGATTTGCATTCCAAGTGTGAACTAGCCCTGACAGCCTGACAGCCGGTGGTAATCAATGCGCTGGGTCACAACAAACGTGTTTTTTTTTTTTTTTTACATTGCATTGCCTTGTACTGCTGCCAAATATGTGTGCCTTTTAACTTGTACTTTAAAATTCCTAACGTAAAGGAAATGCAATTTAGCTGGAAGCATAACCTGAGGACTTTAACCCGCTATATGCGTTGCTGTGCTCATTTCAACAACAGGCAGGGGCGTTGCTAGCCCCAAAGATCAGTGGTACGTGCCCCGGATCTATTCTGGGGTGCCCCAGATTTCCCCAAGGCAGTCAGCTGTGGTGCTTCAATGGCGGGCATGCTGGGAGCTGTGGTGCATCAATTAGGGTTATGCTGGGGCGTACGTTAAAAAAGGGCGCCAGGAAAAAAGGGCGCAGGGTTTTAAACGATAAGCATGAATAACATTTAAAAAAAAAATGTGCTATATTTCGTTTAAAAATAATGTTTTATAAAGTTATAAATCATTAAATAATGTGTATGAAATCGGCAATTGTAAAAACGTTAATCTTCCCTGTTTAAAAAGTGAAATGTATAATAACGTTTTATAAAAGATTAATAAGAATTTTACTAAAACTATACCTAACCTTACTCTCACACAGAACCCTCCCTGTACCTACCCCTAACCCCTAGACCCCCCTGGTGGTGCCTAAACCTAAGACCCCCCTAGTGGTGCCTAAACCTAAGACCCCCCTGGTGGTGCCTAAACCTAAGACCCCCCTGTGATAAGCATTAATAACGTTTTAAAAAAATATTGTGCTGTTTTTCGTTTAAAAATAATGTTTTTAAAAAATATTGTACTGTTTTTCGTTTAAAAATAATGTTGGAAAAATTAAAAAATCATTAAATAATGTGTAATAATGAGAAGCAGTTATAAAACATTAAAAATCTCCGAGCGCCACTTGTAAAACGTTATTTTTCTCAGGCGCCCTTTTTTCCTGTTGGGCGCCCATTAAAAACGATATTTATTATGGGAGTGAATGGCAGCGCCCTTTTTGTCCACCTGCCTCATGCGCCCAAATTTCCTGCTTCCTATGCTGGGTGCTGTGGTGCCTCTATGTGGACATACTGGGTGCTGTGGCGCCATGCTGGGTGCTGTGATGCCTTTACAAAGGCATGTAGGGAGCTGTGATGCCTCTATGGGAGTCCCGTGGGGCAGGGGAGAGGGTCCACTAGAAGGTCAGGGAATGCTATGAGGGAACTGCCAGATAACCTGGAGGCTGGCCAGCCTGCCCAGCAAAATTCCAGACCAGCCAGCACAGAAGCCAGGTAACTCTGCCTAGTTATGTTTAAGTGACACTGCCCATTTATACTGATATACTGCATTTTTTATTTATTGTATTTTTGTATTAATGGAGAGGGAACTTCATCCAACATTTTGCAGGACAGGTCTACTTAGATTGCTGTTAAGTTAATGTAAATTTGGCTCCACCCATGACCACATCCACATTCTGCTGCGTGGCCAAACCCATTTACCGTTTGGAGTGCTCAGGATCTCTTAGGGCCCATTCACACTGGAGCATTTTGCTGCGATTTCGGCAAAACGCTCAAACGCTAGCGCTTTTTAAAAGTGCTAGTGTAATAAGACCCCATGGGCCCATTATTACTTGGGCGACTTGCGCTAATCGCCGCAAATCGACCCAACATTGCGAAACGCAAACACGTCGCCTGCACCATTTTCAGGCGATTTCCCGGCAATTGCTTTTCAGTGCTATAGAAGCGCTAAACGCGATCGCGGAAAAATCGCCGCATTGTTCAGTGATTTTTCTGCTGAAAAATCACTAGCGCACACCGCCGGCGTTTTGCGCTTTCAAGTGTGAATGGCCCCTCAGAATCCTAGCAACGACCCTGACAACAGGTGTGGTGTGCAATGTGCAAGGACATCAGAAGGTGCATAGACTGCACTGTCATTCCTGCTTGTGCGTTGTTCAGCAGTGCATTAATGCAAAGCACTGCTGCATGCATTTTTGTCTGCAATGCGATGCTGACCCATTCTGTGTCACTGAGTGAGATCAACACTGCAAGGTAGAACAGCGCAGGAGCCACGCATTGCAACTTGTGTTGTAAAGTGGGTACAGAGCAAGGGGCATAACTATAAATCATGGGATCCCACCCCCAAAGTTCTCGTCTTTCCCTTACCTACCCCTAGTGGCCCTCACAGCCTGGTCGCACACCTTGCAGGGGTCAATAAACAAGTGTAGCCATCGTAATCTCACATTTTCCTATTTATTTATTTTTTCCCACCCTCCCTCCCTCCCTCCCCGCCAACCAATGACAGCGAAAGGCTTCAGCCTATGACAGCGGATCGCTCCTAAGCATCCCAGGGGAACAGCCGTGTCACAAGGCTGTCCCCAGTACAGCGCTGCCGTAGATCACAGCACTGTACAGTGTAAATAGATGGCGATCACCACTGTGAGACTGATGACAGAGCGGAGCTCCATCATTCAAGCGGAGATGCGCATGCATCGGTGTGCACAATCCCCTGCAATCTCCGCCCCCAGGACTTCACGCGAATTGGCATTGAGCGGTCCTGGGGCTGCCACCACGTTCACGCCAATTGGCGTGGAACAGTCGGCAAGAAGCTAATACTGTTGTTTTATTATCTGCATTACTGGGCACCCTTTTTTCCACACGCCCCTTTTTGCATGTGTGCGGCAGCAGAGGCTGCATCACAAGGCCAATCCCTGCAAGATTTCATGCTGAAATGGATCAGTAATCGGCCTGCTGGAGATGGGCAGCCAACAGATCTCTCTCTGACTCAATCAAAGAGAGATCCGTCTCCTGGTCGAACTGCCCATATATCACTTGATGTATCGGCACCTTAAAGGGGCACTATGACGAAAAATTGTAAAATTTAAAATATGTGCAAACGGACAAATAAGAAGTACGTTTTTTTTCCAGCGTAAAATGAGCCATAAATTACTTTTCTCCTATGTTGCTGTCACTTACAGTAGGTAGTAGAAATCTGACAGAAGTGACAGGTTTTGGACCAGCCCATCTCTCCATAGGGGATTCTCAGCAAGGCTTTTATTCTTTATAAAGATATTCCTTAAAAAGAATTTAAACAGTGATGCTGCCCAGCTTCCCTGCTCGCTACACAGTTTTTTGGCTTTTGAAAATTAATGCATCCCTGAGAATCCCCTATGAAGAGATGGGCTAGTCCAAAACCTGATGATTCTGTCAGATTTCTACTACCTATTGTAAGTGACAGCAACATAGGAGAAAAGTAATTTATGGCTCATTTTACTCTGAAAAAAAAAACTTATGTCTTATTTGTATGTGTTTGCACATATTTAACATTTTTAAAAATTTTTGCCATAGTGCACCTTTAAGAAGAATACACATTTAAAGAGACTCTGTAACAAAATTTTCAGCCTTATTTCTTCTATCCTATAACTTCTTATACATGTTCTAATGTGGTCTGTGTTACTGCAGCCTTTCCTAGTTGCACAATGGCTGTATTATCTCTGTTATATGACCTAATCTTCTCTCCTCTGTCGTCTTTGTCGGGCTCAGGAACTCAGGCTGGAATGTGCAGCTCTGCTTGTGATAGGATAGAAGCTAGACACACCCTCCCCACGCCCCCCTGCAGGCTGTGTGAGTCACAGACTGAGCTTCTCTGAGCCTATCACAAGCCATGTCTTTTGTTTGTAAACACTGCCTAAAACTGGCAATTACAAGGCAGGATTGCTGCAGGGAGTGGCAGAAACAGCACAGAGGGGCCCAGGAGAACATCATGAATAGAATGGTATGCTTTTTATTGTAAGAATTTTAGAGTACAGATTCTCTTTAAGGATAAGGATAACGTTGTAGTATTATTAACCATTACCATTGTATTGAGTGCTGAGCCTATAAACATCCATTCCTGGAGCTGTCAAAGCTGACATTCCCAGATTTCCAGGTAATTGCTGAAGGTAAATAACCTTGGTTGTTTGCACATTACTTGCATGGGGAGTGTGTGAGAAAGCAGTGACATCAGCAGAGCAGTAAGACAAACAGAATGATTTTTGTTTTAGTTTTTCTGCATGGCCAATTATAGAGCAGGAAAGACATATCTCCCAACTTTTTGAGATGAGAAAGAGGGACCCTTTAAGACACGCCCTTACCACACCTCTAATGACGCCCCTGCCACGCCCCTTCGCCATGCATATCAAAGACTTCAGAATCATATGATGTAGTTTTATCATTCAAACCACACTGGCCCTTCTTATAATTTTTCTGCATTTTACATTTTAAAATAAGAAATATATCAATTTAATTGATGGGAATACAGTTTATATAGCCAGCGAAACATTTTTTTTCAGTAAAAAAATATATATATGTTTACACAGATCTGTACATCAGCCCCGAAAGAGACACAAATGAGTAAGAAAGAGGGACATAAGAATTTGAGATCCCAAAGAGGGACTGTCTCTCTGAAAGAGGGACATTTGGGAGCTATGGAAATATGAATACAGTTACTTATCTTCCAGAGTTCACCCCAGTTCTGCAAGGATAACTGTGAAATTCTGCTTTGGACAAGACTGAAACTGGGAATGGCTACAAAAGGCTGTAGAAAGTGCTGAGAAAAATTGGCAGTGGGAAGCAATATGGCACACTTTAGCCTCTGCAGTCACTTTATGGCAATGTGTGCAGCTGTTGGAGTGGGAGTGGCCTAATATCGATATTGTTGCTGGGTAGATTCTTCTGCATGCTAGAGTCGGCTCCCATGCCTTCCAAGTTTAACTATACTGATTTTGTGGGAACCATGCTGGGATGGGAGGCCACCTCCGCCCTTGTTCTTCTCCTCCTTTTACTAGGCCAGACTATTAGCATTGGGGGGCTGTCAGGTCCGGACTTATCTCACAGTAGTCTATAGATTTTTGTCCTCCACGAACCTACAAACCCCACCGAACTGCACCACAAGTGTGCCGTCTGTCTTAGCTGTCACTTCTCCCTTACTTTCCTTGCCCATCATAGATAGCTACAGGTTCCCCTTAATATTAAGGGTTCTTCTGGCTACCTAATACTAGTAACTAATGGTACCCCCAAGTATTAGGTAGCAAGAGGGACCTCAGTATTAAGTAGCAGAGGTGCCCACGACTAAAGGGATATCTTGTCAGTGGAATGCCGAAAGCAGACTGAGTAACCTCTCATTTACACTCTCATCAGGACTCTGGATAGGGAAAGAGGGACAGAGACACTAGGGAATGGGAGTGAGACACCTTTCCATCATAAGGCACCTATAGGCACGTGCCTACAGTGCCTTACGATAAATCCAGCCTTGTGGTGTTGGGATGCAGGTAGGAGGCCCCTCTCCTGCATCCCCCTGTTGCAGAGTAAAGCGCAATAGTGTGACTTCAGTGGGTCTCACCTGATCCTGAAGACTGTCCGTCCTCCTCAGCACCAGCCAGCTGCACCACTTCCTGTTCTGCATGTGGTGTGATTACGCATTGTGCAGAAGTACACTGTAAGGCTACAGATTTTATTGTTAAAGTGATGTGCCGATTAACCGTAAATCCAGTAATAGGCTGGATGGTGTCCTTTGCACTAATGGCCAAGCCAAGCTTTTGGGACACATCGGCTAAACGCTCCTATTCAAGTGAATGGGAGTGTTTAGCATTGCGTGGCTACCGGCAATTACGGTAGATTGCGCAAAGCAGCGTTCCAATCTCCATTTAACGCATCATTTCAGCCGGGGATCGGTTGAAAAGGGCGCCCGAGCTGCCTGTATGAAAAGGGCGCCGCCATAGACATCAATGTTATTTATATTTAAATATGGGCTACAAGGTGGAGAAAAGGGCGCCCGAGTTTTGATATAGGCTACAAGCGGGCTCCCCTTTGTAGCCCATATTTTTTCGGCTACAAGGTTTTCGGCTACAGTAAGGTGCCCCTTTGTAGCCCATATTATTGCCTTTTTTTCTAGCCGAAGTTTTTATATGGGCTACAAGTGCTGTAAGCCGAATTATTTCATTCCCCCACTATCCATGGCGGCCTGGAGGGGGAATAGTAATTAACACATCCCGGAGTTTTTTTGTAGCCGAAGTTTTTATATGGGCTACAAGCGCTGGAAGCCGAATTATTTCATTCCCCCACTATCCATGGCGGCCTGGAGGGGGAATAGTAATTAACACATCCCGGAGTATTTTTGTAGCCAAAGTTTTGATATGGGCTACAAGCGCTGGAAGCCGAAGTATTTCATTCCCCCACTATCTATGGCGGCCTGGAGGGGGAATAGTAATCAACACATCCCGGAGTTTTTTTGTAGCCGAAGTTTTTATATGGGCTACACCAGGCGCCTTTTTTGTAGCCGAAGTTTATATGGGCTACATCAGGCGCCTTTTTTGTAGCCGAAGTTGGTATATATGGGCTCCACCAGGTGCCCTTTTCTACCGGCGCCCTTTTCATGTAGACCCTTCAGCCGACCCTAGAAGTGGCATGCGAATTCTGGGGTCGCTTAGACGCCGCGTCTTCCTGTCCCCTCGCGGGAATGACAAACGTCGATCGAGACTGGAAGCCGATGATCGCCATACCGCCGTTTCCCGAATGAGATGGCACAGGATGACGTAGCTTCCGCTCGCCCCAACGCCAACAGATGTCCGTGTGAACCAGCTCTTAGAGTGCAGTTATCTTTTAATGACCAATAAATAAGTAATAGATAACCACTAGTCAACATTAAAGATTCAGCCACGGTCCACAGTGATTTAACCTCTTGAGGACCGCAGTGCTAAACCCCCCTAGTGACCAGGCCATTTTTTGTCAATTAGGCCACTGCAGCTTTAAGGCCAAGCTACAGGGCTGCACAACACAGGACACAAGTAATCACCCCCTTTTCTCCCCACCAACAGAGCCCTCTGTTGGTGGGGTCTGAGCGCTCCCCCCATGTTTATTTTTGTTTGTACAAAAATGTTTGTTATTGTTTTTTTAATTAAAATTAGTGTTACTTTAAATGTTCTCCCTCCCTCCCCCCAGCCGGCCAATCATGGCGATCGGCTGTCATCGGCTTCTGCCTATGAGAGCCGAACGCTCTTCATTGTCCAAGGGGGACAGCCATGCCACACGTCTGTCCCCAGTACAGCGCTGCTGCCGATCGCATCGCTGTACGTGTAAATAGACGGCGATCACACCGTCTAACAGTCTCCCGACTCCAGGTCAGCACACTGTTAAACTGTAATATGACAAACTTGAGCCATAGGGAAACATGGACATTACCTTGCACATTAGTTGTCCTTTCAGTTATAACTCTCAGCAACTGATATATAACTGACAGCAACTAATATATTTCATTTCTGACAAAATCTTGTCAGAACTGGAAGCAATCCCTGTTAGAATAAAATGGTGAAGTTCTGAGAGGAACTGGCAGCAAGGTAAGCATGTAATATTAATTTGAAGGTACATCAAGTGTTTCTTGATAATTTTACTCGGTTCAGGTACCCTTTAAATTACAGCTGGAAGGCGCTTGCTGGCTGGTAAACAGCAGGGCTGGTGCTTCCATAGGGAAAACTGGGCAATTGCCCAGGACCCTCGAGCCAGCTTCAGACCCCCCTCCAAAGTCTCCCCCCTACAGGCTCATTCACACCTAAAATCGCTAACCACTAACGATTTGTGGTAGTGTTTTCCATGGGTGATTTTTCTGTGATTAAATGCTGAAAAATCACTGTACAAATTCACGTTTTTGGAGCGATCACGATTAGCGATTCTATATATGCTAATGGCGATTTCTCCAAAATCGTGGGAAAATGCTGCATGTAACATGTTTGCGATTATCGCTAATCGCAGAACGCGTGCGATTATCGCTAATCACTCAAGTGTGAACACTGCCATAGACTAAAATAGCACTAGCGTTTTTAAAAACGCTAGCACTTCATCGATTAGCTGGAATCGCACTTTTCCCACTTAGGTGCGAACGGACCCTTAGGGCCCATTCACACTAGAAGCGCTTTTCTGAGCATTTTGTGATTGTACACACAATTGATCCCTGCAGAAGTTCCTTAAAATTTTAAGGAACTTCTGCAGGGATCAATTGTGTGTATAAATAAAAATCAGGTTTGTGTATTGTGCATTTTGTGATTGATTAGATTTTTTTAAAATCGCTCCAATTCACTTGCATTAAAATCGCGGTAAAAATTGCGGTGATTTTTCCACGACTTTCACCGCGATTTTGAAAAACCGCTAATCAATCGCAATATGCTCAGAAAAGCGCTTCTAGTATGAATGCCCTAAGTGTATAATGGTCCCCTGCAGTGAATTCACCTGTCCTGTCCACACGCTCCTCCATCAGTCTGCATGTTCCCCATCTTCAGCTCTTCTCAGTGAGTACCAGTCTAAAAAGGCTGCCAGAGGAAGGGTGTGAAGGCGTGTCCAACCTGGCCGAGCGTCTGCAATGCACAGATTGCAATGACAAAATGGTAGCATAACAAACGTGAACTTCTGTTAGATTCTGATAACCTTTCTGTTTACATGTATAATGTGTATATGAGGCGGTATGTTTACTGACCCTTTAAATGTCAATATAAGAAGGTATCAGCTGACCAGGATGCCAGTCTGCAGGCAGTAAAGGCCATACGGCTGCACGCAGCCCTGACAGGAATTCAGAAGGTGTGGTGCTTTACACTACTATAGACAGAACTTAAATAAACAGCAAGCTCCTGCAATATCTAGGCGACATGGGCATACCTATGTTTTGCTTTAGATAAAGTTTCTCACTGTGTTTCTATGCATTATATACGTTTTTATAATCCTTTATAGTCTGTCCAAACAGCAACTATTTTTATGGCGTTTTCTGTGCACAAAAGTGTCCATGGCAACAAAGCCATATCAAAATGCAGTTAGTTACTTTATTGTGAGGAGAGGAATGTGTCAATATCGAGTGTACATGTTAAGGTGCTCATAGTTATTAAAGAGCAACTGTAACCAAGGATTGAACTTCATCCCAATCAGCAGCTGACACCCTTTTTCCCATGGGAAACTTTTACCTTTTCTCAAACAGATCATCATGGGGGACTGTATGGCTGATATTGTGGTGAAACCCCTCCCACAGTGTGATGTCAGGAGGCAGACCTAGGTCCAGTGTGCTGTTCAGGAATTGCTCTTGAAAACAAAGAAAACACTGAGAATTGAGGAGATGGACTGGCCCAAAACCTGACAGTTCTGTCAGATTTTAAAGTGGATCTGAGATGAACTTTTACTCATTGCATACTTGTGTTCCTTTCCTATAGTTTATAGGGCATTCCTCAAGCCAAATACTGTTTTCTTTTAATACTCTAATTCCCTATAAACTAAACAAGCCCCGCCCAGTTTTTCAGAGAGCCTTGGCAGTAGCAAGGGCTCATGGGAGCTCAGTCGGGGCAGGAGGAGGGGGAGGTATTTCTAGCCAGAGATTTCAGAGGCAGAGGGGAGGAGGGGAGATTAGGTTTTTTTCAGTCTGAGTGCAGATGGTGCAGATAAGCCTGCCTCTGTGTAATGTTTACAAACAACATGGCTGCTGTCATTGTATCACAGGAAGAAATAACCATATTCTATTAAAGCTGTTTGCAGCTAGATTTGCTGTTTAAACTATCTAAACTTTACATAAGATATATATACAAGTTACTTGTTATAGCTAGTTTTTCATCTCAGATCCGCTTTAGCTGCCTACTTTTTGTGCGATAGTGGTCCTTTAAATAATAGTCACAGAAGACCTGAAAACATGTCAATTATTTAACTGTTGCCCCAGGTGGTTAACTCCGACATTGCAGGCAACACCCCCATTCATTAGACTTCTTTTATACAAATGGCTGTAATGTGCGCTTGCTGCACAGTCCAGCTGCTGATCTGTAGGACAATGAGGGCCATCCGATTGCTATGTACTGCAAATGAATGGTCATGTTTGTATCTGTGCATGTGTCAGGACTACACACACAGTGCACTTCCTGCGCAGCAGAGAGCTGCTTCATGCCACATCTACCAAGTTGGTGCGACCCACTCAGATCTGTAGGCAAAAGACAGGCACCACCCCATTTTATTTGCCGAGCACATTCAGCTGTCTGTAAACACCTGGCAGGTCCATAGGAACGATGGGGGGATGCACTGCTTTTAATGCCCCTTTGTGAAGGAGGCCTAGTATACAACATTCCTCCTCCTCAGAAAGTTCTTATTTGAATACCTGCAAAACAACAAAAGCATCAACTAAAATCCCTTATTGGTGTTGATTCATAAAGCATTACTGCATTGGGTGATGCAGGAAACAGCTGACTTTACCAATCACTTAGGAAAATGTCAATTCATAAACCCTGTTACCGCATGAAAAGCTAAAATTACAGAGCAGTGAGGTAAATTACCAACTTGTACGGTAATTACCTCAACACATGTCAGTAAATGTCAATTCATAAAGCAGACGTCAAGCAGTAAAGCCACAAAGCATTACCGCCTGCTTTGAAGTGGCGAAAAGAATGTGGAGAGTAGACTGGGAGCTGACTCACTAGCAGAAGGAGCTGTGACTGACAGGAGCAGGGAGCCAATAGAAACAGCCCCTGTTTTCCTGCAAGTCTGAATGTTAGAATGTTAGAATCTGATAGGACCCACAGCCTTCGCCGGCGGGACAATCTTTTACCCCCCCCCCCCCAGCCCCCCCGAGATCGGACCAAAACAGGCATCCCCTCAATACCTTAGGCTGTGTTTCTATTTAACCTCTTTAGTACCTGTTAGAAGCTAGTGGGGAAAATCACACAAGCAGGGCATGTGTAAAGTTTCTTGGAAGTTAATCTAAGCTGTGGCAATTAAATAGAATGCTAAAGAAGATTGATAGACAGATTCAGAGCAAGCAGAGGCAGTATAAGAAAACATGTACATCTAATGGGGTGTTGGGATGCCTCGCAATGCCCTCACTGCACGGAAAAAGCTTGTCGAGCTGTTACCACAAAGGTTTTTGTCAATGGGCTTCGGTAATTTACCGCGTTCTACCGCACCTGTGAAAATTTTTATGAATTAGCACACAAAAGTCTAAAATTCTTAATGCGGTATTCACTCGACCAGATTATTTTTACCGCACAGCCTGAATTGACCCCTTTGCGTAAAGAATCTTGCCACATTTTCCAAAAATGCTTGAGTAGGGTTTCTGTCCTCTAAAGCCGAAAGATAAGATGGCATGGAGGATAGAAGACATGTGCCAGGTTGTTCTTATTTTATAGGCAACCAGGAGCCTATTTATTAATCATGGGGTCCCCCAGCAAAGCTTTGACGGGGCTCCTTAATGTTCAAGACCCTTCCCTTGCCTCTTGGTGATCCTCACAGCCTGGGGCCCCATCTTACAAGGCTCATAAAACAAGTGTTACGATCGTGATCTTCACACCGATAACACTAGGGACTTCTCCCCCTGAGTTACGCCCCTGTAGGCAACCCGTGTACTGCAGAACTGGTCAGGGCGTGATTCCAAAAATGTAACCTCTGCCCAGAGGCGGGACAAGGTCCTCCAGCACCCAAGGCTGAGACACCAAAGTGCGCCCCTCCATCCCTGCCACCCCAGCTGTCACACACTGATTGCTATTAGACTAAGAGGGCCACAGAGCCCACAACCTCCCCAACACCTTAATATCTAGTTATCTGGCTTGCAGTCACTGCTATGTATCCCCTTTTCTTATTTATTTCTGTTTTAAACACATTTAGGAATGACAGCTGAATGAATTGTGCTCCCCCTCCTACACTGCGCCCTGAGGCTGGAGCCTCTCCAGCCTATGCCTCGGCCCGGCCCTGCCTCTGCCGGCTTTACCATCTATCTACCAACTATCTTTTGGCAGTCATGACGCTGGTGTTCAGTCGTTATGGCCTCTGTTTTCCTTACTCATTACAGATTGTCTTATATTGAGTTTTCACACAATCCCTCCCTTCACAACTTTCAGTTGATGAATTCTTTCATGACAACTTAGATCTGGTTTTAGTAAGTCCAAATGAGGCCTCGGGCTGCAGCCCCAGATTTATCCTGCTGTTGTTATGAATTGGATAGAATAACACGAATCTCAACAACTTGTGTTGCAAAGATCTACTCTCCATTACCTTGGACCTGAAAGCCTGCTTCATGGTCCATACAAATCGTTCAGCCAAAGCATTAGTAGTGGGCAGTATAGATGATATGCAACATTTCAAAATTCTTCCAACATGAACTGATGGCCATTTTCACAGACAACCACCTCTAGAAGACCATGTCTTACAAACGCATTTTTGCAAGTTGGGTTCTTTCGTAGTGTAGATTGATTAAATATGATCTTTGTTTTTTAATCTGAATGATCCAATCAAAAAAATGATCATTGGCTAAAAATTGTACTATTAATGGGCATCTTTAGTGGATAATGGATAAATCTGATGAGGTATAGTCTATGCCACTTGTGCCAGGCCAGCATACATAACTTCAATGCAGACATTTCAGTTTTACTTTTCCCAGATGTTTTTCATCAATTTCTTGAAGCATTCTAAATTGCAACTTTCTGAGGACACTTAAACAAACTTCCCACATCAGATGTCCTTCATATGTATGCTCATGCCTGAAAGAGTAGTATGGAACCAAGGTGTGGTCACTTGCGTACTTCCAGCCAGTTACCTCATAAACTCATGCTTGTGGATTGAAAGGGTCTCATTTTGTCAGGGACAGCACTACCACAGAAGCAAAGGGGGCAATTGCCTCAAGGCCCCCAAGAGCTACCAGGCTCCCCCAGATCTCCCAAGCTTGTGCTACCCGCAAAGTTTTGTCAGCATAGCAACTCACCTGCACACTGCTCTATCTGTGGTCCACGTCTGCATCCCCGCTAGCTTCTTTTTCTCCATGGCCTGTCCCATGTCATTACGCTGGGTCACTAAGAAGAGGCGGCTAGAGGGGATGAAGGCGAGAGCGGACGGACTGGAGCAGTGTGGCGGGATAGGTGAGTTGCTATGCTGACAAAACAAGGTGCAGGGGCTCTGGGAGCACGGTATAGTTGAAGGGGGAGATCTGGGGGTCAATGTGCTGCGATGGGAGCCCAAGTTAATATTGCCCAGCGTTTTGTTTCCCATTCAATCAATTTACTCTGTCTGATGTAAGTAACACAGTTGGAATTTTTAATTTTGACAAGCATGCAATGGACGACGTGTAGGTGATGATGTTTGTTGTAACCCACTGGATAGTAGAAAATAGAAGTTACATCAATGATCTGGGAGAAGGTGTGCCTCCCCACGGATGGGAGATTGGGGGATAACAGCTGTCAACTGTACTATAAAAAGAACAATTATTTATTTATGTATGTGTTTATATCACCTTAGCCAAATGCAGAATGTAGTGCTATAACTGCTTTGTTTGCCAGTCAGCCTTGATCTGGATGATGTCTGGAGGATACTTTTGGCGTCAGACGTGCTCCTACCTGTCCCTTTTATGTAATAAAATCCCGCTGTCCCTTCACCTTCTAATTTATTTCTCTTTCATGATTGATGTACTACAGATCTGTGTAAATATACTCTATTCATTTATCTACTAAAAATGTGTGTTTGGGACTCTAAACTTTATTCTTATCCTGTGAATTGCCGATAATGACATCTTGCTACTAAGGTTGTTTAATGTTTTAGAAAGGTCCTAAGCCCTTAAACAACCTTAGTAACAAGATGTCATTACCAGCATCTGCATAGGTTACCTGGTCCCAGTGATCACGTCTCCTCCACTTCTTGGTTAGTTTGCAAGAGTCCTGCAGCCAGCCAATTACCATATGGGGACTGAAGCTGCACGGTGATTGGTTGGCTGCAGGTCAGCTGCAAACTTACTATGAAGTCGAGGAGACGCGATTGCCAGGAGAATGTAATGTATAACTACACCCCTGCCTACTCCCACACTGAACCCTCCCTCTACCTATGCCTAACTCTAAGACCCACCAGGTGCCTAAGGGCCCGTTTCCACTACAGCGAATCTGCATGCGTTTTCTGTATGCAGATTCACACAAGTAATAGAAGTGGATGGGCCTGTTTCCACTCGTGCAGGATTCCGTGCGGTTTGTAGTGCAGAAAAAATCTGCACGGCAGACCCATCAGAATTCGCACTCCGCACACCCGCACGCGATTCGTCGGTAATGTAACTAAATAGCAAAACTGCAAGCATTTTAGTCTTGCGGTTTTCCCGACGTTTCCGTGTGCATTGACATGGTTAAAATCACGTTGCACAAACCGCGAGCGATTCCACGTGAAAATCTGCATAGAAACGCCAACAAAACCGCAACCGCATGCCACTGGCGAACGGAGGGGGCTATTCTGGGTGTCTGGACCCCCCCGCACTGAGCTGTGTATTCAGCCAGGGAAGCCCACATAATATAAACAGCCTCCTTCTCCCTCCCTTCTTACTTCTGGCGCCTCCCTCCAGCTAATTGAATGAGAGAGGCAGCCAAGCCTACCCCCCACAAGAAGCTGCAGGCTGAGAATGTTGATTCTGGAGTCCCCCAGTCCCTGACTCTCCTCAGCACAGAAGTGTCAGCTAAACCAGTCACTCCTGCCTGCCCTGTGCTGAAGTCTGCAGAAGCTGTGAGTATGTAACCTGTGATGGACCTGGGAGGAAATGACCTCCTGGTGTTATCAACTCAGCTCTGCTAGAGGTAAATAAGTGCAGCAGATAAGAAAACACAAACATTAAAAATCAGTCAAGATGCAAACACTGCTACTATTTCATGATGCCTATAAATGTGTAAATGCCTTTTCCATTATAAGTGCCCTGAAGTATCCCCTGAAATGCCTGTCTGTAGTGTAATGTAGGGCAGAAGAGGTTTACATTATGGACATGATGCAATTAGAGGACAGGCAAGCTGGTTAATATACACAGCATGATGCAGAGCTTGCCTGGAGGGTCTGTGGGAAAACATCTGTCTGGTCTCTCCCCATTGTTATTATGACTGCATGTGTGGATAAGGTGTTAAACAAGTTGAAAAGTTTTTGACAGTCCCTAGACTCCAGGAGGGCGGCTTTCTGACTTGTGTGAGAGACTGGCAGGGACAGGAGTCTGATTGCAGGCAAGTAGCCTCTGTGTGATGTGGGACTGCAATACAGATGAGCTCTCTGCTCCATCTCAGGCTATTCTCAATTTCTCCACTCCTCCTCTCTCTGGGCTAGTGCATCGCCAAAATGAGAATAGCAATCGCTAGCAATTTGTGAGTGTGATTTTGTGAAGCGATTTTCAGATCGATTTTTGAATGAATCGCTCAAAAACATGCTACATGCAGTATACCTGCGATTTTGAAAAAGTCACGACACTGCTGTGGGAACACCCTCATAGGGTAACATTAGCCAAGCGCTTTTCAAATCACTGTTGATTTGAAAAACGCTCAGAAGCATTCTTGGTGTGCACCAGCCCTCCCTCATTCACCTTTGTTTCCCTCTTCCCCTAGTGCTGGCTGTGTCTTCTTGTCATACAGGAAAGCTAAATAAAAGTGCAATTCTGGTGAGGCAAGATATTATTATTTAGTATTTATATAGCGCCGCCATCTTCCGCAGTTGCATATATCCCTGCATCATATGGGTATCGCTTGCACTATGTGACATGTGACATATTCCACTGAATTGTCCAAACTAAGTCTATTTCCCAGTTAAAGAAAGGTGGGGGGGAAAGGCTGCGCATCCCTAAACACATGTTGCAATTGAATGGTTAATCGCACAGGCATACACCGCCTCTGCCAGACTGAAAAATGCATGCCCTGCATCCAAGACAAGTGCTAACATTTATTAAACTAGGAGCTACTTTAGCTTCCAATATGGTTTGCATGCAAAGTATATTATACTAGACACTTGCGCCACGGTGAGGCAGACCCCCGGGCAAGTGACCTAACCTAAATTTAAAACCTTGGGAGAAGCTAAGCAAGAAAAAATGTGTAACTTACATTTGGTAGAACAGCGAGGAGAACGCCAGCGCATACCACTCCTCGCTAAGTCTATCTCCCGTTCCTCTCTCGGGGAGTTGTTCCAGTGCTGTCCCCTGTTCAAATTTGCTGCTACCAGAAGCCCTCAGAAACACTTGTGTCCTTGAGTACTTCCAAAGATAGGCAGCTCCGTAATACGCCAGCGCACTTTTGTGCATGGGCAGTATGGAGCCACCTGTATTCGGAAGCACTCGAGGACATAACTACTTCTGGACCTTTCAGGAATCCCCCGCTTAAAAATCCTGCGTTTGCCCCTGGCATACGCATTTGTTGCCGCGAGCATTTGATTTAAATACAAGATAAAGGAGCATTTCAGATATCTGGCATTAAAGAGGAACTGTCGCGAAAATCTTAAAATTTAAAACACATACAAATAAGAAGTAGATTTCTCCCAGAGTAAAATGAGCCATAAATTGCTTCTCTCCTATGTTGCTGTCACTCACAGTAGGTAGTAGAAATCGGACATTACTGACAGGTGTTGGGCTAGTCCATCTCTCCATAGGGATTCTCAGCAGTGCTGCTCAAATCCGGATCCGGGAGTCTTCCGGATAGTTCTATCCGGATATCTCCCAGTTACCTGTGCGGGGTGGGCGGGGGTCAATCTTACCTGTCTGATGTCTTCTTCGGTCTGTCCCTTGGCGCCTCCCACGATGCAGTCCAAGTGGCGGTCACGTGATTACAAACACTTCCTCCTTCCGGGTTGAAGGAAGAAGTGTTTGTAATCACGTGATGCGCGTGGAGCGCATCATGAGAGGCGCCGAGGGACGGGCGAAGAAGACGTCAGACAGGTAAGATTGACCCACCCCGCACAGGTTTACTGGGAGATATCCGGATAGCAACTTTCCGGGTATCTCCCGGATCCGGATTTGAGCAGCACTACTGAGAATCCCTATGGAGAGATGGACTAGCCCAAAACCTGTCAGTAATGTCTGATTTCTACTACCTACTGTGAGTGACAGCAACATAGGAGAGAAGCAATTTATGGCTCATTTTACTCTGGGAGAAATCTACTTCTTATTTGTATGTGTTTTAAATTTTAAGATTTTCGTGACAGTTCCTCTTTAATGCCAGATATCTGAAATGCTCCTTTATCTTGTATTTAAATCAAATGCTTATAGAGAGGAAAAGTGACTGTGAAAAAAAGATCAGTGTGATATGGAAATGGTTTTTGCATGTGAATTATTCATGATCTGGGGGTGGGGAAAGGGCAGGAGGGAAAGTGTAGGAAAGACAAGTGTTTTTTGTTTAAAAAAAAAAAGTGTCCCTTTTTCTCATCTGAAAAAGTTATTGTGTATAATATCACATGCATTAAACTGACCCTCCACAATTGCTGGCAAAAGAGTAATCCGTTCAATTCGGCTCCATACATAGCCGGGATAAATGACAAACTGTACTTCAACTTCCTTACATGTCAGCATGTAAAACATGCATGTGTAACACAGTTATACCACAGGGTTCCTAACAGAGACTGTGATATGGGAGTGTCCAGTGTTTGTTGACAGTCAGTGGATTAGTGGAGATGTGTAAAAAGAGTAAAAAGCACCTACTTTGTGCAGCTAATTAATCATGCAGTAAGTTGGATGTTTTCAGGCACTCCATATTCCACAAAGAGAGTATAAATTCTGGCCTGCCAGTCAATAGATTAGTGCTGGTGCAGAAAGTTAGTAACAACGGCTCCTACTTACTGCTGCAGCATGGTGGGGGTGCACAGGCTAGCTGTAATCCAAACAGGATGCCATTGGAATGGTTGCAAAACCTGAAGTTAAGGCATGGACCACAGTTATGGACATGGTGCACGTTTCCCTACATCCTGAATCCCAGCGACGGGGGAACGCAAGCGGCCGGACTGCGCCTGCGCTGACTAGCGCAGAACTTACTGAACCACCTCTCCACATAGGTCCTATATCCAGGGCCGGATTTAGGCCAAGGCCGCCTAGGCCATGGCCTAGGGCACCACAGGAGCAAGGGCACCAAAGCAGAAGCCTAAACTGGTGCAGCATTTGCAAGCTTGCAAATGCTGCAATGCAGTGAGATCAAATGAGCGCCTGACCACGGTAGCCACCTGTGCAGCAGCCACCTTGCTCTCTGTGCACATTTGCATTGTGGCCGGCAGCTATGGACTTGGGCAGGATTGGAGACGCAAAGGAAGAGGAAGCTTCTGCACTGGAGATGAGTGGAGAAATGAGTGACACTGAAGGCTGCTGCAGTGTGAAGCTGAGCTGGCTACTGATACTGAACGGAGGGGTGGGAAAAGGAGGGATTAAGGGAGTCATCTTGCTACCTATACTGGAGGGAAAGGGGGAGGTGTCCTCTGGCTACCTATACTAGAGAGAAGAGGGAGGGGTCATCTCGCTACCTATAATGAAGGGGGGGGGGCTGGCGACAGTGGCCTTGGGCGGTAAAGAGTACAAATCCGGCCCTGCCTATATCCGAGCACCCTCACAATGGCAGCGGTCGCCGGGCGCTATTGTTACACCCCTACCCATAGCCCTCAGCTGATCATGTGTAACGCTTGCTTTAAAGAGAACACAAGGCGGTTCATGGGGGAACAGATGGGACACAGAGGCATTTTCTCTGCCTCATGACATGCCTCTATGTCCCCCCCCCACTCTCTGACCCCCCCTCTCCGCCGTGCTATAGCATACCTCCCAACATTTGAATTATTGAAAGCGGGACACTTAGGACACACCTCCAACCCCCCTAGTCACGCCCACCAATTTTTTTAAAATAAATATTTTTAATTAATAAAATTAATTACTCCCGAAAGGGAGGCGCGTGAGGGTGCCAGTGGGTGGGGAGGAGGGTGAGGGTGGCCGTGGGTGGGAAGAGAGGGGGGGGGGGAAAAACGATCAAGGCACCGGCCCGGGGATGCGTATGCGGCATGGATGGCCGCTGCCATTTAATTTCTCCCTCCCTCCCTCCTAATATGCCCCCAGTGTCCCCCCTGCCTGCAGAGTAAAAAATGCGCAGCGGAGCGGGCTGTAAATCTTACCATTGCCTCTCCGGATCCCGGTACGCAGCGGAGAGGCAATGGTAAGATTTACAGCCCGCTCCACTGCACATTTTTTTTTATGCCGCATACGCATCCCCGGGCAGGTGCCTTGATCGTTCCCCCCCTCTCTCCCCAGCGGCCGACATGATGAGATAGACAGGGGTATGTACAGTGCCTAGCACACAAATAACTATGCTGTGTTCCTTGATTACTTTCTCTACCTGAAAGAGTTATATATCAGGTATGTACAGGCCCGGCCCGCTTATGAGGCGGGGTGAAACTTTTGCCTCAGGCAGCAAATTTCCAGGGGCGGCACCCGCCCGTCCGTGGGTGCGGGGAGCCGGCCGCCAAGCTGGAGGGGTAGCTGGCAGGACGGGGGTATTGGGCCTAGCGGCGGGGAGGGGGGTCGGACCCCCCCTTCCTCGCCTGGGCCCCCCGATCTGCGCTCCCCTCCAGCCTTAAATCGAAGCAGCCGCTATTTGTAAGAGGCACGGGCGGGGAGGACTCACCTCTTCCTCGCTCCAGCGTGCGCTCCACTGAAGTCACTTCCTGCAACGCTGCAGGAAGTGACGTCAGTGGAGTGCACGCTGGGAAGAGGTGAGTCCTCCCCGCCCGTGCCTCTTACAAATAGCGGCCGCTTCGATTTAAGGCTGGAGGGGAGCGCATATCAGGGGACCCAGGCAAGGGAGGGGGGGGGCCGACCCCCCTCCCCGCCGCTAGGCCCAATACCCCCTTCCTGCCAGCTACCCCTCCAGCTCGGCGGCCCCCCAGAGCGCCCCCCCACCAGGGGGGGGGAAGGGGTGGTGTCAATTTTTTCAAAATTTGCCTCAGGCGGCAAAAAGTCTAGGGCCGGCGCTGGGTATGTAAGTGGCTGATTCAGTCCTGACTCAGACAGGAAGTGACTACAGTGTGACCCTCACTGATAAGAAATTCCAACTATAAAACACTTTTCTAGCAGAAAATGGCTCCTGAGAGCAAGAAAGAGGTAAAAAAGGGGAATTTCTTATCACACTGTAGTCACTTCCTGTCTGAGTCAGGACTGAGTCAGCCACTTACATACCTGATATTTAACTTTTTCAGGCAGAGAAAGAAAA
The DNA here is from genome assembly GCF_040937935.1 of Hyperolius riggenbachi. Taxonomy (NCBI): domain Eukaryota; kingdom Metazoa; phylum Chordata; class Amphibia; order Anura; family Hyperoliidae; genus Hyperolius; species Hyperolius riggenbachi. The sequence goes on from NC_090654.1 coordinate 248,867,025, forward strand.
AAAGGAACACAGCATAGTTATTTGTGTGCTAGGCACTGTACATACACATGTCTATCTCATCATGTCACATGTCACTTCAGGTATCCTTTAAGCTATAAATAAAAAGCAGAAATAATGACCCGTTGAACTTTCCTGCAGTAAAACCTTATTGTAAGCTGTCTTTCACTGTTTCTTGCCTGTTTACATGTGCCAGAAAACAGGACTGTATTCAACCCAGAGAAGCTCTTTTGTGTAGATAACAACTGAAGTTTTATAACGCTTCCTGTTCTGGAGAGCAATATGAGACTCTTTTCTTTGCTACTAATTTGTGCAGTACCAAGGCTAATGGCAGTTTCATCAGGCAATTAGAATGTTATTTGAATGATAATCTGTACTCTTGAGTGTTACAACATATGTTTTATGTATGTTCTTCTATATCAAAATACTTTGTCCCACGGCTCTGAGCGTCTCCTGGAATGGGAAACTGCTTTGAAGTAGAATGTGGAAATGGCAAGTGACATTAAAGTCCGGTTTAGCACAGGTGGTGGCGAGTTTCTGTGGTGTGTCACTAAGAGGAAGGCTACACCTCAGCTAATTTTGGGTACTTGCAGTAGGAGAACAGAGGCGCCAGCAGAATAAAAGTGGATAAAACCTTTAAAATTTGCTTGGAGGAAGCGGTGGACTTACCTCCATAAAGCAGACACGAAAGACTGTCTGAAAAGTAGCAATCACATTTATTATATGGTACCCCAAAAGTGCAACGCGTTTCGCAGGCCGAGCCCGCTTCATCAGGCAATAAAGTGGGGACAAAACAGAATTCCAGCAGTAGCAGGTGTAGCGCCTCTGTTCTCCTACTGCAAAATCGTGTCCACCCCTGGTGGAGGAGTGATCTACCCCTTTTTCTCATCTACAGAGAGCGACTTCTTAATCCTGAGTGAGGACAGGTCTAATCTCCTCACCTGCTTATACAGTGGTTGCCTGTGTGGTAACCCACGTTTGTGAGTATATCTTCTCACTGATTTGCCTTACTTCGTTTATGTTTTAACATACTACACTATATTGGGCTCTCGGTTTCTCTAAATTTTGGGTACTTATTAAAGAAGGCTGGGCTCTCTTCAACCAATGAGGGAGGTTTTCTAAAGATGGAATAGTCTGGAGGGCATTAGTGGTTGTATACATTGTAGCCTAGAATGGATTATACTATTATATAGTATTTATATAGTGCAGACATACAAACTCCATGCAGATAGTGCCCTGGCTAGGATTCAAACCGGGGACATAGCGTTGCAAGGTGAGAGTGCTAACTACTACACCACAGTGCTGCTCATATCAGATCATAGTGGGATTACCAGAAGGTCATTAACCTCTTGCGGACGTAGGCTATTGAACTCTATGCCATGTTTACTGCCTCTAATCCCTGCCAGGGTATAGATGTCAATCACTGTAACTGCACGCTCCCATTGCTCACCCACTCAGATGTCTGATATCAGCTGAGCGCCATATGCCAATCAGTAATGAAATCAGCTCCTGCCCCAGTGAACTAATCACGGTAATCACAGCACAAATTTTCAAAAAAAAGCTCTGGTCGCTAACCTAAAGTAGAATGGCGGTGGGAGAATGTTTAAGAATGGCGGCGGGACAGCTGCTCTCTCGTTCCTCCACGACACATATATGTGTAACCCCGCGAGGAACGAAATTTGACGGGAACTCGCACGAGCGCTCGCTTGCTTCCATCATTCTGCACAGCGGGCCCCAGCGTTCAGCCTGCCAGCCAATGATTGTTGCTGGCAGGCTGTTTATTTATTTTTATTTTTTTGCAGAAATGTTGGTCTTTTTTTTTTATTAATAACCGAAAGACAGAAAGGAGAAGAGTTAAAACCTCTATGATAACTTTATTGGTGTCTGAATGTGACAGTCGCAGGGACTATTATTTCATCCCTGATACAGTTCACATTAAATTTTATGCACACTAGAAATATTTGCATTTCCTTGACCCTCTCTAGTCATGAGAAGTTGCACTGCATCCCTGTTTGAGAAGCACCTTAAACAACTGCATGTGTCTGCTACACAGAGACACATGTTTGTGACTGGTTCTCTTTAAATATTTGTCTTGTTTGAGATGGAGGATGTTATTTACTGATTTCTATGGTAGGTAATTACACTTCAGTGCTGCTTATATAAGGAACGTTTATTGTTGTTGTTCAGCCACTTTTCAGTCATGTGTGACTCTTTGTGACCCCATGGACTGCAGAACGCTAAGCCCCGCTATCCTCTACTGCCTACCGAAGCTTGTTTGTTGCTTCCATGATACTATATAGCCAGCTCCTTTTCCACCGCCCTCTCATCCTATTGCCTGGCAGCCCTGTAGATCTATTTGGCTGCAATAGTGTCTGAATAACACCAGAAACAAGCATGCAGCTAATCTTGTCAGATCTGACAAATGTCTGAAACACCTGCTGCATGCTTGTTCAGGGTATATGGCTGAAAGTATTAGAGGCAAAGGGTCAGCAGGACAGCCAGGCAACTTGTATTAAAAGGAAATAAATATGGCAGCATTCATATCCCTTTCTTTACAGCTGTCCTTTAGGTATTGACTGAATGGATCTTCTTGCAGTCCAAGGAACTCTAAAAAGTGTTCATACTGGTAAATACTGGTAAATAACAGATCACTTATGTGTGCCATAAAGCTGTAAACGAGGCATGCTATTATGGACTTTGTTTACAGTAGATCTTGTTATTACTCACTGCTAGCAGTCTGTGGACTATGAGAATATTCTCAGCTGATATACATAGTGTGGCCAGGCAAGACATGACAAGACCACATTCCAGCCTGATCACAGAGGGATCCTGTGAGTCAGCAGATGATGACCACACTGCCTGATGATGTGTGCCTTGCTAGAACCACAACTACAAGCACAGGATGATGATGCTGAGATGTGATTGTCATGTATTGCTGATATCATAGCTCACAACTGTCCCTCTTTGGGAACCCTGTCCCTCTGTCCATCTTTCTTCCTCATTTGTCCCTCTTTCTATGTAAATATATATATTTCTCTACTGAAAAATGTGTTTAATTGCCTCTAAACTTTATTCCCATCCTTTAAATTGATATATTTCATATTTTCAAATATTAATATGAAAGAAAATGAACCAGGATAAAAAGGACCAGTGTGGTTTAAATGATAAAACAACATATTTTTCTTATGAAACCTTTATGATATGTGTGACTAGGGGTGTTCCAGGGGCGTGATCAGGGTGTGGCAGGGGCGTGGCTTGAGTGTCCCTCTTTCTCATCTCAAAAAGTTGGGAGGTATGCATTCTGTACTGTACCTAATATTTAATATTGTTACATAAGGTGACACCAATTTTTCATACATATTCGATTTTCAGATATCTCACCACCTATCAATTTATAGCTTAGTGGTTTGCATTCTGATCATTTTTACACATCTAATTACATCCATTCTTACAAGAACCTAACACCTCACACCAACCATTCTCTCACCCCTCTTTCCTTCCCAGTCACACCGATAACCATCCTTATCCCTCCAAACACTCTCTGCCACACTCAAACCCCTTCACCTTGCTCTCCCTATCAGCCTTCCTCTACTAAATTCTCTACGGTCCACCCTTTTGAAATTGCGAGGTAAGGTCATCCCAGAGTTGTCTCCTGACCCTTCTCCTTTCCAGGGTTATTAATCCACTTCCTTCCTCAAACCATTCCTTTCCTTCCTCATGCCCCAATTGGGACACAATTTTCTCCATCCATTCGAAAAGAGAGGGAGGATCTAAGTTCTTCCACTTTTTTAGAATCAGTCGTTTTGCTATGGCAATACCAAGTTTTAGTAAAAGATCACCTACTTTATCCTGACCAGACAAATCTGGGTCCTGGATTCCAAACAGTATCAGATTGGTTTCAAGTGGGGTAATCTGCGATCAAATTTGAACAAAAAAGACCCTCCAACTTTATCCAGAGTGTGTGGCATTCATAGATTATGGACCAGACCAGAGAGCCCTGGGCATTTTTGCATTTCCAACACAGCATTATCTAATAGGCCGATTCTTGCCATATGCACCGGAGTTAAATACAATCTGGCTATAATTTAAAATTAAGAAAGTTGTAAACGAGTTTCGGAGAAGGACCAGATTTCCTGAAAAATTTTAGCCCATGTTTCGGAGGACAAATGAATCCCTTCCTCACTTTACCATTTGATACAATAAGGTGTAAGGACCCTATGAGAGACATGTATTGCTGTAATATAAACTGGTATATTTTGGAGAAGCAGTTGCGGGGGAACAGCACTACCACCGCAGCTGCCTCCAGCTCTCTGCCTAGCAATCTATCCGTGCCTCGGGCTTCTAGCACGCCGAGGACGGGTTTGTCAGCTGCACATAAGGTCGCCTTATCGCGTGCATGCGCGCACAGACAGGACCTTTATGCGGGGAGGAGGCGCGTCAGCTGACCGGCCGGTCGGCTGACGTCAGAGGAAACACTCGCCGCTCCTCATTGGCTGAGAGGAGTAGGCGTGACGGAGGGGTCTCCTCTGCTTCATAAGCCAAGCTGAATCACTCGCAACTTGTCTGCTGTTGCGAATACTTTGTGTTAGCGCTCAGACCTTAGATAGTTCCGGTGTGCTTTGATCCGAAAGGAAACCGGGGATTTCACACAAGATAGGAATTGTTTGATAGCTATAAAGATTATTCATTACTGTGTTATTATCTGTGCATGACTCTGGCTTGTTCTGATTACTCTTCTGCTCTGTGATTCTGTACCTCTGCCCATCTGATCTTGCTGCTGACTCTGCCTGTTTAAACCTTCTTGTCTCTGCCTTCCGATTTTGTACTGCATCTGTCTGTCTGTTGCCAACCCGATTAGTCTGACCACTCTACTCTCACCAGAGGGCCCTTGACCCTGGTGAGGGGCTCTGTACTGTTAGTACCCACCAGCTCCTCTGGTGAGGTATAGCTAAACCTATCAGTACTACTGTTGCACCAATCACTATACTTGCTATTGCTGTCACATCAGCTGTCTAATATACCTGCATTATAGGTGATTCTGCAGATCACCATATAATCAGGTATATATCTGCATTATAGGTGATACTGCAGATCACCTAATAATCAGAACTCTGTTTGTTGCTGACACAAATCGTTACATTAATGCTTCCATAAGGGCAAACTGGACACCTGCTAAGGCCACTGAGCTCCTTAGGTCAGCAAAGTACCACAATGTAATGGCCCCCCTCTTTAACTTGTGTGCAGCCCCATTTTACTCAAAACTTTCACAGAGCAGCACTGCCGGTTATCAACATTGAGGCAGCATTAAATCACAACTGAAGTGAGAGGTATATAGAGGCTGCCATATTTATTACCTTGTAAACAATGCTGTCCTGCTAATCCTCTGCCTCTAATACTGTTAGCCATTTTAAGTCTGAAACTACCGTACTAAAAACTTTAATAGGCTATCATTCAAAAGGAGGCAGGACTTTTGCAATTGCTCTCCACCCTACAGACCCATGTCTAAGCAAGGTGTGTTCAGACTGACTGGTTGTAGGCCACAGACGAAGAGAGGGTAATTTACATAGTTACATGGTTAATTTGGTTGAAAAAAGACATCTGTCTATCAAGTTCAACCAGAAAAAAAAGATACACCATCCTGAACATGCACATATCTCAGTTGATCCAGGGGAAGGTGACAAACTTTGCAAGGCCTGGGCCAATTAGCCTTAATGGGGAAAAATTCTTCCCCGACTCCAGATGGCAGTCAGATAAATCCCTGGATCAACTTTTTTGAGAATTGCCTAGTAATTATAGCCATGGATGCCCTTCAATGCAAGGAAAGCATCCAAGCCCTCTTTAAGTGCAGATATAGAGTTTGCCATAACTACTTCCTGAGGTAAGATGTTCCAGATTTTAACCACTCTCACTCAAAGGGACCCCTTTCTAAATAGATGGCAAAAACTTTTTTCTCTATAAGCAAATTATGTCTCCTTGTCCGTTGTGCAATCCTAGGGACAAAACGCTAATCTTCCAAGCTCTTGTATTGCCCTCTGATTTATTTATACATGTTAATCAGGTCACCTCTCAGTTGCCTTGTTTTCAAGCTAAATTAGCCAAGTTTGTCCAACCTTTCTTGGTAAGTGAGATCTTCCATCCCTCCTGCCCATCTTTGTACCCGTTTTAGATGGTCAATGTCCTTTCTATAGTGTGGTGCCAAATATGTATCCCATTCTCCAGATGTGGCCTCACAAGTGATTTATACAGAGGGAGTATTATATTATCATCTGGAGATATTATTCAAAATCATACACGCTCCTAGACTCTGCAGCGCTATGTGTGCTGTAACCCATTGACCTTACTCAGCCAATGCAGTGATGAATAGAATTCTTAATTCATCTTCATCAGATTGCCATGGTTACACAATGACCCAGGTTTGGCCAAAAAGATTCAGTTCTGGCAATTCCAGTTTCCAGCAGAGAAAGATCTTTCTCATAATAAATATTCTAATGGAGCCATCAAATGGTTGAACTTCATTCATAAGAATGTAGACCTCTTTGCACCATCTGGTCCATATGACCTAGGGGTCTAGCTAGAAGAGAGCAGCCCCTGCTATCGCAGTGGTGTCCAGAGCTACTAACCTTCCCTTCCTCCCATACAGGGGTCCATCCTTCAGATCAGGTGTTTTTGTGTCTACACTTGTTACCGGTGTGAAGATTGTTTTATGACCCTTGTGATATAGGTCCCAAGGCCATGAAGGACCCCAGGGAAAGGGGTGTGAACATTTGGGAGCCATCAAAGTTTCACTGGGGGCCCCATGAATTGTAGTTACATCACTGATAGTACCGCTGACAAAAAAAATAATAATACGATAAATGTAAAATATTCCTTTACAAAATGTTGCAGCTCCATTGAAAAAAATATCAATGAACTCTGCTCTCAGGGCTGGTGCACACCGAGCGGCTTTTTGGGCGTTTTCAGATCCGCTTGCGGCTGCGGATCTGCTTGGTCAATGTATCTCAATGGGGTGGTGCACACCAGAGCGGGGGGCGTTTTGCAGAAACGAAAAATGCCTGGGTGAGGCATTTTTTGGATTGCGGGTGCGTTTCTGCCTCAATGTTAAGTATAGGAAAAACGCAAACCGCTCTGAAAAACGGCACTTCAGAGCGGTTTTGCAGGCGTTTTTGTTACAGAAGCTGTTCAGTAACAGCTTTACTGTAACAATATATGAAATCTACTATACTGAAAACCGCAGCAGCAATCCGCAAAACGCTAGCAAAACGCCTCATAAAAATAAAAAAAAGCGTTTAAAAATCTGCTAGCATTTTGCGGATCTGCTTGCGGTTTTTGGTGTGCACCAGCCCTAAAAGTCAGTTCTTCATATAAACATATACACACCACTTCTGCAAGTTTAGTTTCAACTGCAGCTAAGAAAATAACTATCAGTACTACACCTCCAGGAGACACCATCTAAAGTGGGGATAAGAATGCCACTGTGCAGAAATCAAAACATCCTGCAGATGAAGAGTTGGCTGAGCTTGGTGCAGCTGTGCCTGCAAAGTCCCTCAGAGTTTCCTCAACCCATCCACGTGCTTCCAGGCAGGGTGGGGCCAAGGCAAAGGCTAGAGAGGCTCCAGCCTCAGGGCGCAATGTAGGAGGGGGCACACAACTAGTGATGGGCGAACACCTGGATGTTCGGGTTCGGGAAAGTTCGCCGAACATGGCCGAGATGTTCGGCATGTTCGGGCCGAACCCCGAACTTTCCGAACATCCAGCTTTTGGGGGCCATATGGGGTCGCAGGCATAAGGGGGGAGCATGCCCCGATCGCGGGGGGGGTCGGAAATTCCCCCCACCCCCTCCGCTAGCGCTCCCCCCTCTGCCCGCTTCCCCGTTCAAAAGTTTAAGCAAAGTACCTGTAGTGGATGGCCTGGCAGTGGGCGGCACTGTGGAGTGAGGAGGAGGAGTCCGGAGAGTGACGAGTTGAGGGAGGCCGGGCAGCGGGCGTGAGGTCAGAGAAAGGGTGGAAGTACCACAAGGGTACTTCCGCTGAACCGCCCGCTGCCCGGCCTCCCTCAACTCGTCACTCTCCGGACTCCTCCTCCTCACTCCACTGCCAGGCCATCCACTACAGGTACTTTGCTTAAACTTTTGAATGGGGAAGCGGGCAGAGGGGGGAGCGCTAGCGGAGGGGGTGGGGGGAATTTCCGACCCCCCCCGCGATCGGGGCATGCTCCCCCCTTATGCCTGCGACCCCATAGGGGGGCAGTATTCGGCCGAACAGGGCCCTGTTCGGCCGAACAGGGGCCCTGTTCGGCCCTGTTCGGCGGCCATTAGAAGTTCGGGGCGAACCCGAACTTAAAAGGCCGAACACCATCAGGTGTTCGGCCGAACGCGAACATCACCCGAACAGGGTGATGTTCTGCAGAACCCGAACAGTGGCGAACACTGTTCGCCCAACACTACACACAACTCACTCAGCTATCATTCCTCTATTGAGTTTGAAGCAGAGAGAAATAAGAAAAGGGGATACATGGCAGTGACTGCAAGCCAGATAACTAGAGATTAACCCTCCTGGCGGTTAATTTGTTTTGCCATATAGGCAAAAATCCTTTTTTTTTTATTATTATTTTTTTGTTTCATGTAAAGCTACCAGAGTGGTAGCTACATGAAACACCACTAGAGGGCGCATGTGTCCCTCTAGTGCGATCGTCGCCGGCATCAATAGCAAACAGGGGAACGCGTATATAACGCGCTCCCCTGTTTGGCTTCTCCTGTTGCCATGGCGACGATCGGAATGACGTCATGGACGTCCTGACGTCAGACGCCTCCGATCCAGCCCATAGCGCTGCCCGGAACTCATTGGTCCCGGGCAGCGCAGGGCTCTGGCGGGGGGGCCCTCTTGAGCTGCTGCGTGCGGGCGATCGTCGCAGAGCGGCGGCGATCAAGCTGTACGTGCGGCTAGCAAAGTGCTAGCTGCGCGTACAGCATTTTAAATGGAGCAAATCGCCCCACCAGGGGCTGAGATATCTTCCTGCGCGGCATAGCCCGAGTTCAGCTCGGGCTTACCGCCAGGAAGGTTAAGGGGTTGGGTGTAGCCGTCACACACTGATTGCTCTTAGTCTAATAGCAATCAGTGTGTGACGGCTAGGGTGGGAGGGATGGAGGGGCGCACTTTGGTGCCACAGCCTTGGGTGCTGGAGGACCTTGTCCCGGGTCTGCTTCCAGGATTGCCTAATGGTGGCACCCATGGTTATTATCTACAGGGAATGTAATGGGACAAAGTAGTAATGGATGTCACAGAGGCTGGGAATGTGGCCAACTGCACTTAGTCCACTAAAACTTATTACCATGTACAAACATAGTTTCTCATTAGCGTTTTAGCATGGCAGCACCTTCATCAGGGATATTTGCAACCATAACACTTGAATAAATAATGCAATAATCTGCCATTTACAGATGGCAGAATGAACCCATTCAGTGTCAAATTATGGCATAAATAGGGACACTTCATACAAATTAATAACACTAAAAATTATTAAAAAAAATAAATACTTTATACATTTTATAGGCAACAAATTATTAATCAGAATAAAGCTACGGTATTTAAATCTGTGTTGCTTTAATGTATACAGTTTTTATATCAACTTGTTTTCTTGCTGAGAGAGTTTTTTTTCTTTTTTTGCAAATAATGTTGTCACTCCTCCAATTTTTTAACCTCTCCAATGTTTATACCTTAATCCACTGTGGAGTTTTATTGTGTACCTGTAAAAACTCTTTTTCAGCCACCTATGCTAGGTACACACGATACAATTTTTTGGCAGATTTACGTGCCAGATCGATTTTTTCCAACATGTCTGATCTGAATTTAGATCGATTTTCCGATTGATTTCCGTTCACTTCCATGGAGATCGATCAGAAAATCGATCAAAATTCAGATCGGACATGTTGGAAAAAATCGATCTGGCAGGTAAATCTTCCAGAAAATTGTATTGTGTGTACCTAGCATTACACACTCCTAGGAGTTCTGTGCAGTAGCTGGATAGTGTAATGGTTAAGGGCTCTGCCTCAGGCGACCTGGATTCGAATTTGGGCTCCTCCTGTTCAGTAAGCCAGCATCTACTCAGTAAGGAGACCTTGGGCAAGGCTCCCTAACACTGCCTACTGCCTATAGTGCGAGCCCTAGTGCTTTGAGTCCACCAGGAGAAAAGCGCCATATAAATGTTCTGTGTCTTTGTTCACCATGAGCTTGCTGGGCAAAAAAGTCTGAAAGGCTTCATGTTATAGTTCCGTGCTTGTTTTGAAGATTGCATGGAAGTTTAACCACACAGATCACATTCATTAACCTTCCTGGCGGTAAGCCCGAGCTGAACTCGGGCTATGCCGCGCAGGAAGATATCTCAGCCCCTGGAGGGGCGATTTGCCCCATTTAAAGTGCTGTGCGCGAAGCTTGCACTTTGCTAGCCGTGCGCACAGCTTGATCGCCGCCGCTCTGTGGCGATCGCCCGCACGCAGTGGCGGAAGAGGGCCGCCCCCGCCAGAGCCCTGCGCTGCCCGGACCAATGAGTTCCAGGCAGCGCTATGGGCTGGATCGGAGGCGTCTGACGTCAGGACGTCGGCTGACGTCCATGACGTCATTCCGATCGTCGCCACGGCGACAGGAGAAGCCAAACAGGGGAACGCGTTATATACGCGTTCCCCTGTTTGCTATTGATGCCGGCGACGATCGCACTAGAGGGACACATGCGCCCTCTAGTGGTGTTTCATGTAGCTACCACTCTGGTAGCTTTACATGAAACAAAAACAAAAAAGATTTCTGCCTATTTGGCAGAATAAATGAACCGCCAGGAGGGGTTTTAAACTACATTGTCCAATTTTAAACTGGGATTCATTAATAAAAGAAATTACTTAGCTCATTATAACGTTGGTGTTATGCAGTTGAACACTGTGAACCTTAATTGTTAATTGTGAGCCTTAATTCCTGAAATCTTGCTGCACTACATATAAACTACCGTACTATGAAATTTGGATATTGTTATGTGGCATACATAACTATATTCACATTTCATAATAGTTCATAAAATTCGTCTGTTGGGGAAGTAGTATGTTTTAATTTTATTGGCCCGTTCTGGTGTATTAGTGTGTATTTACTCCTCAATTGACTCTAGCAAGCCCTACTTGTCAGTGCTGACTAATTATCCATTAAATCAATTACACTCATTTCCACCTAATTTTCTTTACTTGGCCTGCTGGGAATGCTGGAAGCGCAAACTGTATTACACTGCTTTTATTGTGTACAGTCTAATGCAAGTCCTTTTAAAGAGAGTCTGAAGCGAGAATAGATCTCGCTTCAGACCTCATAGCTAGCAGGGGCATGCGTGCCCCTGCTAAAACGCCGCTATAGCGCGGCTTAACGGGGGTCCCTGTCCCCCCAAACCCCCTCCGAGCAGCGGGGGAGCGCTTCCTGGTTGGGGCAGGGCTAACCGCCGCAGCCCTGCCCCATGCGCGTCTGTCAGACGCGTACCTCCGCCTCTCCCCCGCCCCTCTCAGTCTTCCTTCACTGAGAGGGGCGGGGGAGAGGCGGCGATGCGCGTCTGATAGACGCGACTGGAGGCAGGGCTGCAGCCGTTAGCCCTGCCTCCAGGAAGATCAGCTCCAGCGACCTTTTTCCGACCCAGGTTTGCGGGGGGTGGGTTGGGGGTGAAGGGACCCCCGTTAAGCCGCGGGATAGCGGCGTTTTAGCAGGGGCACACGTGCCCCTGCTATATATAAGACCTGAAGCGAGATTTAGTCTCGCTTCAGTGTCTCTTTAAGGGCTTATTCAGATCACATGTCCAAGCTCTGATTAATCTTTGAAGACACAGTAATATTTCACGCTCATCAGACCTATTCAAAGTAGAACAATAGATTTTTTTCCAGTAACCCTCCAGGACAGGTATACTACGAGATTTGGCCCCTCCCAGGAAACAGGAAACATCCACTTGGTCTCTCTATAAGTTTAGACCCACCGCAGGTGTCCGGCAGTATGGATGTTTCCTGTTCCCTGGAACAGGTCTCTCTGTAAGGTGTCCGAGTCCTGGAGAGCCTGGGTGGCTAAGGGCTTTGGGCATGCTGCTGGGGATTTATGCTGGCCGATAAATGCGGAGATCAGTAGTGTGGAACCAGTGGCTTACCTCCCTCAAACGCATGGTGTTCAGGTGATGGCGGCAGGGGAAAGGCTGTAGCGAAGACGCTCTTTTGGCAGAGGCCGCTGGCACGGTTGTTGGACGCTGGGGGAGACAAAGCGGTAGGCGGAGGCCGTGCGCATGGTTTCCCTCAACCAAGATGGCGGCACGGACGTTTCCGGTGTCGCCGTGACGTTACTTCCGCACGCCAGAATTGAAGAGCTACAGCGGTTCGGCGTTCACTCTCACTATCCATTAAACTGTGTGAGAGATAAACGCTGCTCAGGAGGCTGGGATTCAAGGCAGGAGGCCAAGAAGGATACCAAAGCCGACAAGCCTGAGACTGATCCAAACAAACAAGACGCAGGAGCGGTGAGATAAAACTGATTTGGATTCGTTTTTACAGCTAGCCTTAGCTGTTGGGGCAAAGTTTGACTAATAATTGTTGTTTTAGCTAAAATGGTTTGTTTGACTAGGGTTGTTTTGTCTGTTTTTCTTTCCGAGTAAATACTGCTGTTTAAACTGACAGGCCCAGGTCCAAACGTTGCCCTATATGCAATATTAAATTGCCACATGTATGTGCTAAAACTTTGTTAAGCATGCACAATTACACTGCTTAATCAGGAGTCTACTACTTCATATAAATACTTAATGAATGCAATGAGAAGTGAAATGACTGAGTTAATTAAGGCTTTCAGAGAAGCAATGGTGGCTTCAGCTACACAAGCACCTGTTAATGTTGTTACAGATAAAAATTCCTGTGCCAATTAATGTTGAAACTATTTTTTTTGCACAGGCTGGGGTGATTATAACTCCGCCAGTTATTGACAATATACCTGCTTCCGTATCAGAGGAAATTGTTAGTAATGTATCTGTTTGACCTTTGTACATAAAAAAGCTACAGCTAATAGACAGGTTTTGTCTGATTCTGAACCAGAGTATTAGAAATGGAGGATGGTTTTGATTCTGATGGTGAAGAGGAGTATACAAAGCAAACCTGCAAGAGTTAAAATTGCATCAAGTGAAACTGAAAAGCTTTATATAATGCATTAGTTTTAAAAAACTGACAAGCCACAAAGGACTTCTGTACATGAGGAATTGTATGCAGGAGTAGAAGGGGACCAACCACTAGTATTTTCTGTACATAATTCAAAGGAAAAGTGTTTTTGTCTAGGTTTTAGGCCCGGTTCACATTAGCGGTGGCCGTCCGGAATCGCCGTGCCGGAGCCGGACCGCTTGCAGAACGGACGGAACGGACGCACGGCAATAGCAATGAAAGCCTATGCGTCCGTTCACATACGTCCGTTCTGCCGGACCGGAGCCGGACCGGATCCGGACTCCGGCGTCCGTTCCAACATGCGCTATTTTTTGGTCCGGCTCCTCCGGCAGCCGTATCCGGGGCGGAGCCGGACTGCACCATCCGGCCAATGGAAACCAATGAGAACCGGAGAGCGCACAACACACTGGCTACAAAAACCGGACGTTCTACCCCACTTCCTATGCATTTTGGATGGGGACCACATGGGCCCAGCGTTCAGGTGGGGCAGCAGCGATTTCATGCTGGAGCTCTAGGCAGCAACATGTCTGATTAGTCTGATAACGAGGAGGCGAACAACAGAGAATTCCCAGGTATACGAGTAAAAAATGCCTGGATCCATGGTCCCAACTGCAGTCTCTGTATCCACGGATGGTCTCCACACGTCCACCTGTCTCCAACAATGACCCCAGACCCTTCTGCTGACCTCCCAGACCCCAGGTAATAACAGGTTGTTATCTCCTTAAGAAACCGGATCCGGACCGCAACCGTGTTCACACCGCACGGAAACCGGATGCAAACGGACCGGATCCGGACCGGATCCGGATAGGAACCGTACGGATCAGGTCCGGTCCGGATACGGTGCGGTCCGGACATCCGGTGCGGTTTTGACAAAACCGCAAGTGTGAACGGGGCCTAAGGGAAGGTTTCCTTTTTCAGAAGAGCATAGCAAATACTGGGACAAGTGTCCTAATTTGTATTGCAAAAAGGGTGTGTGCATCAAACACCAAGTTAACCCTTATATACCGGGCTTTGCAGATAAGGCCTAATTAGCTTATTCATGAGACACTGCTCAAGCAAATCTGCATTCGCTTTTGCATGCCAGGATATGTAGGGTTTTGCCAACTAACTCACCAAAGGGCCCCAGGATCCCAAGTGTCCTAAGTTGGATGCTGTCTTTTCTTAAATTAAAATTAATTAGTTTTTGAAGGTGTTGATAATATAAAAGAGCCTTAAAAAAAAAAAAAAAAAAAAGTTTGCTTTAAAGAAAACTTGGACAGCTATTGGTAAAAATTTTCGGCCTGCTGCAGCAACTACAGTAGTCGCTCGCACTTTAAATTTGGGAATGCGGCAGGTGGAAAGGCACATAAAAATTGGTGCAAGTAAAGAGGTGATCTTAAATTCTTTTACTGTGATGTTTAAAGCTATTCGCTTTATGATTGATGCGACTTCTGAATCACATTGATGACAGAGCTGCAGTGTTAGCCAATGTAGCTAGAAGGAATCTTTGGATAAAGACATGGGAAGTACTCTACCCAAAAATAAAGTGTGTACAATTCCACATTCAAGAGATCGATTTATTTGGGCCAGATTTGGTACAGATTCTCGAACGAGGCCAATATCACAGCTTCAATGGAGCAGAGCAAACCGAACGCCTTGTTCAGAAGCTCTGATGCACCGTCTAAACAAAAGGGACGAAAACCAGGTGGGAGGAAGACTCAGCAATTCCTTCCACTCTTTAAATTTGCGAAATGAATAGTACCCGTAAACGGAAAGGGTTGTATGCAAAGATATCCCTGGTCAAAAAACCGACAGGAAAAATTCGATTGATATGGAATCGGAAGCCAATAAATACATTCATAAAACATGTAAAGTTTCTGAATGGAGTCAATTTACACAGTCTGGAATCTTCTGATTCCAGGAGGATACAGGATAAGCATCGGTCTGAAAGATGCTTATTGACATGTACTGATTGAATTGAAATCCCAGGCATTTCTGAGGTTGCAGTGAGAAACGGAAACGGAATGTATCACTTTCAATTCCGTTGCCTCTCCTTTGGAATAAAATCGGCACCCAGAATATTTACAAAAATTATTACGTAAATAGTTGCTGAACTTCACAGAAAAGAAATTGTGTTAATTCCTTTCCAGTTAATGCATCATCATAGAGGTAGTGATTACAGAACTGAATCAGAATCAGATTTTATTTCACCAAGTGCAGCAGTTGCCACACTCGGAATTGTGAACTGAAAAAAGATGGATGAGTAATAAGCATAGAAAGATTTCAAATACAACCATCTCGGATAATTCTGTGCCTAGGATTTGTGATAAATTCGATGGAAAATTGTCTTAGGGGAACAAAATTGTTCAAGTTGATGAATTTAGCGTTTTGCCGGGCATACACGGCTCGGTTATTGCGCCGGATCGAGCCAGCGGCTCGATGCCAGCGCATCCTCGCCCGTGCGCGCAGATCGATTGCTGCTCGTCCCCTTCCTTATAAGCGTTCGATTCCCTGCCATTGTCCGCAGGCGGGAATCGAGCAGGCGGGGGTCGAGCGGCTTGATTGGGCCAGCTGAATATTATCAGCTGGCCGGATCAGCTGCTCGATACACAGTACATAAACGTACCGTGTATCCCCAGCATTAGAGAGTCTAGTGTTAGCAGAGGACAATCTGAAGTCGTTCACAGTTGTACACCTAAAGGGCTCAACAAACAATCTAGCAGACTTCCTCAGTTGGACTCAAACGTCGATTGTGAAGTGGACTTTGAATATAGCAGGTGGATAACCCAGATGTGGGGAATACCAGAGGTAGAGTTGTTCTCATAAAGATAATGAATTCAGAGATGACTGTAATTTTAGCTGCACCCAGTTGGGACAAGAGATTGTGGTTTCCGCTATTGTTGAATATGAAGTTTGCAGGACCGATATTGTTACCAATAATGGACAATCTAATCACAGTTCAAGAGGTGAACATTCCTCAAGTAATACATTTGAATCTAGCGGACTTGCTAGTGAAAAGTCTATCCTCGGGAAAAAGACTATCTAACAGAGTGATAGAATTTACTGAATGGTTAGAAAGCGAACTTATATAAAATGTATGACCTGTGCTTACAGGAGTCTGTTTTTTTAAAGGTAGCCATACACTGTTTAGATTAGCAGCAGACAGATTATCAGATACATTTCTGATCTATCTGATGTGTTTAGGTGCATTGGGGTCAATGCAGAGTGATAAGCAATCTCTTCAGATCGATTTTAATTTTCCAGCTTGTCAGAAAGATTGCAGTTGATCCTTCGATCGCAATCAGGCAATCGATTTGCGATCGATAGATCGATTTCGATCGATCGGCCGAAAATCGACTGGGTATGGGCTTTTTAAGTCTGCTGAAATAGGGACAATTTGGGAGTTTTTTGCAAAACTGTGTTAATGGTCTGACCCTAAACACTATTAGGGTTCAGATCTCTGCATTATCAGGATTTTTTTACACAAGCAGTTGGCTAATGATCCTTTAGTTATTAGATTTTGAAGTCTGTGGAGCGGAAAAGGCCGGTTGTGGTGAAACCGTTTCCGAAATAGGATTTATCGACTGTACTAAAAGCTTTGACATTTTCGCCTTTTGTACCAGCGGAAGACTTAGGCTTAGGACTTATAACGCTAAAAGCGGTCTTTTTAGTGGCCATAACTTCTGCAAGATGCATAAGTGAATTAGAGGCACTGTTATGTAAAGAACTGTCCTGCACAATATATGATGATAGAGTTGTTCTCAGAACTAGTGAAGATTTCTTGCCAAGGTCAGAGATAGGTTTACAGAGGTCAAGAAATTATATCTCCTTCCTTTTATACTAATCCATTGAATGAAAAAGAAAAGAAATGAAGTATGTTAGATGTAAGGAAAAATCTGATAGAATAGCTAAAGAAAGTAAAGATATCAGAAAGTTTATTTGTTAATTTTTCTGGCAAGTTAGTAGGCCAAAAGGTATCAAAAAAAAAAAAAAAAAAACTATAGATGATCCAGTATCCAGTACACAATGCACAGATTGATCCAATCTGTGCATTGTGGAAGCGTATAAAACCATGAATTTAGAAATTCCTGGTGAAGTAAAGGCTCATTATACCAGGGCCACGGCTACGACCTGGGCTTGCAGAGCTGGAGTGTCTCCAATGGAGATATGTAAAGCGGCGACATGAAAGAATATCAACACATTCATGTGCCACTACAAGTTGAATCGGATGACTGCAAGGGAGTTTGGAAGAGAAATCCTGCAAGCGGTCAGCCCGCCCTAAGGTTGGTGAGGTTTTTTTCTTGCTCATCATCTCGTAGTATACCTGTCCTGGAGGGTTACTGGAAAAACCCTAAGCTAGCTAACGGGTAGATTTATTTTAGGTAACCCTCCAGGACAGGTTGCGAACCCACCCATTTTAAAATTATGTATATGTAATACTGTATACGTTATGTGTATATATGATAAACTGCAATGTATAATTAGGGTAGTCTGGTGTGTAGACCATGTTCAGGGTTTCTTGAATACATACTGCCGGACACCTGCGGTGGGTCTAAACTTATGGAGAGACCAAGTGGATGTTTCCTGTTTCCTGGGAGGGGCCAAATCTCGTAGTATACCTGTCCTGGAGGGTTACCTAAAATAAATCTACCCGTTAGCTAGCTTAGGGTTTACATTCTGATTTAGATGTAAACAATTTGATCAGTGTGTCATAATGTTTAAAAAGCCTGAATTTCTGTTTAACTTACCGTAGTAATTATATGGCATATGGAGACAGCTATATGTAGTCATTAGCAGACTTTAAAGAGAAACGCCAACCTAGAATTGAACTTTATCCCAATCAGTAGCTGATACCCCCTTTTACATGATAAATATAATGCTTTTCACAAACAGACCATCAGGGGGCGCTGTATGACTGATTTTGTGCTGAAACCCCTCCCACAAGAAGCTCTGAGTACCGCGGTACCCTGGGCAAACTGCCACAATGTAACAATGTTCACAGACAGGAATGAGCTGTTTACAGCTGTCTCTAACAGCCAAAACAGCTAGGAGCAGCTACATAACCTGCCCACAGTAAAAATGTAACCATGTAATAAATGTCAGAATGTAAATCGGGGGGAGGAAAGATTTTACAATGAGCAAACACTGACTAAATCATTTATACATAATTATGGTAAAAAATTAAGCACTTTTTTTACTAAATTATTTTTACTGGAGTTCCTCTTTAAAGAGACTCTGTAACAAAATTTTGAGCCTTATTTCTTCTATCCTATATGTTCCTATAGCTATTCTAATGTGCTCTGTCTTACTGCCGCCTTTCCTACTTGCACAGTGGCTGTATTATCTCTGTTATATGATCTAATCTTCTCTCCTCTGTCGGCTCTGTCGGGCTGAGGCAGTCAGGCTGGAATGTGCTGTGCTGCTTGTGATTGGATATAAGCTATACACACCCTCTCCAGGTCCCCTGCACACTCTGTACGACTCATACACTGAGCTACTCTCAGCGTATCACTTGCTATGTCTTTTGTTTGTAAACACTGCATAAAAATGGCAATTACAAGCCAGGATTGCAGCAGGGAGAGGCAGAAACAGCACAGAGGGGCCCAGGAGAACATAATGAATAGAATGGTATGCTATTTATTGTAAGAATTTTACAGTACAGATTATCTTTAAGGATAGGAAGAAATGTCCTTTAATTACTGCTTTAGGGAAAATAGAGCCATGTTTTTAAGAAATGATTTCTGTGAAATACAAAAAGCAATCTTTGTGAACAGGTCAGAAACTTAACTAAACATTGAGAGGCCTCATGCCAAAACGTTTAATGGGGCCCAGAGATCTAGACTCCCTTGACCAGCATCCTGTCTTTACCGCATGGTTATTTATTATTATTTATCGTATTTATAAAGGGCCAACATATTACGCAGTGCTGGACAATACATAGGATGACAGACATAACAAGGTTATACACCATAGAACAAAGTTATACAAGGAAAATTGTACAAAATACATGATCATGCGATATGGGATGGTTAGGTAGGCCCAGTAATACAAGAACAGGCTGTCATAGGACAGGAGCACACGATCCTGAAGATTACACTAGGGAAGGGAGGACCCTGCCAGAGGCTTACAATCTAAAGGGGTGGGGTGGAAACACTAGGTGGGGCTGTGAAATAAATATTTAGTAGAGAGTTACTGTGTGATAGGGGGTGGGTAGGCCATCTTAAAGAGGTGGGTTTTGAGGGCTTGCTTGAATGTGTTGAAGGAGGGAGCAAGTCTGATGGGCAGTGGAAGGGCGTTCCAGAGGGTGGGGGCGGCTCTTGAGAAATCCTGCAGGCGGGCATGGGAATGGAAAATGCATGGAAATGGTTATGAACCGATATGGTAATGTACTGTATGCTGGATACCGAACGTGGCCATGAAGATATAAAATTACGGCTGAGGATGGGCCTCCAATGCTCACACTCTTTCATTTGCCAATCCCTTGTGACCCTCACAGCCATCTTACAAGGTTCATAAAACAAGTGTGGACATCATAATAATCACAACCATAACATGTGTAGCCACAAAAACACCTGATCTGAAGGATGAACCCCTTTATAGGGAGTGAAGTAGTAGTTGGGGCCCACTTACAGTGCTGGGCCACCCTGCGGTCACAAGGGCTGCTCTCCTGTAGTTACAACCCTGGCAGCAAATACCCTAGTATAGCTGACCTGAGGCAAAGCTAAGGTAAGTACAGATCATACTGGATCCACATACCTCTGTGCATTGTCTATTCTTATCCCTGTATTTCTCCTGGTCCCCCTTTGGCCAAAATAAAATTTTCAGACAGGAAGAGGAAGGCTTGCTGTAATGTTCCCTCCTAGCACCCTCCCAGTCCCTCCTCTTCCCTGGCCCATTCACTCCCATTCACTCAGGAAACTGGGAAGGAGCATAGGAAGGGAAAGTGCACAAAGGCATGAATATACCTCTGTGCTTAGCTGAACTAGCTTGTCCTCAGGTCAGGTATGCTTTAAAGAGACTCTGAAGCGAGTGAGATAGGATTTGATTCGTGTAAAGCACCTTACATAGTGCTAAAACGCCGCTATCCCGCGGCAAAACGAGGGGTTTTTACCCCCCAAATCCCCCTTGCAAAGTCCACAACTTTCTTGGTCGTGGATTTTGCTGCTCCTGAAGGCAGGGCTATGAGCTGCAGCTCTGCCTCCATGCGCGTCAATCTGCCGGCGGATTCTCCCGCCCCTCTAAGTGAAGGAAGAGTGAGAGGGGCGGGGAGAGGCGGCGATCAGCCGGGATTGATGCACTGAGAGGCAGAGCTACAGCCATTAGCTCTGCCTCAAGCAAATCTAGAAGAAGGGATTTGGGAGGTAAAGACCCCTCCTTTTGCCGAGGGATAGCAGCGTTTTAGCACTATGTAAGGTGCTTTACACTAATCAAATGCTATTTAACTCTTTTCAGAGTCTCTTTAAGGACTTGGGATCAGACACCTAGCAGGTTGACATTTTTTCCCAAAAATGTGGCTTCTTTCAGACGGACCACTGAACTGTGCACTTGTCTATCAGCTCGGTCTCCCCTCTGCTAAATTAGAGCAGTAGTAACACCACACATGTCAATTGCTGACACGCAATGGTGTTACTAGGCGGCATAGAACTGCAGCATGTCCAATCGTGCTCAGATCTGGCTCCATGGGGTGGGATGGGGGGCGTGTCTAGAACTGGTACCAAGCACTCTCTGGTGCGGGAGAGCAGCTGACAGGCAGTGAATTCACTGGCTGTCAGCTGCACATGTAAAAGGGGCCTAAGACAGGTAAATGTACATGCATATATCTGGTACCCTGGGCAACAGGCTTTTTTTTGTGGTAATAGGGTCCTTTAAGACAGGATTTGGCGTAAATGTAGGTCTCTAGCGCGTGCGCGCGCACACACACACACACACACACACACACACAATCTTTGCATAGCTCACTTTTTTTAATACAGTACATTAAATTATTAGCAGGATTATGGAGCATAACTAGTCAGAATTTATGAACCAACAATAAGCAAGCATTCTCCAAAAAGCTCATTAGCTGTACCCAGGAGGCAGACAATGGAGCTGGCAAAGCAATGAGTAAATAACACAGCTGCTTGTTATATGAGTCACCTTCAACAAGCTTTGATTTACCCACATCCGCCCCTGAGGTCAACCTAAATAGTGTATTAGAAGATTTTTTTTTTCAGGTCCTCCTTATCTGACATTTGAGTTGTGGACATCTCATTGAGGCAGCATCCTATTGGCTGTTTGATCCTCAGCTGAGTACATGGGGTGCATGTCAGCCCACTGTCTTCTAGGTGGGCACCCTTCGGAGACTCGTATGAGCTGGAATGAAAGTAGAGTCGTTTTGGTAATGTAGGGGGAGAGATTAGCCGGGTGCTCTACATGGGTGAGAATAAAGGGGGTTAAGGCATTGCAGTGATACTCATGTCTAGTTTCGGTGTGTGTAGCAGAGTGGCATGTGATTCATTTGATCAGCAGATACATTTCAAAGACTGTGGTTTGCTAGTCACATGTGCTAAACCAGGAGGTAAACATGGCAAACACGATCAAGTGAATACATCTCCAGCAGTGGCGGCTCTACACTGGGGCACTGCTCCCCATCCCAGGGAATCACTGTGCCCTACTCAGTGCCGTGCCCCCCCTTCCGCTCAGTAACATACAGTTAACTGTTTCTAGGCTCCACGAGCATACACTGAATATAATAGGGTCAGTAATAACTCCATGTCAGCCTGAGTCTATGTAGACATTAAGTAAACCAAGGGTGCTATTTATTTGCCATAAACACCTCACAATCCTTCCCAGATCCTTGCTAGCAAGTAAAGATTAAAGCATGCCAGCCAATTACATCTGTAGGATTTCTTCCATAATAGCACCATCATTTGGACAATCTGCTCTGCTTGAAAGCCTCTGAGTTCTGTTTGTGAAGTTTACATTTGGTTCCTGCCATTGCTGCACTAGTTAGCCTTAATTAATCACCTGAGTTAGGCAAAAAATATCTAAAGCTTGTCATACAAACATCAATTTTCATACGGGCTCCGCCAGTCAGCCATTGTGCCCCCTTTGTGCCTACCCAAAAAATTTGAAGCTGGAACCGCCACTGATCTCCAGTAGTTCAGCAGAAAACCAGCTATACTACTCATGTCCTCTGCAGCTATTATGTCGTCCATATCTATAATCCTCCTTCTGCTGTGATCCTCAGAAAATAAAGAAAACATTCCACTGATCATCTGGCCACAAGAGGGTGCATAGGGAAGATGGGCGTACAGGCTCTCTATTATGGTGAATGATACACCATCTCTATGTCTTCTTCTTGTGCCCTGTAGTGGTCAGAAAGGAGAGGGAGGAACTTTATCAGTGAGAATCAGTGTTGTAACCACCACAGAGGGGCCTGGTGGGAAGGAGGGGCCCAGACATTTTCCATCCTCCACCTACTGTATGCCAGGACCCCTCGCTCCCTGACTGTGTCAGACCCACAGATCAGTGTGGCAGCAGTGACGGGGCTTACCTCTTCTACCTTCGGGTCTATTGCACCTGGCTTACTCCCTGCAGCCACTAGGTGTCACTGTCCTCTCTGGTCTCTCTCTGCCTACCTCTCCACACCTCTTGCAACAGACTGAGAGGAAGTAGAGATGGGAAGTCCGGATCTTTTCAATGATTCGGATGATTCGAAATCAGATCATTGAAAAGATCCGGATCTTTGAACTGAATCTTCAAATCATTTTAAGCATTCTGGGGGTGAAATGACTAGCAGGACAGGACTTTCCCTGCAGTGGACAGAGAAGGGGAGGGGGGTGGACAGACAGAGAAGGGGAGGGAAGTGGACAGACAGAGAAGGGGAGAAGATGGACAGAGAAGGGCAGGGAGTGGACGAAGAGGGGTGAGCAGAGAGCAGAAATGTTTTTTTGCACACATTACCCACATGTTGCAATCATATGCTTTAAATATATTTCACCTATATGTTCATCTGTATACTTTGAATGCAAACGTCTCACAGTGAAAGAAAGCATTCCCCAATGTGTCCTTTTCTCACCTCGAACACTCATCATAAATTTAGGGAAAAGTGCAGCTGTTTAGAGCAGAGTGGAGGAGGATCATATTGCACTGCAATTACAGTGCCTGCCCTGTCATTCTAGCCCAGCACGCTGTCTGCAAAGTTACTGAGCTGTGCTTCTGAGCCAAAAGTTTTGTTCACTGTACACAACTACAGAACAGACAGCCTAAAATGAGCAGCACATTACAGCCAGTACGTGTGCTTTACATATATCTGGCAGTGGCACCCATGTCCCCTCTCTCATCTACCTATCCCTGCAAGGCTGGCTCCCCTCCAACTGAGTGATCCATCTCTGCTATGCTTCCAGGACCCCCCTGCCCGCTGAGAGGGGGGGGCGTGCCGCTCCTGGCTCCACCCCCTTTGTCAACCGAATCGTTCATTTTGATGATCCGGATGATTCGACTCACAAAAAATATCCGCATCAAAGATCCGAATCGTTCATGATCCGGACAACACTAAGAGGAAGGCAGAGACCAGAGAAGAAGACAGAAAAACCTAGTGGCTGCAGCAGGATACCAAGATGCAATACATGCGACAGTGGAAGAGGTGAACCCCATCACTGGGCCAGGAGGCAGTTCTTGTGTAGGTGGAGGACATTCAGGCACAAGTGGTGGGGGGGGGGGTCTATATGTTGGAAGGGGGTCCCTAAAAGTTAAACAGAGGGGCCCTTGATGTAAAGTTATGCCCCTGGTGAGAGTGCTAGGAGCAATGTGCCTGTGGAGATGTCAAGGAAAGAGAGCAGTGACGTAACTATAGAGCCATGAGCCTCAGTGGAAATTTACGCTGCCCCTCTTCACTCCAGCAATGTATGTATAATACGTTGTGCAGACCACCATAACCAGCTTTCCAAGGGCAGCCACTGTGTGAGGGAGGTTTAAGTAGAGGAAAATAAATGGTTTGTTAATGATTATCACCATTCAAAACACATATGGAGGTGAGCATTAACAGTACAGCCTCAATAAAAAGCTAATGCAGCCTCATGTGAGCCCCTCATATCCAAGAGAGTATCGTAGAATTTTCCTCTGTGTACAACGGGGGAGTTTAAGAAGGTCAAGTCCATCATGAGAGTCGTACATAGAAAGGGTTTTGATCCTTGATGGCTTCCCGTAACCCGTATCTGTGGGATGAGAGAGACCAGGAACCCAATGGTGCATTATCATTGAACAATGGAGTAATAAAGAATATGTGTGTAAGTATTAAACTCACAAGGGTGGGTTGCAAAACTTGCAACCACCGTCTGAGCCTGCGGGAATATAACATCCCCGCTCGGTGTCCCAGATCTGTTGGTGGCAATGCTGGTTGGTTGCTCTTCTGGATTAGTGGTGAGGACTCCAATAAGTCCTCGTGACTAAAAACCCTTGGGGTATGTACTATGCTTAAAAACACTGGTGGAGGTGCCCTTCGTTATATGGTTGTGACTAACAAAGAACCTCTTGGGGTATGGACTAAGCTAAAATCACTGGTGAAGGCGCCCTTGGTTTATTGTTTATATACACCACCAGTGTTTGTAGAATGAGAGTCATACATTTATCCTGTACAATAAGGATCATCCATCTACGATAGCCAGCTGGGACTTAGTGGATGTGCCAGAAGCTTTGGCTCGCATACAGCTATGACAGACTGACCCTCGCATCTAGAGCTGTACGTTGTTGACACATTTGTTACTGTTGTCATATGATTCAGTTATTTTCTAAACCATGATAAGCTGACATTGGAATTCACAAGCAAAATAAAGATCTCATAATAGATCTGAATGAGCAGCATTGTGTCTCTTCTCTAAGCAGAGGAATCAGAGCTTAAAAATATATTTTTGTCGTTGCTCAGATCAGCCTTGTGGTTTGCCGAGCTGTGTGTGTCCTACCAGCTGATCTGCAAGAGTCACCCAACTCATACTGCACAAGATTATGTAAACTCACTTCACTCACACAGATCATCACTATTTACTGCAGATTGAAGTGACAATGAATTGATGCGATAAACAGCTTTATTTCTAGCCCCAATCCTAAGTAGGACTTTTCCTGGAATCGCATGGTCTTATTTTGAATTTTTCTTTTCCTCTACTTAAAGGAATCCGCTAAAATAAACTCACCTGGGGCTTTCTCCAGCCCCTTGCAGCCGACTGTCCCACGCTGACAGATCCGCTCTCTGCCGCCGTCCTGGGCTCCCCGCATGGTGCAGAGGCCGACCTCAAGGTCGTCCATACTGCGCCTGCGTGAAGCGGTGCTGTCAATCAAGGCCCTATCAACCCCCACCAATCATGGCTTACTGTGCAGGCCCTACCAACCATCTGGCCTGGTGTGCCCAGTAGATGCTCCAGGTCAGTTTTCTGGCTATGTTGGCCCTGCCAGACAGCCTAGCGCCATCTGAAATACTGACTTGACAGCGCTCCACAGTCAGTTGACAGGTGAAGCATTTCCTACTTGATATGTTCCCTAAACAGACTAGCATTTTCTTTTTAAATATACCCTTTGGAAAAACTAGTCAGAAGCGGAGAGATGTGCGCTGCAGGCCAGTGCATTGCGCGTCGCTGTACTACCTATGCCCTACAAGCTTGTGACATGTGCAGAGTTTCTGAAGAATGCTGCTGCTTGTCACTATGGAGAAATCTGCAACACCGGCCAAACACTTGGGTGACTAATGGTAACATTCTCGAGGTATCCTGGTACAAACAATAGAAATAATAAAATAGGAAACAGCCCGTTCTTTACTAAACTGCCAGAGTGCAAAGGAAAAAACACAATTTCTTGGAACATAATCTTTTTTTTTTTTTTTTGCTGTAGCTGTTAACAACATCAGTGTGTCAAATAAAACATTAATATTGTTGCATTTGAAACGGCAAGTAGAGGTGTAATTAGATGTCATGGATTGGGAGAGAGTTGTCGGCCACTCATCTTAGGGCCCTTTTCCATAGGCGGCTGGACTGTGTGCGGTCAGCGAGCAGTTGCCAGGCAGCAGCAAGCAGTTGTCAGGCAGCAGCAAACAGTTGTGAGAGTTCGACAGTCTTTTCACTGCCTATCAACTGCTCATGGAAAAGTGCCCATAAAGTTTTCTTGTTTGCATTGCAAGGGTTAAAAAGTAACATCTATTTCAACAAGGGAATTCTTCAGCTGCTCTTCTGAAAAGTAAACAGAAGCCAAAACACATCTATTTGGTTGATGAAATAGTGCTGATAAGAAAACAGGGCTAGAAGGTTTGTACAGCTCATATTTCTTTTGCAAAGAGGAGAAAAAAAAGAATCCAGGAATTCGGAACAACTGCAAACCACTTAACTGCCCACTCCTTGCACTATGTGATGGGCCTGCGGTGGGTGGAGGAGTGGTGTGTAGCGTTGTGCAGTGTGCTCTGGGAGTGGAATTCAAAAACTTTGTAACTACAATTCATGGAGCCCCCCTTCCCCAGCGAAACTTTGATCGGGCTCTCCAATGCTCACACCCCTTCCCTTGCCTCCCCTTGGTGCCCTTCACAGCTGGGGGTCCATCTTACAAGGGTCATAAAACAAGTGTGGCCATCATGATCTTCACACCCATAACAAGTGTAGCCCCAAAAACACCTGATCTTAAGGATGGACCCCTTTATCAGAGGAAGGAGAGGTTAGTAGTTGGTGGTTTCCTTACAGCTTTGGGCCCCCTTGCAATCGCAGGGGCTGCTCTCCTCTAGTTATGCCCCTGAACTTATGTAATGCAAAGGAGGACCTACAGATTTTACCGGCACTGCAATGCATACTGATCCTTTATTATATCAACAACTTACATCAACGTCACAATCCGTGGCACATCCCCGATTCCAGGAGGCTGTGGAATGGTGTCAAGTGGTGGGACAAACAAAACCAGGCGATCGTTTTGCACTCCTGCGCATTGTCAAAGGCTCTTTGCATCTAATATTTATTTTGTTGTGGAGCTGAATGAAGAAGATTGTACATCAGCCTGCCATGGCTGTTGTTTAGAATTCAGTCTTAGGCCTAGTACACACGGAGCGGTTTTTGGAGCGATCCGCCGGCCGCATCCGCCTGTAAAAATGCTTGGCTAATGTATTGCAATGGGATGGTGCACACTGGCGGTTTAAGGTGTTTTTGACAAGCCGCAAACGCGCCTCCTGCTGCACGTTTGCGGTTTGCAGAAGCGTTTCGTACTCAATGTAAAGTATTGGAAAAACGCAAACTGCTCTGAAGTAGCATTTTTCAGAGCGGTTTTGCGTTTTTGTTACAGAAACTGTTCAGTAACAGCTTTTACTGTAACAATATGTGTAAACTGCTACACAAAAACGCACCCAAAACCGCTAGGTATGTTTAGAAAACCTCTCTAAACATACCTAGAATCGCTCTGAAATCAGCTCCCAAAACCGCTTGCATATTACGGATCTGCTAGCGGTTTTGGTGTGCACTGGGCCTTAGAAATGTAGCGCTTAAACTGAAATTAACACATGAGACTACACTCTCAGGGCTGGTGCACACCAAAACCCGCTAGCAGATCCGCAAAACGCTAGCAGATTTTTAAACGCTTTTTTTTATTTTTATGAGGCGTTTTGCTAGCGTTTTGCGGATTGCTGCTGCGGTTTTCAGTATAGTAGATTTCATATATTGTTACAGTAAAGCTGTTACTGAACAGCTTCTGTAACAAAAACGCCTGCAAAACCGCTCTGAAGTGCCGTTTTTCAGAGCGGTTTGCGTTTTTCCTATACTTAACATTGAGGCAGAAACGCACCCGCAATCCAAAAAATGCCTCACCCAGGCATTTTTCGTTTCTGCAAAATGCCCCCCGCTCTGGTGTGCACCACCCCATTGAGATACATTGACCAAGCAGATCCGCAGCCGCAAGCGGATCTGAAAACGCCCAAAAAGCCGCTCGGTGTGCACCAGCCCTTAGGCCTGGTGCACACCAGAGGAGTTTTTCTGAGCGTTTTGAGTTTTTAAATCTGCTGCTAATGTTATCCTATGTGTCTGTGCACACTGGAGCAATGAGGTTTTGTAAAAATAAAACCATAGCATTGCATTGGGAAGAGCTTTTGAAACCTCTAGCGCCCAAACACTAGAGGTTTCAAAAGCTCTTCCCAATGTAATGCTATGGGTTTTTTAGAAAACCTCATTGCTCCAGTGTGCACAGACACCTAGGATAACATTAGCAGCAGATTTAAAAACTCAAAACGCTCAGAAAAACTCCTCTGCTGTGCACCAGGCCTTAAAATGTATTATCTCATGTTCGTATTTTATTTATGATCATTAACTAAACCTACCCTGACACAAATCTGGTTTGTTTTTTTATCATAACACATTCATTGGTGATTGAATTCAACTGACAAATCATTGGACATGATATACAACCATACCTCCTAACTTTCTGAGATAAGAATGAGGGGCACTTTAACCACTTGAGGACCACAGTGTTAAACCCCCCCCTAAAGACCAGGTCATGTTTCAATAAATTGGCCACTGTAGTTTTAAGGGCTTACTGCAGGGCCGCACAACACAGCACACAAGTGATATCCACCCTTTTCTCCCCACCAACAGAGCTTTCTGTTGGTGGGGTCTGATGGCCTCCCCAATTTTTTTGTAAATATTTATTACTGTATATTTATTGCTATATTCTATTTTAACCGATTACTGTGATCGGCTGTGACAGCGGGTCACCTCTGAGCCCACAGAGGGGACAGCCGTGTCACACAACTGTCCCCAGTACAGCGCTGCCGTGGATCGCATCGCTGTACAAGCTAATTAGACAGCGGTTTCGCCGTCTAACAGTCTCCTCTCCTCCTCATCAACACGGGAATCAACTAATTATAGCCGCAGATGTCCTTCAATGCAAGGAGAGCATCTAAACCTCTTTTAAATGCATTATGCAGGCAGGTATATAATTTAGAATATGGAGCTCAATCCTTGGGGCCTGTCCTCTCTCCTAGCCTATTTACAACTTCCAACTCACGGAACTGGCTTTCGACGGCGGGGTTTGAAAATGTCGATACTGCCATGTGTATGAGAGGGGGAAGGCAGGGGGGTTTCTTTTCCAACAGCAACACATATTAAATCTGTTAATTTATCAGTTGTAAAATCCAATACCAGTGGCATAGCTAGAGATTATGGGGTCCCATAATGCCATAATACTACCCCTAATCAATGTATATGGGTAATTTACATTCTCGTTCAATCTACACTGCACATAGCCCATGGGTACTGAGACCAAGTCATAGGGTGGAGGAACACAAGAAAGTAATTAGTGAATGCGTAAAGTACCACCTGGGTTCCCTCTGCTCCAGGGCCCCATAGCAGCTGCTATGCCTGCTATGGCTATTGCTACGCCCCTGACCAATGCGTAGTTTACGTTGTTTCATCTACATTATGTTGGGTACATAATGTGGATTGTACAACTACACCACTCCATTGCCGCACCCCAGAACATTATTGTGGTTCCACTTGGAACACTAATAATATTTCTAATGATGCAAAGCATTTTGGACAAGTCCATGGAGGAGGTATGAGGTATTTCTTCTTCAAAGGTGGTAAGAGATTGAATCACTCAGTGAGAGGGGGCGGCAACTATCATAAATTACTTTTATGTGAAGCAAAGTGGATCTTCAATTTGGGTACTAGAGTGTTGGATGTTTTAACCTTCCTGGTGGTAAGTTCGAGCTGAGCTCGGGCTATGCCACCGGAAGGCACCGCTCATGCATTTGCCGATTTGCATGATTTTTTTTTTTGCTGCACGCAGCTAGCACTTTGCTAGCTGCGTGCAGTGCCCGATCGCCGCCGCTACCCGCCGATCCGCCGCTATCCACGTCGCCGCAGCCGCCCCCCCCCCCCTCAGACCCCGTGCGCTGCCTGGCCAATCAGTGCCAGGCAGCGCTGTGGGGTAGATCGGAATCCCCTTTGACGTCACGACGTCGGTGACGTCATCCCGCCCCGTCGCCATGGCGATGGGGGAAGCCCTCCAGGAGATCCCGTTCTTTGAACGGGATCTCCTGATCTCCGATCGGCTGGGGGAATGCCGCTGAGCATTTAAAAGCGTTTAAAAAAACGTATTTGCTGCCCCCTGGCGGATTTTAATAAACCGCCAGGGAGGTTAAATGCTGGTTGGATCTTAATCTTTTGTATTAACCTCTTGAGGACCACAGGCTTACACCTCCCTAGTGACCAGGCTATTTGTTTTTTTACAATTCGGCACTTTGCAGCTTTAACAGTTTATTACTCGGCCATACAACTTAGCAGCCAAATGAATCTTACCTCCTTTTCTGCCCACCAACAGAGCTTTCTGTAGGTGGGATCTGATTGCTGCTGCTATGACATTTTTTAAAATTAATTGAAAAAGTATTTTTTTAAATAAAATATGCTATTTTTTTTTGTTATTTCCCTCCCCCCGAGATCCAGCACTAT
Organism: Hyperolius riggenbachi; assembly: GCF_040937935.1. Classification (NCBI taxonomy): domain Eukaryota; kingdom Metazoa; phylum Chordata; class Amphibia; order Anura; family Hyperoliidae; genus Hyperolius; species Hyperolius riggenbachi. Next base: position 248,897,640 of record NC_090654.1, read on the forward strand.
GATCACCTCTCATAAGCATCAGCCTAAAGCTCAACACACACCATACAATCTTGGTTGTACAATCTTACCACTTTCATGTAGTATAAGAGTTTATCCAATCAATCATTCCAGGTATTTTCAATCTGTTGGCCCTTATACTACATAGATTTGGTAAATCTGTACAACCAAGATTGTATGGTGTGTGTTGAGCTTAAGAGAGGGATCCGATTGTGAGCCACTCCAGGGGACAGCTAAGTGACAAAGCTTTTCCCGTGTACAGCGATGAGCTAGATTGCAGCGCAGTACAAAACAAAATAACAGTTTTTTCCCCCAACAGCTTGCCAGCTGCAATCGCGGCTTGCAGGCTGTTTACAGAGCAAAGCTCTGTAACACAGCGGGGATGCATGCGCATTCCCTGCTAATCTCCACTTACTGGACCTGACACCAATCAGTGTTAGACGGTCCTGTAACTGCCATCGTCCCACCGCACATTGGCGTTAGGTGGTCGGAAGGGGGTTAAAGTGACATACATTTATTTTATATGCATAGTGATGAATCGGTTTTAAATGTATAGACTCCAGTACGTTGCTTATATAGATCTTCAGGTGTGGGTTCATTTGTTACCTGTTCAGTGTGTGACCCAGCCATGAAGGGGCGGATTCTTTTATATATATATATATATATATATATATATATATATATATATATATATATATATATATATATATATATATATATATATATATATATATATATATATATGTGTATATATATATATATATATATGTCTATATATATATATATATATATATGTCATTTCCTGTTTGTACAAATTGCTATGACTAAGGACCTGTGTGTCTGAAATGCATTAGATGCCTTTCTGTCTGTTGGATGTGCTAATAAAGGTTCTTTGGCTTTACTTCGCCATGGTGTGCTATGGGCTTTTTTACTGAATCTATGTTTTGCAGCCCCATGGAGGGCTTTGCCAGGCACCACCAGGGAGTTGTAGCGGTCTGCTCCTCTGTCTTTCCAGTTATAGAATTTGTCATAACTACTTCCTGTGGTAGAATATTCCACATTTTAACAACTCTTACTGTAAAGAACCCCTTCCTAAATAGACGGCAAAATCTTCTTTCCTCCATACACAGATCATGTCCCCTTTTCCTTTGTACAAGCCTTGGGACAAAAAGCTGATCTGACGAGCTTTTGTATTGCATTGCCTCTGATATATTCATAAATGTTTATTAGGTGGCCCTTTTAGCCGTCTTTTTGCCATGTTAAAGGGACTCCGAGCACCTCTCATGGGTTTGGCTTTAAAGCGGACCCAAACCAAACATTTTTTTAATTCATAATATTTAGTTGCACCACTCTGATACATACAAAGATAAATAAACACTCCTTCAAGCCTATGAGCATTTCAGTGCATGCTTTTCACCCCTCTCTTTTCATATTTATGGTTCCAGGTTATACAGGAGGCAGCCATTAGCAATTCCTCCTTTGCCGGACACCTCCTACTCCACCAGTTTGCCGGATTCTGTCCCAGCAATATGAAAGGAAGGGAGGGGTTCCTCCAATAAATGTAAAATATTTTATATTTGTCATCATGCAGCTGAAAAAAAGCTGCTATTTATTATTATAATTTAGAAAATAGATTTTATTCATGAAATCTTGTATTTTTAATTTGGGTCCACTTTAAGACTCCGACCAGTACTGCAAAGTACTTAAAGGAGTTATCAGGGATTTTTATAGAAAATAAACGCTACTTACCGGGGGCTTCCTCCAGCCCCAAGCTCCCAGGACCTCCCTCGCCGCAGCTCTGCCTTCAGCCGTTCGCCGGAGCTCCGACCTGGTCCCCGGTGATGATGTCAGAGCGACCTCCAGGTCGCTCTGTACTGCGCCCGCGCGAGCCGCGCTGTCAATCACCGCCACGTGGGCCGGAGCGGAGTGCGCAGGCGCAGAACTACCTGGAGGTTGCTCTGACGTCATCGCCGGGGACCGGGTCGGAGCTCCGGCGAATGGCTGAAGGCAGAGCTGCGGCGAGGGAAGTCCTGGGAGCTTAGAGCTGGAGGAAGCCCCCGGTAAGTGGCGTTTATTTTCTATAAAAATCCCTGATAACTCCTTTAAAGATGCATACCTTTCTGTAGCTTGTGCTCTCCTCTTTCATTTCATGCCCGAATCGCCATTCTACACCAAATAGTTTTCATTTGATTTCAATTTAAAAATTGTGGCTGCCATCTTGGCTGTGTTATAACTTCCAGGTCACCCCTGTGTTCTCTGTTAGAGAAGTGCATCACTGAATAAAGCAGGAAGAGGAAGTGAAACGCATAACCATTATGCGTTTCATTGGGCTCCTCCAGAGGGGTCATAGCACGACTTTGTTGGAAGTCGTCTGGCTTAAAGGCATGCCCATGAGAGGTGCTCGGAGTCCCTTTAAATAAACCCACTTTGTCCAACCTTTTTTGGTAAGTGTTACACCACTGATCTAACCATTGACTGGTTCTCGCAGGGAATGACATCAATCTTTGCCACTAAATAACTGTAAAGTTAGTATATATCAAGAGGTATTTATAGCATAATTCTTTTTTGCAAGATATATGTATAGCATAGTCCAAATACTTTCCACTATTACTCAGTTCCTGCTGCTGAAGAAAACTTTGTGTTAATTCAGTCGAGTGTAAAGTAGCAAAATAATTCAGGAAAAGCAGTTCATCTAACCAGTACAACGTTTATTCCCTGGCTCTTCTCCAGACAAGCTGTAAAGGTGCCTATACATCTAGCGAACATCGGCAGATTAGACCAACAGACAAACCTCTCTCTGATCGAATCTGATTAGAGAGAGATCTGTAGGCTGCCCATACACCACAGGCCGATTCCCGATTGATTTCAGCCTGAAATCTCTTGTGAAGCATCCGAGTCAGCCACGTCAGTCGCATCCCCTCTGTCCCCCTAGTGTATAAATGTATGCATTTATACATTACGGGCTTGATTCACTAACCGGCGCAAAGTGTTAGCGCCGGAGTAAAATAGAGTTTTCCGGCGCTAATCCGGTTAGTGTGCCTTATTTGAGGTTAGTGTGCCTTATCTGAGTTAGTGTGCCTTATATGATGTTAGTGTGCCTTATCTGAGTTAGTGTGCCTTATCTGAGGTTAGTGTGCTTTATCTGAGTTAGTGTGCCTTATCTGAGGTTAGTGTGCCTTATCTGAGGTTAGTGTGCCTTATCTGAGTTAGTGTGCCTTATCTGAACTTAGTGCCCCTTAAGTAGCTTTGTGCACACTAAAAGATGCACAAAGCTACATCGCGCACTGCACCGCGCACAAAGCTACTTAAAGAGACACTGAAGCGAAAAAAAAATCATGATATTATGATTTGTATGTGTACTACAGCTAAGAAAAAAAACATTAAGATCAGATACATCAGTCTAATTGCTTCCAGTGCAGGAAGAGTTGAGAAACTCCAGTTGTTATCTCTATGCAAAAAAGCTATTAAGCTCTCCGACCAACTTGGTCGTGGAGAGGGCTGTTATCTGACTTTTATTATCTCAACTGTAATTAAACTGTTTACTTTTCCTCTAGCAGAGGAGAGTTTATTACTTCACAGACTGCTCTGAAAGACTCATTTTGAATGCTGAGTGCTGTGTAATCTGGACATATTATAGAGTGATGCAATGTTAGAAAAAACACTATATACCTGAAAAGAAAAATATGAGAATATTTTCTTTGCTGCTAATCTTCTAGTACTTATTCATAGTACACAACCAATTCATTATATCATATATTTTTTTTCGCTTCAGTGTCTCTTTAAGGGGCACTAAGTTCAGATAAGGCACACTAACCTCAGATAAGGCACACTAACTAAGATAAGGCACACTAACCTCAGATAAGGCACACTAACTAAGACAAGGCACACTAACCTCAGATAAGGCACACTAACCTCAGATAAGGCACACTAACCTCAGATAAGGCACACTAACTAAGATAAGGCACACTAACCTCAGATAAGGCACTGTAACCTCAGATAAGGCACTGTAACCTCAGATAAGGCACACTAACTCAGATAAAGCACACTAACTCAGATAAAGCACACTAACCTCAGATAAGGTTAGCGCTGTAAAAAAGCCACCGGCATTTAACGTGTGCCACATGTGAGGTGCACGTGTCTGGTGCATGTGAGGCGTGAGAGGCGTAAATGGAAGAGGAGGAAGCGGAAGACAGATGGGCACTGCGCGGTGGGCGACAGAGGACAGGTAATGTATACATGCACACATGGGAGGCACATTTATACACTAGGAAGAACAGTGCCGGGGGTTTCATCAGATGCGGCGCTCATCCCAATATCGCTCGTCGTTACCGCCGTGCACCCGATCGACCAAACCGGCCTGACATATTGCAGCATTCGATCAATACATGTGACCAATTTCAGCCTGAAAGTGGACTTGAACTCAGAATGTCCTCTCTGCTCTACAAGATACAAAACAGCATAATAACCTTTAAAAAAACAAAAACATTTCTTTGATAAAAATCCTGCAATAAATCTGCATTGTTTCTGCTTCCTGATTCATGGAAGCAGACATATTGTTAACATCCTGTGCTTTCAAATGAGCTTATCTGTCATCTTTGCCATAGGCAGTCAGGAGACGTAGGGAAGAGATCGAATTACAACTTGTGATTGGACACAAATGATTGGGAATTAAACAGGTTAAACTCTCTAAATACATACAGGGTGCATTTCTATATGTTTGCTTCTGTCCTGTGCAAGAGTTCAGCTCCACTTGAAATTAGTTGCATCGTCGATCAGGCATGCTCTTGGCGGTACCGATTTTCATTTGATAATAATTATCCAATCGGAAGGTCGATCGCCAAGCCAAAGCGGTTCTGTGGAGTCCAGTAATAAACATAAACAGTTACCTGAGGCTTCTATCAGCCCCCTGTAGCTGTAATGTTCCAAGGCGTCCTCCTCTGATCACTCGTTCCCCGCCGCCAGCACCGGGCAATTATTCGTCTAACAAGACAAATAATGCACGCTGCTGCTCCTGTCTCCGGGAGCTTACTGCGCAGGCGCAGTAGTAGGTCTTCTTGTACTGCAACTGCACAGTAAGCTCTCGAGGACACGAGCGGGAGCGCGCACGCACGGGGACACGCAGCCGTTACGCGTGACATGCGTAATTAGACCGGGACCAGCAGCGGGGAAGGAGTGATCGGAGGAGGACGGCGCAGGACATTACAGCTACAGAGGGCTGATAGAAGCCCCAGGTAAGTGTCTGTTTATGTTCATTACACGACTTCACAGAACCCCTAAGCCTAAGAGCAGGATAAGTGTTCAAAATGTCTTTATTAAGAGCATAATTAATGAACATAGAAAAAATAGTGGTGATACAAAATATGCTCATCTAGTACAAAAAAGCGGTCTAGATAACAGTCATAAGGAAAACAGTGAAAAGCAGAAAGCTTTCAAAGCTATAATACACAAATAAAAGAATACATACTAATAACATGAACAATAACAATCTGGTCTTTAACAGAAATATTCTGGTATAGTCCGGTCACTCCGGTGCCATGTATAAAAATATTAGATATTGGAAGTAAGGAAAGGAGAAGCTTGGGTTTCAACATGTCCCGCACAAGCAAGGTTCAATCAGTTAGGGCCTGTTTCCACTACACGCAGATTCTGCATGCAGAAAACTGACTCCAATTAATGTCCATGAGCCTGTTTCCACTGAATGCGATTTTTCTAATGCATATTTCCCATAGGCATTCATTGGAGTCAGTTTTCTGCATGCAGAATCTGCGTGTTGTGGAAACAGGCCCTTAGGCTATTAAACATGTTCGGGGCTCCTCTGTAGTCTATCCATGGTTTCCACACTTTTTCAAAGAGGGGAAAGGTATCAGTAGTCCTGGCATTGAGACGTTCATATATCATTTTTTCTAACAGCAGGAAGTTTTAAAGCCGAACTATAGTTTTACAGCGAGCTAACACTACAAATTGACAACCCTCTGCTTAGTACCACAACATTCACAAAAAAATATATACAGTGCAAGAGCCTATTTACATCAGAATAGGTACTCACACATCACATTACACCTCTTGTCGTGAAACTGCATGGTGCAGCATAGCCCCACTAAATATAACCGATCAGGGCTGTGAGTTTTTTAGTGAGTCATTGCACACTTTATATCTCCACTCCACTAAGGGGAACAGTAATAATGATCAGCTTATAACACTCTATCCAGTTATACAGATGCCTGAAATTGTGATGAAATCTGTTTAATTTGGAACTATAGTCAACAGTTCCCGTTCTCTAAGGGCCCGTTTCCACTTGTGCCGCACGTGTCAAAGAGATGCGCGGCGGCACTTCCAGGTGTGCGGGATCGCAGGCAAATCCCATCAGCCGTGCCATGCACGGCTATGGGATTCGCTGCCTCCCGAGCGAATTCTGCGGGGGGTTCCGGCCGAATCGCTACCACAAGCGATTCGGCCGGCGGCACCATAGTCCCCTATGGCAGAGTTTCCTCGCGCAATTTGCCTGCGGGGAAACTCTGTGGAATCGCGGCGGTTACCGCATAAGTGGAAACGGGCCCTAAGAGATTAGCTACACCTTAAAAAAATCTATGAGAGTAAACAGTTACTTGACTTCATAAAGTTACTTAACTGCTTGCCGACCGGGTCGCGCCGATGGGAGTGGCCACGGCGGCTGCACCAGGACCGCCTAACGCCGATCAGCGTAAAGCCCTGGGCAGCAGCTTGCAGGAGATCCCGCGCAGGCTGCGCGCGCATCTCCTGCTCAGGGGGTGGAGCTGCGCCCCTCCTTCAGTCTCCGAGCGTCGTCGTCTATTTACATGTACAGCGCTGCGATCTGCAGCTGATCACTGCCTCACTATCACTTTAATGCCCCCTTCTTACACACACACACGCACGCACGCACGCACACACACACACACTGTACACACACACACACACGTAGTAAATGTAGTGGAACAGATGTAGGGGAGCAGACGTGCAAATAATCTTTGGTACTGTCCATATACTTTAAAAATGTGACTGTAGAAATGTAAACTTGCCCTACGTGTGCTATATACAGTATTTTGGTTTGGATCCAGAAAAGGCTGTAATCTGAGATGATGCTGCAGCCTCAGGCTCTGTAACTACGCCCTAAACTCACATTTGGACATCTATGCCACAGCATAACTCTGTGACTGCTGCAATGCACTGGGGTCTATTCACGTGGCTGGAGCAGCGGCGACTTAAAAAACTTACGAAACAAGCAAGCGAAGCAGACATAGTGATACTGAGCATTAGATTCAGCAATACAGGTCATCTTTTGTGCTGGTTTTGCATTATCATCTTATACTCATTTTAGAAGTGCAATAAACTGATGAAACTACAAACTTTTTGTAATAAAATGCAGCTGCGTTACTATTTTTGTAGCAACGAAAAAGGTTGAGTTCTGTTTGTGAAACTTTTTTTTTATGTACATGAAAAAACTTTGTAATAGATAGATATTTTTGATATCTCACTGCCTAGAAACACTTCTGTTTAGTCACACATGAACATCCAAATATAAATAGGCAGTTATTTTGCTTATATCAGGGATGTCCAAACCTTTTAGACCAAGGGCCTTATCAGCATTCTTCAGACTGTTAGGGGGACAAAATATCAAAATTACATACAACTTTTGCTGATTGCCCCTCTTGCCAAATGTTTAATTCTCTGTGAGACACTGCTGCATGCACAGTGGTGGATTGTGAATCAGTGGTTGTGTTTCTCCTAACACAGGGCTGCTGCTAATCAGTGGCTGTTAGGCCCCATTCACACTTGAAAGCGCAAAACGGAGTGATTTTTCAGCGGAAAAATCACTGAACACTGCGGTGATTTTTCCGCAATCGATTTTAGTGCTTCTATAGCACTGAAACGCGATCACTGGGAAATCGCCTGAAAATGGTCCAGGCTACGTGTTTGCGTTTGGCGATTTGCGTTAATCGCCGGCGATTAACACAAATCGCCCAAGTAAGAACGGGCCCAGCGCTTGAGTGTTTTGCCAAAATCGCTGGCAAAATGCTCTAGTGTGAATGGGGCCTCACTGCTACTGGCATAGTAGCAGCTTCTAATCAGTGGCTGCTGCTGCTACTGGCATAGTGGCAGCTTCTAATCAGTGGCTGCTGCTGCTACTGGCATAGTGGCAGGCAGCTTCTAATCAGTGGCTGCTGCTGCTACTGGCATAGTGGCAGCTTCTAATCAGTGACTGCTGCTGGCACATTGTCGCTTGCTTATTGGTGGCTCTTGTTACTGCAGGCACAGTGGTGGCTGCTAATCAGTGGCTGTTACTGCTGCTGGCACAGTGGCGGCTGCTAATCAGTGGCTGTTACTGCTGCTGGCATAGTGGCGGCTGCTAATCAGTGGCTGTTACTGCTGCTGGCACAGGGGTAGTTGCTAATCAGTGGCTGCTACTGCTGCTGGCACAGTGGCAGCTGCTAACTGGTGTCTCTTATTACTGCTGACACAGTGTTTAGTGCTACCGGCACAGTGGTGGCCACTAATCAGTGGCTTTCAGTGCTGGTGGCTCAGTGGCCATTTAGGTTGGCATAGTGGGGGCTGATGCTGGCAAAGTGGCAGCTGATGCTAGCACAATGGTGTCAACTAATAGGTGGTTGTTTCCTGCCCTCTGCCTCCCACTCAATGACGTACTCCCTGCTGGGCCTATGCACACTCTGCCGCAGAGTCATAGGTTTGTCATTTTTTGAGTTGCGGTAGGATGCAGCAGGAGCATTTTAGGCCACTGCAGCTTTAAGGGCTTGCTGCAGGGCCGTACAACTCAGCACACAAGTGACCCCCCCCCCCCTTTTCTGCCCACCAACAGAGCTTTCTGTTGGTGAGCTCTGATTGCTGCGCAGATGTTTGTTTATTTTTATTTATTTTTAGGTTGTTTTTTTTTCAATAAATGTTACTTTTTACATTTATTTTATCCTATCCCCACCCTCCCCCGCTAGCCAATGACAGCGATTGGCTTTCATAGGCATCACCCTATGAGAGCTGATTACTTTTGTGCCTGCACAGGGGACAACCGAGTGACATGGCTGTCCCCAGTACAGCGCTGCCGTAGATCACAGCGCTGTACGATGTAAAACTGCCGTCTTACAGTCTCCTAGCAGTGATCGCCGCTGGGAGACTGATGACAGAGCGGAGCTCCGTCAATCAAGCGGAGATGCGATCTCCTGCAAAACGAGACCCCAGGACTTGATGCCAATTGGCGTTACGCGGTCCTGGGGGAGCCACCGTGTTCACGCCAATCAGTGTGACGCAGTCGTAAGAAGGTTAAATTGAACCTAAACTGTAGTGAATAAAAAGAGTTTCACTTACCTGGGGCTTCTACCAGCCCCCTGCAGCCGTCCTGTGCCCGCGTCGGTCTTCAACGATCCTCCATTCCCCTGCCGCCACTTGGTTTCGATTCTGCCGATTCTGCTGTCCACTGCACCTGCGTGACCATGGCCGCGCACATCATAGTGCACGTTCACGTCAGTGAGAGCGTCCTGCGCAGGCACAGTGAGAGAAAACAAAGTACTGCGCCTGCGTAAGCTTAAAAACAACAAGAGAATCGAGAGCCCAATATGGTGCAGTATTGTCAGGTAAAATTAAGAGTTCAATACAATTTTATGTGTATATACTCACAAACATGGGTTACCCATAGGCAACCACTTTAAATGCAGGTGGGGAGCATTAGGACCTGACCCCACTCAGGTTAAGAAGTCGCTCTCTGTAGATAGTAGATGGGGATGCACGCCTCCACCCAGGGTGGACTAGAAGATCAGCAGAAACTCGGTATACAGAGGCGCCAGAGTAGAGTAAAATGTTTTAAAAACCGCTTCAAAGCACAGACAGACGGAGGCACTCAAACCTATTGCTTGACCCACTGAGTTGTGCTCCCATTTTTGCCTGAGGAAGCGGGGTCACGCTTGCGAAACGCGTTGCATTTGTGGAGTTGAATAAATTATTTGTCAATTTTGTTTTATCGAGACTCAAGTGAGTTTTCTTTTTTTGTAAGAGGGAGGTAAGTCCACCCTAACATCCCCCTCTGTTTCTAAGCGTTTTTTAAAACATTTTACTCTACTCTGGCGCCTCTGTATACTGAGTTTTTGCTGGCCTGCGTAACTTCACTTTAAGGAAATAAATACGCAGCTAAACATGGTTTTAAAGTGATCCCATTAATTACAAAACATCAGTTCTGTCACTATGAACAGTATTTTCTTAGGCAGATACCTAGCTTGCCTATATTGTAACTTAACATTACAATATGACATTCTGCTACAATATAGAAATGTTGGAGGAAACAGTTCCACAAAACAAGTGGATATTACATTGTGTTGCTGATAGCCCTGACTTCATGGTCACTGTATCAGTACAGGGTCTTCCCCGAACAATGCCTCATGTGGACGTACGATACATTTTTACAACTCATGGTCTTTGTCTCTGAAATATGTACATTTTCCACCCCAGAGTTGTTCTGGAAATGTTCTGTACTTAGCTGCTGCAATACGCCATTGCATATCCCCACCGTTATCTGTTTTGTGCTACATACAGCACAATTTGGAAGAAACAAGTTTTGCAAACAACTTGACAGAATTATACTGTGTCTAACCTTAATACAGGGCTGGCATTTAGACTGTGCAGGGGTTATTAAGTTCTTAGTGGCACCATTACCTCCTCCCTCCACTTTTTATTCAAAGAAGCAGCCCAAAATGGGCACAATAAGATGCAGGGCCGAGTTTACCATAGGGCATTGTAGGCCCGAGCCTACAGGGGCATGATGATAGAAAGGCGGCTCACTCCCCTTCCCGAGTGCCTCTGTCCCTCCTTCCCTATGCAGAGTCCAGATTAGAGCATAAATGAGGTTAGTCACTGAGCTCTGGGCATTCCACTGATAAGATCTCCCCTTTGGGGCACCTCTAGCTACTTACATTTATAATACTAATACTAATACTAAGGGGCACCTGTAGCTGTACCTATGACGGCAAGGGAAGTAAGGGAGAAGTGACAGCTGGGCCAGCCAGCACACTTGTGGTGCAGTTTAGTGGGTGTTTGTAGGTTCATAGAGGGCGAAGTCTAAGGTGTCCGGACATCTGTACCTATAGGCTCTTGTGAGGTAAATCCGGGCCCATCTGCAGTACTTGAGTCAGAATATACAGTAGTTTTTCTTTTAGGCTGGATTAACACTGTGTGCATTGCATAATGTTGTGAACTGCAATGGAGACTGGACATTAACTATTTGACATTCCTGGACATGAAACTCACGTCCAGGAAGCCATGTGCGCTCCTGCGCGTTCCCGCGGCCGATCGTGCGCGTGCACGCGTGCTCCTGGCCCGCGGTTTGTTAGCCTGCGAATCAGTGAATTGGGCAACGGTGCCCGATCACTGATTCCTCTCCCCCGCAGAAAAAGCGACAGCTTCTCTCGGAAGCCTAGCTTTTTCTGCTTCCTATTTCCCCTACGTCGCTCTAAGTGTACGTGTTACGCTTAGAGTGACGTCACTGTAAACAAACTCATGGCTGCCATCTTGTGGCCAAAAAGTAAACTACAGCTAAATGTTAAATTAAAATAAAAATACACATATTTACTAAAAAAAAATACAATTTAAATCCCACCCTCCCAAAAATACCCACATAAAATGTTTAATTGAAAAAAAAACAAAAAAAATTACAATAAAAAAAAAAAAACACAAATATTTACCTAAGGGTCTAAACTTTTTAAATATCTATGTAAAGATGAAATATTTCCATTTTTTTTATTATAAGCTTGTAAATAGTGATGAATGCAAAATGGAAAAAATGCACTTTTATTTCCAAATTAAATATTGTCGCCATACATTATGATAGGGACATAATTTAAACGGTGTAATAACCGGGACAAATGGGCATATACAATACGTGAGTTTTAATTATGGAGGCATGTTTTATTTTAAAACTATAATTGCCGAAAAGTGAGAAATAATTATTTTTTGCCGTTTTTTTCTTATTCTTCCTTTTAAAATGCATTTACAGTAAAGTGGCTCTTAGTAAAATGTACCCTCCAAAAAAGCCTAATTGGTGGCGGAAAAAACAAGATATAGATCAGTTCATTGTGATAAGTAGTAATAAAGTTTTAGGCTAATGAATGGGAGGTGAACATTGCTCGGATGCATAAAGTGAAAAACGACTGAATGCGAACTGGTTAAAGGAACAATATCAATTAACATTTTTTTTTTCAATTGAGATTGGAATGGTTTGGGAGGTGCTGGTGATATATACATTTCACTGCATACATCTTTGTTTACTGTTATCAAAATACTTTCACACAAAACTGATGGCCAAGCTGAGCAGGGTGACGGGTCAGTAAATCATGAGGGGAGGGGGAATCCCTCACACTACATCGGTGTTAACCCTGTGTCTGACTGCAGCTACCTGTCTCTCTGACTGTGCTGTCTGCAAGAGAACAGATGAAATTCTTGTTTGTAATG